>NC_083365.1:1224642-1530178 GCF_030254825.1 Meriones unguiculatus | reverse complement strand
AAGCGGGTTTTTAAGTGCTCTGGAGTCATTTCGTTGCAAGCGGGTTTTTAAGTGCTCTGAAGGCATTTCGTTGTAAGCGGGTTTTTAAGTGCTCTGGAGTCATTTCGTTGCAAGCGGGTTTTTACGTGCTCTGGAGTCATTTCATTGCAAGCGGGTTTTTACATACTTCTCAGATATTTTACTGGAAGCGGGTTTTTTAAGTGCTCTGGAGTCATTTCGTTTCAAGCGGGTTTTTAAGTACTCTGGAGTCATTTCGTTGCAAGCGGGTTTTTAAGTGCTCTGGAGTCATTTCGTTGCAAGCGGGTTTTTAAGTGCTCTGGAGTCATTTCGTTGCAAGCGGGTTTTTAAGTGCTCTGTAGTCATTTCGTTGCAAGCGGGTTTTTAAGTGCTCTGGAGTCATTTCGTTGCAAGTGGGTTTTTAAGTGCTCTGGAGTCATTTCGTTGCAAGCGGGTTTTTACATATTCTGGAGTCATTTCGTTGCAAGCGGGTTTTTAAGTGTTCTGGAGTTATTTCGTTGCAAGCGGATTTTTAAATGCTCTGGAGTCATTTCGTTGCAAGCGGGTTTTTAAGTGCTCTGTAGTCATTTCGTTGCAAGCGGGTTTTTAAGTGCTCTGGAGTCATTTCGTTGCAAGCGGGTTTTTAAGTGCTCTGGAGTCATTTCGTTGCAAGCGGGTTTTTACGTGTTCTGGAGTCATTTCGTTGCAAGCGGGTTTTTACATACTTCTCAGACATTTTATTGGAAGCGGGTTTTTTAAGTGCTCTGTAGGCATTTCGTTGCAAGCGGGTTTTTAAGTACTCTGGAGTCATTTCGTTGCAAGCGGGTTTTTACATATTTCTCTGACATTTAACTAGAAGCGAGTATTTTAAGTGCTCTGGAGTTATTTCGTTGCAAGCGGGTTTTTAAGTGATCTGGAGTCATTTCGTTGCAAGCGGGTTTTTAAGTGCTCTGGAGTCATTTCGTTGCAAGCAGGTTTTTACGTGTTCTGGAGTCATTTCGTTGCAAGTTGGTTTTTACATACTTCGCAGACATTTCACTGGAAGCGGGTTTTTTAAGTGCTCTGTAGGCATTTCGTTGCAAGCGGGTTTTTAAGTGCTCTGGAGTCATTTCCTTGCAAGCGCGTTTTCACGTGCTCTGGAGTCATTTCGTTGCAAGCGGGTTTTTACGTGCTCTGGAGTAATTTCGTTGCAAGCGGGTTTTTACATATTTCTCTGACATTTAACTTTAAGCGGGTTTTTAAGTGCTCTGGAGTCATTTCGTTGCAAGCGGGTTTTTAAGTGCTCTGGAGTCATTTCGTTGCAAGCGGGTTTTTAAGTGCTCTGGAGTCATTTCGTTGCAAGCGGGTTTTTACATACTTCTCAGACATTTCACTGGAAGCGGGTTTTTTAAGTGCTCTGTAGGCATTTCGTTGCAAGCGGGTTTTTAAGTACTCTGGAGTCATTTCCTTGCAAGCGGGTTTTTAAATGCTCTGGAGTCATTTCGTTGCAAGCGGGTTTTTAAGTGCTCTGGAGTCATTTCGTTGCAAGCGGGTTTTTAAGTGCTCTGGAGTCATTTCGTTGCAAGCGGGTTTTTAAGTGCTCTGGAGTCATTTCGTTACAAGCGGGTTTTTACGTGTTCTGGAGTCATTTCGTTGCAAGCGGGTTTTTACATACTTCTCAGACATTTCACTGGAAGCGGGTTTTTTACGTCCTCTGTAGGCATTTCGTGGCAAGCGGGTTTTTAAGTACTCTGGAGTCATTTCGTTGCAAGCGGGTTTTTACGTGCTCTGGAATCATTTCGTTGCAAGCGGGTTTTTACATATTTCTCTGACATTTAACTGGAAGCGAGTATTTTAAGTGCTCTGTAGTCATTTCTTTGCAAGCGGGTTTTTAAGTGTTCTGGAGTCATTTCGTTGCAAGCGGGTTTTTAAGTGCTCTGTAGGCATTTCGTTGCAAGCGGGTTTTTAAGTACTCTGGAGTCATTTCGTTGCAAGCGGCTTTTTACATATTTCTCTGACATTTAACTAGAAGCGAGTATTTTAAGTGCTCTGGAGTTATTTCGTTGCAAGCGGGTTTTTAAGTGATCTGGAGTCATTTCGTTGCAAGCGGGTTTTTAAGTGCTCTGGAGTCATTTCGTTGCAAGCGGGTTTTTACGTGTTCTGGAGTCATTTCGTTGCAAGCGGGTTTTTACATACTTCTCAGACATTTCACTGGAAGCGGGTTTTTAAATGCTCTGGAGTCATTTCGTTGCAAGCGGGTTTTTAAGTACTCTGGAGTCATTTCGTTGCAAGCGGGTTTTTAAGTGCTCTGGAGTCATTTCGTTGCAAGCGGGTTTTTAAGTGCTCTGGAGTCATTTCGTTGCAAGCGGGTGTTTAAGTGCTCTGGAGTCTTTTCGTTGCAAGGGGGTTTTTAAGTGCTGTGGAGTCATTTCGTTGCAAGCGGGTTTTTAAGTGCTCTGGAGTCATTTCGTTGCAAGCGGGTTTTTAAGTGTTCTGGAGTCATTTCGTTGCAAGCGGGTTTTTAAATGCTCTGGAGTCATTTCATTGCAAGCGGGTTTTTAAGTGCTCTGGAGTCATTTCGTTGCAAGCGGGTTTTTAAGTGCTCTGGAGTCATTTCGTTGCAAGCGGGTTTTTAAGTGCTCTGGAGTCATTTCGTTACAAGCGGGTTTTTACGTGTTCTGGAGTCATTTCGTTGCAAGCGGGTTTTTACATACTTCTCAGACATTTCACTGGAAGCGGGTTTTTTACGTCCTCTGTAGGCATTTCGTGGCAAGCGGGTTTTTAAGTGTTCTGGAGTCATTTCGTTGCAAGCGGGTTTTTAAGTGCTCTGTAGGCATTTCGTTGCAAGCGGGTTTTTAAGTACTCTGGAGTCATTTCGTTGCAAGCGGCTTTTTACATATTTCTCTGACATTTAACTAGAAGCGAGTATTTTAAGTGCTCTGGAGTTATTTCGTTGCAAGCGGGTTTTTAAGTGATCTGGAGTCATTTCGTTGCAAGCGGGTTTTTAAGTGCTCTGGAGTCATTTCGTTGCAAGCGGGTTTTTACGTGTTCTGGAGTCATTTCCTTGCAAGCGGGTTTTTACATACTTCTCAGACATTTCACTGGAAGCGGGTTTTTTAAGTGCTCTGTAGGCATTTCGTTGCAAGCGGGTTTTTAAGTACTCTGGAGTCATTTCGTTGCAAGCGGGTGTTTAAGTGCTCTGGAGTCATTTCGTTGCAAGCGGGTTTTTAAGTGCTCTGGAGTCATTTCGTTGCAAGCGGGTGTTTAAGTGCTCTGGAGTCATTTCGTTGCAAGCGGGTTTTTAAGTGCTCTGGAGTCATTTCGTTGCAAGCGGGTTTTTAAGTGCTCTGGAGTCATTTCGTTGCAAGCGGGTTTTTAAGTGTTCTGGAGTCATTTCGTTGCAAGCGGGTTTTTAAATGCTCTGGAGTCATTTCGTTGCAAGCGGGTTTTTAAGTGCTCTGGAGTCATTTCGTTGCAAGCGGGTTTTTAAGTGCTCTGGAGTCATTTCGTTGCAAGCGGGTTTTTAAGTGCTCTGGAGTCATTTCGTTGCAAGCGGGTTTTTACGTGTTCTGGAGTCATTTCGTTGCAAGCGGGTTTTTACATACTTCTCAGACATTTCACTGGAAGCGGGTTTTTTAAGTGCTCTGTAGGCATTTCGTTGCAAGCGGGTTTTTACATGTTCTGGAGTCATTTCGTTGCAAGCGGGTTTTTACATACTTCTCAGACATTTCACTGGAAGCGGGTTTTTTAAATGCTCTGTAGGCATTTCGTTGCAAGCGGGTTTTTAAGTACTCTGGAGTCATTTCGTTGCAAGCGGGTTTTTAAGTGCTCTGGAGTCATTTCGTTGCAAGCGGGTTTTTACGTGTTCTGGAGTCATTTCGTTGCAAGCGGGTTTTTACATACTTCTCAGACATTTCACTGGAAGCGGGTTTTTTATGTGCTCTGTAGGCATTTCGTTGCAAGCGGGTTTTTAAGTGCTCTGGAGTCATTTCGTTGCAAGCGGGTTTTTAAGTGCTCTGAAGGCATTTCGTTGTAAGCAGGTTTTTAAGTGCTCTGGAGTCATTTCGTTGCAAGCGGGTTTTTACGTGCTCTGGAGTCATTTCATTGCAAGCGGGTTTTTACATACTTCTCAGATATTTCACTGGAAGCGGGTTTTTTAAGTGCTCTGGAGTCATTTCGTTGCAAGCGGGTTTTTAAGTGCTCTGGAGTCATTTCGTTGCAAGCGGGTGTTTAAGTGCTCTGGAGTCATTTCGTTGCAAGCGGGTGTTTAAGTGCTCTGGAGTCATTTCGTTGCAAGCGGGTTTTTAAGTGCTCTGGAGTCATTTCGTTGCAAGCGGGTTTTTACATGTTCTGGAGTCATTTCGTTGCAAGCGGGTTTTTAAGTGTTCTGGAGTCATTTCGTTGCAAGCGGATTTTTAAATGCTCTGGAGTCATTTCGTTGCAAGCGGGTTTTTAAGTGCTCTGGAGTCATTTCGTTGCAAGCGGGTTTTTAAGTGCTCTGGAGTCATTTCGTTGCAAGCGGGTTTTTAAGTGCTCTGGAGTCATTTCGTTGCAAGCGGGTTTTTACGTGTTCTGGAGTCATTTCGTTGCAAGCGGGTTTTTACATACTTCTCAGACATTTCACTGGAAGCGGGTTTTTTAAGTCCTCTGTAGGCATTTCGTGGCAAGCGGGTTTTTAAGTACTCTGGATTCATTTCGTTGCAAGCGGGTTTTTACGTGCTCTGGAGTCATTTCGTTGCAAGCGGGTTTTTACATATTTCTCTGACATTTAACTGGAAGCGAGTATTTTAAGTGCTCTGGAGTCATTTCGTTGCAAGCGGGTTTTTAAATGTTCTGGAGTCATTTCGTTGCAAGCGGGTTTTTAAGTGCTCTGGAGTCATTTCGTTGCAAGCGGGTTTTTTAAGTGCTCTGGAATAATTTCGTTGCAAGCGGGTTTTTACATACTTCTCAGACATTTCACTGGAAGCGGGTTTTTTAAGTGCTCTGTAGGCATTTCGTTGCAAGCGGGTTTTTAAGTGCTCTGGAGTCATTTCGTTGCAAGCGGGTTTTTAAGTGCTCTGAAGGCATTTCGTTGTAAGCGGGTTTTTAAGTGCTCTGGAGTCATTTCGTTGCAAGCGGGTTTTTACGTGCTCTGGAGTCATTTCATTGCAAGCGGGTTTTTAAATACTTCTCAGATATTTCACTGGAAGCGGGTTTTTTAAGTGCTCTGGAGTCATTTCGTTTCAAGCGGGTTTTTAAGTACTCTGGAGTCATTTCGTTGCAAGCGGGTGTTTAAGTGCTCTGGAGTCATTTCGTTGCAAGCGGGTTTTTAAGTGCTCTGGAGTCATTTCGTTGCAAGCGGGTGTTTAAGTGCTCTGGAGTCATTTCGTTGCAAGCGGGTTTTTAAGTGCTCTGGAGTCATTTCGTTGCAAGCGGGTTTTTAAGTGCTCTGGAGTCATTTCGTTGCAAGCGGGTTTTTAAGTGTTCTGGAGTCATTTCGTTGCAAGCGGGTTTTTAAATGCTCTGGAGTCATTTCGTTGCAAGCGGGTTTTTAAGTGCTCTGGAGTCATTTCGTTGCAAGCGGGTTTTTAAGTGCTCTGGAGTCATTTCGTTGCAAGCGGGTTTTTAAGTGCTCTGGAGTCATTTCGTTGCAAGCGGGTTTTTACGTGTTCTGGAGTCATTTCGTTGCAAGCGGGTTTTTACATACTTCTCAGACATTTCACTGGAAGCGGGTTTTTTAAGTGCTCTGTAGGCATTTCGTTGCAAGCGGGTTTTTACATGTTCTGGAGTCATTTCGTTGCAAGCGGGTTTTTACATACTTCTCAGACATTTCACTGGAAGCGGGTTTTTTAAATGCTCTGTAGGCATTTCGTTGCAAGCGGGTTTTTAAGTACTCTGGAGTCATTTCGTTGCAAGCGGGTTTTTAAGTGCTCTGGAGTCATTTCGTTGCAAGCGGGTTTTTACGTGTTCTGGAGTCATTTCGTTGCAAGCGGGTTTTTACATACTTCTCAGACATTTCACTGGAAGCGGGTTTTTTATGTGCTCTGTAGGCATTTCGTTGCAAGCGGGTTTTTAAGTGCTCTGGAGTCATTTCGTTGCAAGCGGGTTTTTAAGTGCTCTGAAGGCATTTCGTTGTAAGCAGGTTTTTAAGTGCTCTGGAGTCATTTCGTTGCAAGCGGGTTTTTACGTGCTCTGGAGTCATTTCATTGCAAGCGGGTTTTTACATACTTCTCAGATATTTCACTGGAAGCGGGTTTTTTAAGTGCTCTGGAGTCATTTCGTTGCAAGCGGGTTTTTAAGTGCTCTGGAGTCATTTCGTTGCAAGCGGGTGTTTAAGTGCTCTGGAGTCATTTCGTTGCAAGCGGGTGTTTAAGTGCTCTGGAGTCATTTCGTTGCAAGCGGGTTTTTAAGTGCTCTGGAGTCATTTCGTTGCAAGCGGGTTTTTACATGTTCTGGAGTCATTTCGTTGCAAGCGGGTTTTTAAGTGTTCTGGAGTCATTTCGTTGCAAGCGGATTTTTAAATGCTCTGGAGTCATTTCGTTGCAAGCGGGTTTTTAAGTGCTCTGGAGTCATTTCGTTGCAAGCGGGTTTTTAAGTGCTCTGGAGTCATTTCGTTGCAAGCGGGTTTTTAAGTGCTCTGGAGTCATTTCGTTGCAAGCGGGTTTTTACGTGTTCTGGAGTCATTTCGTTGCAAGCGGGTTTTTACATACTTCTCAGACATTTCACTGGAAGCGGGTTTTTTAAGTCCTCTTTAGGCATTTCGTGGCAAGCGGGTTTTTAAGTACTCTGGATTCATTTCGTTGCAAGCGGGTTTTTACGTGCTCTGGAGTCATTTCGTTGCAAGCGGGTTTTTACATATTTCTCTGACATTGAACTGGAAGCGAGTATTTTAAGTGCTCTGGAGTCATTTCGTTGCAAGCGGGTTTTTAAATGTTCTGGAGTCATTTCGTTGCAAGCGGGTTTTTAAGTGCTCTGGAGTCATTTCGTTGCAAGCGGGTTTTTTAAGTGCTCTGGAATAATTTCGTTGCAAGCGGGTTTTTACATACTTCTCAGACATTTCACTGGAAGCGGGTTTTTTAAGTGCTCTGTAGGCATTTCGTTGCAAGCGGGTTTTTAAGTGCTCTGGAGTCATTTCGTTGCAAGCGGGTTTTTAAGTGCTCTGAAGGCATTTCGTTGTAAGCGGGTTTTTAAGTGCTCTGGAGTCATTTCGTTGCAAGCGGGTTTTTACGTGCTCTGGAGTCATTTCATTGCAAGCGGGTTTTTACATACTTCTCAGATATTTCACTGGAAGCGGGTTTTTTAAGTGCTCTGGAGTCATTTCGTTTCAAGCGGGTTTTTAAGTACTCTGGAGTCATTTCGTTGCAATCGGGTTTTTAAGTGCACTGGAGTCATTTCGTTGCAAGCGGGTTTTTAAGTGCTCTGGAGTCATTTCGTTGCAAGCGGGTGTTTAAGTGCTCTGGAGTCATTTCGTTGCAAGCAGGTGTTTAAGTGCTCTGGAGTCATTTCGTTGCAAGCGGGTTTTTAAGTGCTCAGGAGTCATTTCGTTGCAAGCGGGTTTTTACATGTTCTGGAGTCATTTCGTTGCAAGCGGGTTTTTAAGTGTTCTGGAGTCATTTCGTTGCAAGCGGATTTTTAAATGCTCTGGAGTCATTTCGTTGCAAGCGGGTTTTTAAGTGCTCTGGAGTCATTTCGTTGCAAGCGGGTTTTTAAGTGCTCTGGAGTCATTTCGTTGCAAGCGGGTTTTTAAGTGCTCTGGAGTCATTTCGTTGCAAGCGGGTTTTTACGTGTTCTGGAGTCATTTCGTTGCAAGCGGGTTTTTACATACTTCTCAGACATTTCACTGGAAGCGGGTTTTTTAAGTGCTCTGTAGGCATTTCGTTGCAAGCGGGTTTTTAAGTACTCTGGAGTCATTTCGTTGCAAGCGGGTTTTTACATATTTCTCTGACATTTAACTAGAAGCGAGTATTTTAAGTGCTCTGGAGTTATTTCGTTGCAAGCGGGTTTTTAAGTGATCTGGAGTCATTTCGTTGCAAGCGGGTTTTTAAGTGCTCTGGAGTCATTTCGTTGCAAGCGGGTTTTTAAGTGCTCTGTAGGCATTTCGTTGCAAGCGGGTTTTTAAGTACTCTGGAGTCATTTCGTTGCAAGCGGGTTTTTAAGTGCTCTGTAGTCATTTCGTAGCAAGCGGGTTTTTAAGTGCTCTGGAGTCATTTCTTTGCAAGCGGGTTTTTGAGTGCTCTGGAGTCATTTCGTTGCAAGCGGGTTTTTAAATGCTCTGGAGTCATTTCGTTACAAGCGGGTTTTTAAGTGCTCTGGAGTCATTTCGTTGCAAGCGGGTTTTTAAGTGCTCTGGAGTCATTTCGTTGCAAGCGGGTTTTTAAGTGCTCTGGAGTCATTTCGTTGCAAGCGGGTTTTTACGTGTTCTGGAGTCATTTCGTTGCAAGCGGATTTTTACATACTTCTCAGACATTTCACTGGAAGCGGGTTTTTTACGTCCTCTGTAGGCATTTCGTGGCAAGCGGGTTTTTAAGTACTCTGGAGTCATTTCGTTGCAAGCGGGTTTTTACGTGCTCTGGAATCATTTCGTTGCAAGCGGGTTTTTACATATTTCTCTGACATTTAACTGGAAGCGAGTATTTTAAGTGCTCTGGAGTCATTTCGTTGCAAGCGGGTTTTTAAATGTTCTGGAGTCATTTCGTTGCAAGCGGGTTTTTAAGTGCTCTGGAGTCATTTCGTTGCAAGCGGGTTTTTTAAGTGCTCTGGAGTAATTTCGTTGCAAGCGGGTTTTTACATACTTCTCAGACATTTCACTGGAAGCGGGTTTTTTAAGTGCTCTGTAGGCCTTTCGTTGCAAGCGGGTTTTTAAGTGCTCTGGAGTCATTTCGTTGCAAGCGGGTTTTTAAGTGCTCTGAAGGCATTTCGTTGTAAGCGGGTTTTTAAGTGCTCTGGAGTCATTTCGTTGCAAGCGGGTTTTTACGTGCTCTGGAGTCATTTCATTGCAAGCGGGTTTTTACATACTTCTCAGATATTTCACTGGAAGCGGGTTTTTTAAGTGCTCTGGAGTCATTTCGTTTCAAGCGGGTTTTTAAGTACTCTGGAGTCATTTCGTTGCAATCGGGTTTTTAAGTGCTCTGGAGTCATTTCGTTGCAAGCGGGTTTTTAAGTGCTCTGGAGTCATTTCGTTGCAAGGGGGTGTTTAAGTGCTCTGGAGTCATTTCGTTGCAAGCGGGTGTTTAAGTGCTCTGGAGTCATTTCGTTGCAAGCGGGTTTTTAAGTGCTCTGGAGTCATTTCGTTGCAAGCGGGTTTTTACATGTTCTGGAGTCATTTCGTTGCAAGCGGGTTTTTAAGTGCTCTGGAGTCATTTCGTTGCAAGCGGGTTTTTAAGTGCTCTGGAGTCATTTCGTTGCAAGCGGGTTTTTACGTGTTCTGGAGTCATTTCGTTGCAAGCGGGTTTTTACATACTTCTCAGACATTTCACTGGAAGCGGGTTTTTTAAGTGCTCTGTAGGCATTTCGTTGCAAGCGGGTTTTTAAGTACTCTGGAGTCATTTCGTTGCAAGCGGGTTTTTACATATTTCTCTGACATTTAACTAGAAGCGAGTATTTTAAGTGCTCTGGAGTTATTTCGTTGCAAGCGGGTTTTTAAGTGATCTGGAGTCATTTCGTTGCAAGCGGGTTTTTAAGTGCTCTGGAGTCATTTCGTTGCAAGCGGGTTTTTACATGTTCTGGAGTCATTTCGTTGCAAGCGGGTTTTTACATACTTCTCAGACATTTCACTGGAAGCGGGTTTTTTAAGTGCTCTGTAGGCATTTCGTTGCAAGCGGGTTTTTAAGTACTCTGGAGTCATTTCGTTGCAAGCGGGTTTTTACATACTTCTCAGACATTTCACTGGAAGCGGGTTTTTTAAGTGCTCTGTAGGCATTTCGTTGCAAGCGGGTTTTTAAGTGCTCTGGAGTCATTTCGTTGCAAGCGGGTTTTTAAGTGCTCTGAAGGCATTTCGTTGTAAGCGGGTTTTTAAGTGCTCTGGAGTCATTTCGTTGCAAGCGGATTTTTACGTGCTCTGGAGTCATTTCATTGCAAGCGGGTTTTTACATACTTCTCAGATATTTTACTGGAAGCGGGTTTTTTAAGTGCTCTGGAGTCATTTCGTTTCAAGCGGGTTTTTAAGTACTCTGGAGTCATTTCGTTGCAAGCGGGTTTTTAAGTGCTCTGGAGTCATTTCGTTGCAAGCGGGTTTTTAAGTGCTCTGGAGTCATTTCGTTGCAAGCGGGTGTTTAAGTGCTCTGGAGTCATTTCGTTGCAAGTGGGTTTTTAAGTGCTCTGGAGTCATTTCGTTGCAAGCGGGTTTTTACATATTCTGGAGTCATTTCGTTGCAAGCGGGTTTTTAAGTGTTCTGGAGTTATTTCGTTGCAAGCGGATTTTTAAATGCTCTGGAGTCATTTCGTTGCAAGCGGGTTTTTAAGTGCTCTGTAGTCATTTCGTTGCAAGCGGGTTTTTAAGTGCTCTGGAGTCATTTCGTTGCAAGCGGGTTTTTACGTGTTCTGGAGTCATTTCGTTGCAAGCGGGTTTTTACATACTTCTCAGACATTTCACTGGAAGCGGGTTTTTTAAGTGCTCTGTAGGCATTTCGTTGCAAGCGGGTTTTTACATGTTCTGGAGTCATTTCGTTGCAAGCGGGTTTTTACATACTTCTCAGACATTTCACTGGAAGCGGGTTTTTTAAATGCTCTGTAGGCATTTCGTTGCAAGCGGGTTTTTAAGTACTCTGGAGTCATTTCGTTGCAAGCGGGTTTTTAAGTGCTCTGGAGTCATTTCGTTGCAAGCGGGTTTTTACGTGTTCTGGAGTCATTTCGTTGCAAGCGGGTTTTTACATACTTCTCAGACATTTCACTGGAAGCGGGTTTTTTATGTGCTCTGTAGGCATTTCGTTGCAAGCGGGTTTTTAAGTGCTCTGGAGTCATTTCGTTGCAAGCGGGTTTTTAAGTGCTCTGAAGGCATTTCGTTGTAAGCAGGTTTTTAAGTGCTCTGGAGTCATTTCGTTGCAAGCGGGTTTTTACGTGCTCTGGAGTCATTTCATTGCAAGCGGGTTTTTACATACTTCTCAGATATTTCACTGGAAGCGGGTTTTTTAAGTGCTCTGGAGTCATTTCGTTGCAAGCGGGTTTTTAAGTGCTCTGGAGTCATTTCGTTGCAAGCGGGTGTTTAAGTGCTCTGGAGTCATTTCGTTGCAAGCGGGTGTTTAAGTGCTCTGGAGTCATTTCGTTGCAAGCGGGTTTTTAAGTGCTCTGGAGTCATTTCGTTGCAAGCGGGTTTTTACATGTTCTGGAGTCATTTCGTTGCAAGCGGGTTTTTAAGTGTTCTGGAGTCATTTCGTTGCAAGCGGATTTTTAAATGCTCTGGAGTCATTTCGTTGCAAGCGGGTTTTTAAGTGCTCTGGAGTCATTTCGTTGCAAGCGGGTTTTTAAGTGCTCTGGAGTCATTTCGTTGCAAGCGGGTTTTTAAGTGCTCTGGAGTCATTTCGTTGCAAGCGGGTTTTTACGTGTTCTGGAGTCATTTCGTTGCAAGCGGGTTTTTACATACTTCTCAGACATTTCACTGGAAGCGGGTTTTTTAAGTCCTCTGTAGGCATTTCGTGGCAAGCGGGTTTTTAAGTACTCTGGATTCATTTCGTTGCAAGCGGGTTTTTACGTGCTCTGGAGTCATTTCGTTGCAAGCGGGTTTTTACATATTTCTCTGACATTTAACTGGAAGCGAGTATTTTAAGTGCTCTGGAGTCATTTCGTTGCAAGCGGGTTTTTAAATGTTCTGGAGTCATTTCGTTGCAAGCGGGTTTTTAAGTGCTCTGGAGTCATTTCGTTGCAAGCGGGTTTTTTAAGTGCTCTGGAATAATTTCGTTGCAAGCGGGTTTTTACATACTTCTCAGACATTTCACTGGAAGCGGGTTTTTTAAGTGCTCTGTAGGCATTTCGTTGCAAGCGGGTTTTTAAGTGCTCTGGAGTCATTTCGTTGCAAGCGGGTTTTTAAGTGCTCTGAAGGCATTTCGTTGTAAGCGGGTTTTTAAGTGCTCTGGAGTCATTTCGTTGCAAGCGGGTTTTTACGTGCTCTGGAGTCATTTCATTGCAAGCGGGTTTTTAAATACTTCTCAGATATTTCACTGGAAGCGGGTTTTTTAAGTGCTCTGGAGTCATTTCGTTTCAAGCGGGTTTTTAAGTACTCTGGAGTCATTTCGTTGCAAGCGGGTGTTTAAGTGCTCTGGAGTCATTTCGTTGCAAGCGGGTTTTTAAGTGCTCTGGAGTCATTTCGTTGCAAGCGGGTGTTTAAGTGCTCTGGAGTCATTTCGTTGCAAGCGGGTTTTTAAGTGCTCTGGAGTCATTTCGTTGCAAGCGGGTTTTTAAGTGCTCTGGAGTCATTTCGTTGCAAGCGGGTTTTTAAGTGTTCTGGAGTCATTTCGTTGCAAGCGGGTTTTTAAATGCTCTGGAGTCATTTCGTTGCAAGCGGGTTTTTAAGTGCTCTGGAGTCATTTCGTTGCAAGCGGGTTTTTAAGTGCTCTGGAGTCATTTCGTTGCAAGCGGGTTTTTAAGTGCTCTGGAGTCATTTCGTTGCAAGCGGGTTTTTACGTGTTCTGGAGTCATTTCGTTGCAAGCGGGTTTTTACATACTTCTCAGACATTTCACTGGAAGCGGGTTTTTTAAGTGCTCTGTAGGCATTTCGTTGCAAGCGGGTTTTTACATGTTCTGGAGTCATTTCGTTGCAAGCGGGTTTTTACATACTTCTCAGACATTTCACTGGAAGCGGGTTTTTTAAATGCTCTGTAGGCATTTCGTTGCAAGCGGGTTTTTAAGTACTCTGGAGTCATTTCGTTGCAAGCGGGTTTTTAAGTGCTCTGGAGTCATTTCGTTGCAAGCGGGTTTTTACGTGTTCTGGAGTCATTTCGTTGCAAGCGGGTTTTTACATACTTCTCAGACATTTCACTGGAAGCGGGTTTTTTATGTGCTCTGTAGGCATTTCGTTGCAAGCGGGTTTTTAAGTGCTCTGGAGTCATTTCGTTGCAAGCGGGTTTTTAAGTGCTCTGAAGGCATTTCGTTGTAAGCAGGTTTTTAAGTGCTCTGGAGTCATTTCGTTGCAAGCGGGTTTTTACGTGCTCTGGAGTCATTTCATTGCAAGCGGGTTTTTACATACTTCTCAGATATTTCACTGGAAGCGGGTTTTTTAAGTGCTCTGGAGTCATTTCGTTGCAAGCGGGTTTTTAAGTGCTCTGGAGTCATTTCGTTGCAAGCGGGTGTTTAAGTGCTCTGGAGTCATTTCGTTGCAAGCGGGTGTTTAAGTGCTCTGGAGTCATTTCGTTGCAAGCGGGTTTTTAAGTGCTCTGGAGTCATTTCGTTGCAAGCGGGTTTTTACATGTTCTGGAGTCATTTCGTTGCAAGCGGGTTTTTAAGTGTTCTGGAGTCATTTCGTTGCAAGCGGATTTTTAAATGCTCTGGAGTCATTTCGTTGCAAGCGGGTTTTTAAGTGCTCTGGAGTCATTTCGTTGCAAGCGGGTTTTTAAGTGCTCTGGAGTCATTTCGTTGCAAGCGGGTTTTTAAGTGCTCTGGAGTCATTTCGTTGCAAGCGGGTTTTTACGTGTTCTGGAGTCATTTCGTTGCAAGCGGGTTTTTACATACTTCTCAGACATTTCACTGGAAGCGGGTTTTTTAAGTCCTCTTTAGGCATTTCGTGGCAAGCGGGTTTTTAAGTACTCTGGATTCATTTCGTTGCAAGCGGGTTTTTACGTGCTCTGGAGTCATTTCGTTGCAAGCGGGTTTTTACATATTTCTCTGACATTGAACTGGAAGCGAGTATTTTAAGTGCTCTGGAGTCATTTCGTTGCAAGCGGGTTTTTAAATGTTCTGGAGTCATTTCGTTGCAAGCGGGTTTTTAAGTGCTCTGGAGTCATTTCGTTGCAAGCGGGTTTTTTAAGTGCTCTGGAATAATTTCGTTGCAAGCGGGTTTTTACATACTTCTCAGACATTTCACTGGAAGCGGGTTTTTTAAGTGCTCTGTAGGCATTTCGTTGCAAGCGGGTTTTTAAGTGCTCTGGAGTCATTTCGTTGCAAGCGGGTTTTTAAGTGCTCTGAAGGCATTTCGTTGTAAGCGGGTTTTTAAGTGCTCTGGAGTCATTTCGTTGCAAGCGGGTTTTTACGTGCTCTGGAGTCATTTCATTGCAAGCGGGTTTTTACATACTTCTCAGATATTTCACTGGAAGCGGGTTTTTTAAGTGCTCTGGAGTCATTTCGTTTCAAGCGGGTTTTTAAGTACTCTGGAGTCATTTCGTTGCAATCGGGTTTTTAAGTGCACTGGAGTCATTTCGTTGCAAGCGGGTTTTTAAGTGCTCTGGAGTCATTTCGTTGCAAGCGGGTGTTTAAGTGCTCTGGAGTCATTTCGTTGCAAGCAGGTGTTTAAGTGCTCTGGAGTCATTTCGTTGCAAGCGGGTTTTTAAGTGCTCAGGAGTCATTTCGTTGCAAGCGGGTTTTTACATGTTCTGGAGTCATTTCGTTGCAAGCGGGTTTTTAAGTGTTCTGGAGTCATTTCGTTGCAAGCGGATTTTTAAATGCTCTGGAGTCATTTCGTTGCAAGCGGGTTTTTAAGTGCTCTGGAGTCATTTCGTTGCAAGCGGGTTTTTAAGTGCTCTGGAGTCATTTCGTTGCAAGCGGGTTTTTAAGTGCTCTGGAGTCATTTCGTTGCAAGCGGGTTTTTACGTGTTCTGGAGTCATTTCGTTGCAAGCGGGTTTTTACATACTTCTCAGACATTTCACTGGAAGCGGGTTTTTTAAGTGCTCTGTAGGCATTTCGTTGCAAGCGGGTTTTTAAGTACTCTGGAGTCATTTCGTTGCAAGCGGGTTTTTACATATTTCTCTGACATTTAACTAGAAGCGAGTATTTTAAGTGCTCTGGAGTTATTTCGTTGCAAGCGGGTTTTTAAGTGATCTGGAGTCATTTCGTTGCAAGCGGGTTTTTAAGTGCTCTGGAGTCATTTCGTTGCAAGCGGGTTTTTAAGTGCTCTGTAGGCATTTCGTTGCAAGCGGGTTTTTAAGTACTCTGGAGTCATTTCGTTGCAAGCGGGTTTTTAAGTGCTCTGTAGTCATTTCGTAGCAAGCGGGTTTTTAAGTGCTCTGGAGTCATTTCTTTGCAAGCGGGTTTTTGAGTGCTCTGGAGTCATTTCGTTGCAAGCGGGTTTTTAAATGCTCTGGAGTCATTTCGTTACAAGCGGGTTTTTAAGTGCTCTGGAGTCATTTCGTTGCAAGCGGGTTTTTAAGTGCTCTGGAGTCATTTCGTTGCAAGCGGGTTTTTAAGTGCTCTGGAGTCATTTCGTTGCAAGCGGGTTTTTACGTGTTCTGGAGTCATTTCGTTGCAAGCGGATTTTTACATACTTCTCAGACATTTCACTGGAAGCGGGTTTTTTACGTCCTCTGTAGGCATTTCGTGGCAAGCGGGTTTTTAAGTACTCTGGAGTCATTTCGTTGCAAGCGGGTTTTTACGTGCTCTGGAATCATTTCGTTGCAAGCGGGTTTTTACATATTTCTCTGACATTTAACTGGAAGCGAGTATTTTAAGTGCTCTGGAGTCATTTCGTTGCAAGCGGGTTTTTAAATGTTCTGGAGTCATTTCGTTGCAAGCGGGTTTTTAAGTGCTCTGGAGTCATTTCGTTGCAAGCGGGTTTTTTAAGTGCTCTGGAGTAATTTCGTTGCAAGCGGGTTTTTACATACTTCTCAGACATTTCACTGGAAGCGGGTTTTTTAAGTGCTCTGTAGGCCTTTCGTTGCAAGCGGGTTTTTAAGTGCTCTGGAGTCATTTCGTTGCAAGCGGGTTTTTAAGTGCTCTGAAGGCATTTCGTTGTAAGCGGGTTTTTAAGTGCTCTGGAGTCATTTCGTTGCAAGCGGGTTTTTACGTGCTCTGGAGTCATTTCATTGCAAGCGGGTTTTTACATACTTCTCAGATATTTCACTGGAAGCGGGTTTTTTAAGTGCTCTGGAGTCATTTCGTTTCAAGCGGGTTTTTAAGTACTCTGGAGTCATTTCGTTGCAATCGGGTTTTTAAGTGCTCTGGAGTCATTTCGTTGCAAGCGGGTTTTTAAGTGCTCTGGAGTCATTTCGTTGCAAGGGGGTGTTTAAGTGCTCTGGAGTCATTTCGTTGCAAGCGGGTGTTTAAGTGCTCTGGAGTCATTTCGTTGCAAGCGGGTTTTTAAGTGCTCTGGAGTCATTTCGTTGCAAGCGGGTTTTTACATGTTCTGGAGTCATTTCGTTGCAAGCGGGTTTTTAAGTGCTCTGGAGTCATTTCGTTGCAAGCGGGTTTTTAAGTGCTCTGGAGTCATTTCGTTGCAAGCGGGTTTTTACGTGTTCTGGAGTCATTTCGTTGCAAGCGGGTTTTTACATACTTCTCAGACATTTCACTGGAAGCGGGTTTTTTAAGTGCTCTGTAGGCATTTCGTTGCAAGCGGGTTTTTAAGTACTCTGGAGTCATTTCGTTGCAAGCGGGTTTTTACATATTTCTCTGACATTTAACTAGAAGCGAGTATTTTAAGTGCTCTGGAGTTATTTCGTTGCAAGCGGGTTTTTAAGTGATCTGGAGTCATTTCGTTGCAAGCGGGTTTTTAAGTGCTCTGGAGTCATTTCGTTGCAAGCGGGTTTTTACATGTTCTGGAGTCATTTCGTTGCAAGCGGGTTTTTACATACTTCTCAGACATTTCACTGGAAGCGGGTTTTTTAAGTGCTCTGTAGGCATTTCGTTGCAAGCGGGTTTTTAAGTACTCTGGAGTCATTTCGTTGCAAGCGGGTTTTTACATACTTCTCAGACATTTCACTGGAAGCGGGTTTTTTAAGTGCTCTGTAGGCATTTCGTTGCAAGCGGGTTTTTAAGTGCTCTGGAGTCATTTCGTTGCAAGCGGGTTTTTAAGTGCTCTGAAGGCATTTCGTTGTAAGCGGGTTTTTAAGTGCTCTGGAGTCATTTCGTTGCAAGCGGATTTTTACGTGCTCTGGAGTCATTTCATTGCAAGCGGGTTTTTACATACTTCTCAGATATTTTACTGGAAGCGGGTTTTTTAAGTGCTCTGGAGTCATTTCGTTTCAAGCGGGTTTTTAAGTACTCTGGAGTCATTTCGTTGCAAGCGGGTTTTTAAGTGCTCTGGAGTCATTTCGTTGCAAGCGGGTTTTTAAGTGCTCTGGAGTCATTTCGTTGCAAGCGGGTGTTTAAGTGCTCTGGAGTCATTTCGTTGCAAGTGGGTTTTTAAGTGCTCTGGAGTCATTTCGTTGCAAGCGGGTTTTTACATATTCTGGAGTCATTTCGTTGCAAGCGGGTTTTTAAGTGTTCTGGAGTTATTTCGTTGCAAGCGGATTTTTAAATGCTCTGGAGTCATTTCGTTGCAAGCGGGTTTTTAAGTGCTCTGTAGTCATTTCGTTGCAAGCGGGTTTTTAAGTGCTCTGGAGTCATTTCGTTGCAAGCGGGTTTTTAAGTGCTCTGGAGTCATTTCGTTGCAAGCGGGTTTTTACGTGTTCTGGAGTCATTTCGTTGCAAGCGGGTTTTTACATACTTCTCAGACATTTTATTGGAAGCGGGTTTTTTAAGTGCTCTGTAGGCATTTCGTTGCAAGCGGGTTTTTAAGTAATCTGGAGTCATTTCGTTGCAAGCGGGTTTTTACATATTTCTCTGACATTTAACTAGAAGCGAGTATTTTAAGTGCTCTGGAGTTATTTCGTTGCAAGCGGGTTTTTAAGTGATCTGGAGTCATTTCGTTGCAAGCGGGTTTTTAAGTGCTCTGGAGTCATTTCGTTGCAAGCGGGTTTTTACGTGTTCTGGAGTCATTTCGTTGCAAGCGGGTTTTTACATACTTCTCAGACATTTCACTGGAAGCGGGTTTTTAAATGCTCTGGAGTCATTTCGTTGCAAGCGGGTTTTTAAGTACTCTGGAGTCATTTCGTTGCAAGCGGGTTTTTAAGTGCTCTGGAGTCATTTCGTTGCAAGCGGGTTTTTAAGTGCTCTGGAGTCATTTCGTTGCAAGCGGGTGTTTAAGTGCTCTGGAGTCATTTCGTTGCAAGGGGGTTTTTAAGTGCTGTGGAGTCATTTCGTTGCAAGCGGGTTTTTAAGTGCTCTGGAGTCATTTCGTTGCAAGCGGGTTTTTAAGTGTTCTGGAGTCATTTCGTTGCAAGCGGGTTTTTAAATGCTCTGGAGTCATTTCGTTGCAAGCGGGTTTTTAAGTGCTCTGGAGTCATTTCGTTGCAAGCGGGTTTTTAAGTGCTCTGGAGTCATTTCGTTGCAAGCGGGTTTTTAAGTGCTCTGGAGTCATTTCGTTACAATCGGGTTTTTACGTGTTCTGGAGTCATTTCGTTGCAAGCGGGTTTTTACATACTTCTCAGACATTTCACTGGAAGCGGGTTTTTTACGTCCTCTGTAGGCATTTCGTGGCAAGCGGGTTTTTAAGTACTCTGGAGTCATTTCGTTGCAAGCGGGTTTTTACGTGCTCTGGAATCATTTCGTTGCAAGCGGGTTTTTACATATTTCTCTGACATTTAACTGGAAGCGAGTATTTTAAGTGCTCTGTAGTCATTTCGTTGCAAGCGGGTTTTTAAGTGTTCTGGAGTCATTTCGTTGCAAGCGGGTTTTTAAGTGCTCTGTAGGCATTTCGTTGCAAGCGGGTTTTTAAGTACTCTGGAGTCATTTCGTTGCAAGCGGCTTTTTACATATTTCTCTGACATTTAACTAGAAGCGAGTATTTTAAGTGCTCTGGAGTTATTTCGTTGCAAGCGGGTTTTTAAGTGATCTGGAGTCATTTCGTTGCAAGCGGGTTTTTAAGTGCTCTGGAGTCATTTCGTTGCAAGCGGGTTTTTACGTGTTCTGGAGTCATTTCGTTGCAAGCGGGTTTTTACATACTTCTCAGACATTTCACTGGAAGCGGGTTTTTTAAGTGCTCTGTAGGCATTTCGTTGCAAGCGGGTTTTTAAGTACTCTGGAGTCATTTCGTTGCAAGCGGGTGTTTAAGTGCTCTGGAGTCATTTCGTTGCAAGCGGGTTTTTAAGTGCTCTGGAGTCATTTCGTTGCAAGCGGGTTTTTACATACTTCTCAGACATTTCACTGGAAGCGGGTTTTTTACGTCCTCTGTAGGCATTTCGTGGCAAGCGGGTTTTTAAGTACTCTGGAGTCATTTCGTTGTAAGCGGGCTTTTACGTGCTCTGGAATCATTTCGTTGCAAGCGGGTTTTTACATATTTCTCTGACATTTAACTGGAAGCGAGTATTTTAAGTGCTCGGGAGTCATTTCGTTGCAAGCGGGTTTTTAAGTGCTCTGGAGTCATTTCGTTGCAAGCGGGTTTTTTAAGTGCTCTGTAGGCATTTCGTTGCAAGCGGGTTTTTAAGTGCTCTGGAGTCATTTCGTTGCAAGCGGGTTTTTAAGTGTTCTGAAGGCATTTCTTTGTAAGCGGGTTTTTAAGTGCTCTGGAGTCATTTCCTTGCAAGCGGGTTTTTATGTGCTCTGGAGTCATTTCATTGCAAGCGGGTTTTTACATTCTTCTCAGATATTTCACTGGAAGCGGGTTTTTTAAGTGCTCTGGAGTAATTTCGTTGCAAGCGGGTTTTTAAGTACTCTGGAGTCATTTCGTTGCAAGCGGGTTTTTAAGTGCTCTGGAGTCATTTCGTTGCAAGCGGGTTTTTAAGTGCTCTGGAGTCATTTCGTTGCAAGCAGGTGTTTAAGTGCTCTGGAGTCATTTCGTTGCAAGCGGGTTTTTAAGTGCTCTGGAGTCATTTCCTTGCAAGCGGGTTTTTAAGTGCTCTGGAGTCATTTCGTTGCAAGCGGGTTTTTAAGTGCTCTGGAGTCATTTCGTTGCAAGCGGGTTTTTACGTGTTCTGGAGTCATTTCGTTGCAAGCGGGTTTTTACATACTTCTCAGACATTTTACTGGAAGCGGGTTTTTTAAGTGCTCTGTAGGCATTTCGTTGCAAGCGGGTTTTTAAGTGCTCTGGAGTCATTTCGTTGCAAGCGGGTTTTTAAGTGCTCTGAAGGCATTTCGTTGTAAGCGGGTTTTTAAGTGCTCTGGAGTCATTTCATTGCAAGCGGGTTTTTACGTGCTCTGGAGTCATTTCATTGCAAGCGGGTTTTTACATACTTCTCAGATATTTCACTGGAAGCGGGTTTTTTAAGTGCTCTGGAGTCATTTCGTTTCAAGCGGATTTTTAAGTACTCTGGAGTCATTTCGTTGCAATCGGGTTTTTAAGTGCTCTGGAGTCATTTCGTTGCAAGCGGGTTTTTAAGTGCTCTGGAGTGATTTTGTTGCAAGCGGGTGTTTAAGTGCTCTGGAGTCATTTCGTTGCAAGCGGGTTTTTAAGTGCTCTGGAGTCATTTCGTTGCAAGCGGGTTTTTACATGTTCTGGAGTCATTTCGTTGCAAGCGGGTTTTTAAGTGTTCTGGAGTCATTTCGTTGCAATCGAATTTTTAAATGCTCTGGAGTCATTTCGTTGCAAGCGGGTTTTTAAGTGCTCTGGAGTCATTTCGTTGCAAGCGGGTTTTACGTGTTCTGGAGTCATTTCGTTGCAAGCAGGTTTTTACATACTTCTCAGACATTTCACTAGAAGCGGGTTTTTTAAGTGCTCTGTAGGCATTTCGTTGCAAGCGGGTTTTTAAGTACTCTGGAGTCATTTCGTTGCAAGCGGGTTTTTACATATTTCTCTGACATTTAACTAGAAGCGAGTATTTTAAGTGCTCTGGAGTTATTTCGTTGCAAGCGGGTTTTTAAGTGATCTGGAGTCATTTCGTTGCAAGCGGGTTTTTAAGTGCTCTGGAGTCATTTCGTTGCAAGCGGGTTTTTACGTGTTCTGGAGTCATTTCGTTGCAAGCGGGTTTTTACATACTTCTCAGATATTTCACTGGAAGCGGGTTTTTTAAGTGCTCTGTAGGCATTTCGTTGCAAGCGGGTTTTTAAGTGCTCTGGAGTCATTTCGTTGCAAGCGGGTGTTTAAGTGCTCTGGAGTCATTTCGTTGCAAGCGGGTTTTTAAGTGCTCTGGAGTCATTTCGTTGCAAGCGGGTTTTTAAGTGCTCTGGAGTCATTTTGTTGCAAGCGGGTTTTTAAGTGCTCTGGAGTCATTTCGTTGCAAGCGGGTTTTTACATGTTCTGGAGTCATTTCGTTGCAAGCGGGTTTTTACATACTTCTCAGACATTTCACTGGAAGCGGGTTTTTTAAGTGCTCTGTAGGCATTTCGTTGCAAGCGGGTTTTTAAGTACTCTGGAGTCATTTCGTTGCAAGCGGGTTTTTACATACTTCTCAGACATTTCACTGGAAGCGGGTTTTTTAAGTGCTCTGTAGGCATTTCGTTGCAAGCGGGTTTTTAAGTGCTCTGGAGTCATTTCGTTGCAAGCGGGTTTTTAAGTGCTCTGAAGGCATTTCGTTGTAAGCGGGTTTTTAAGTGCTCTGGAGTCATTTCGTTGCAAGCGGGTTTTTACGTGCTCTGGAGTCATTTCATTGCAAGCGGGTTTTTACATACTTCTCAGATATTTTACTGGAAGCGGGTTTTTTAAGTGCTCTGGAGTCATTTCGTTTCAAGCGGGTTTTTAAGTACTCTGGAGTCATTTCGTTGCAAGCGGGTTTTTAAGTGCTCTGGAGTCATTTCGTTGCAAGCGGGTTTTTAAGTGCTCTGGAGTCATTTCGTTGCAAGCGGGTGTTTAAGTGCTCTGGAGTCATTTCGTTGCAAGTGGGTTTTTAAGTGCTCTGGAGTCATTTCGTTGCAAGCGGGTTTTTACATATTCTGGAGTCATTTCGTTGCAAGCGGGTTTTTAAGTGTTCTGGAGTTATTTCGTTGCAAGCGGATTTTTAAATGCTCTGGAGTCATTTCGTTGCAAGCGGGTTTTTAAGTGCTCTGTAGTCATTTCGTTGCAAGCGGGTTTTTAAGTGCTCTGGAGTCATTTCGTTGCAAGCGGGTTTTTAAGTGCTCTGGAGTCATTTCGTTGCAAGCGGGTTTTTACGTGTTCTGGAGTCATTTCGTTGCAAGCGGGTTTTTACATACTTCTCAGACATTTTATTGGAAGCGGGTTTTTTAAGTGCTCTGTAGGCATTTCGTTGCAAGCGGGTTTTTAAGTACTCTGGAGTCATTTCGTTGCAAGCGGGTTTTTACATATTTCTCTGACATTTAACTAGAAGCGAGTATTTTAAGTGCTCTGGAGTTATTTCGTTGCAAGCGGGTTTTTAAGTGATCTGGAGTCATTTCGTTGCAAGCGGGTTTTTAAGTGCTCTGGAGTCATTTCGTTGCAAGCAGGTTTTTACGTGTTCTGGAGTCATTTCGTTGCAAGTTGGTTTTTACATACTTCGCAGACATTTCACTGGAAGCGGGTTTTTTAAGTGCTCTGTAGGCATTTCGTTGCAAGCGGGTTTTTAAGTGCTCTGGAGTCATTTCCTTGCAAGCGCGTTTTCACGTGCTCTGGAGTCATTTCGTTGCAAGCGGGTTTTTACGTGCTCTGGAGTAATTTCGTTGCAAGCGGGTTTTTACATATTTCTCTGACATTTAACTTTAAGCGAGTATTTTAAGTGCTCTGGAGTCATTTCGTTGCAAGCGGGTTTTTAAGTACTCTGGATTCATTTCGTGGCAAGCGGGTTTTTAAGTGCTCTGGAGTCATTTCGTTGCAAGCGGGTTTTTAAGTGCTCTGGAGTCATTTCGTTGCAAGCGGGTTTTTAAGTGCTCTGGAGTCATTTCGTTGCAAGCGGGTTTTTACATACTTCTCAGACATTTCACTGGAAGCGGGTTTTTTAAGTGCTCTGTAGGCATTTCGTTGCAAGCGGGTTTTTAAGTACTCTGGAGTCATTTCCTTGCAAGCGGGTTTTTAAGTACTCTGGAGTCATTTCGTTGCAAGCGGGTGTTTAAGTGCTCTGGAGTCATTTCGTTGCAAGCGGGTTTTTAAGTGCTCTGGAGTCATTTCGTTGCAAGCGGGTTTTTACATACTTCTCAGACATTTCACTGGAAGCGGGTTTTTTACGTCCTCTGTAGGCATTTCGTGGCAAGCGGGTTTTTAAGTACTCTGGAGTCATTTCGTTGTAAGCGGGTTTTTACGTGCTCTGGAATCATTTCGTTGCAAGCGGGTTTTTACATATTTCTCTGACATTTAACTGGAAGCGAGTATTTTAAGTGCTCGGGAGTCATTTCGTTGCAAGCGGGTTTTTAAGTGCTCTGGAGTCATTTCGTTGCAAGCGGGTTTTTTAAGTGCTCTGTAGGCATTTCGTTGCAAGCGGGTTTTTAAGTGCTCTGGAGTCATTTCGTTGCAAGCGGGTTTTTAAGTGTTCTGAAGGCATTTCGTTGTAAGCGGGTTTTTAAGTGCTCTGGAGTCATTTCCTTGCAAGCGGGTTTTTATGTGCTCTGGAGTCATTTCATTGCAAGCGGGTTTTTACATTCTTCTCAGATATTTCACTGGAAGCGGGTTTTTTAAGTGCTCTGGAGTAATTTCGTTGCAAGCGGGTTTTTAAGTACTCTGGAGTCATTTCGTTGCAAGCGGGTTTTTAAGTGCTCTGGAGTCATTTCGTTGCAAGCGGGTTTTTAAGTGCTCTGGAGTCATTTCGTTGCAAGCAGGTGTTTAAGTGCTCTGGAGTCATTTCGTTGCAAGCGGGTTTTTAAGTGCTCTGGAGTCATTTCCTTGCAAGCGGGTTTTTAAGTGCTCTGGAGTCATTTCGTTGCAAGCGGGTTTTTAAGTGCTCTGGAGTCATTTCGTTGCAAGCGGGTTTTTACGTGTTCTGGAGTCATTTCGTTGCAAGCGGGTTTTTACATACTTCTCAGACATTTTACTGGAAGCGGGTTTTTTAAGTGCTCTGTAGGCATTTCGTTGCAAGCGGGTTTTTAAGTGCTCTGGAGTCATTTCGTTGCAAGCGGGTTTTTAAGTGCTCTGAAGGCATTTCGTTGTAAGCGGGTTTTTAAGTGCTCTGGAGTCATTTCATTGCAAGCGGGTTTTTACGTGCTCTGGAGTCATTTCATTGCAAGCGGGTTTTTACATACTTCTCAGATATTTCACTGGAAGCGGGTTTTTTAAGTGCTCTGGAGTCATTTCGTTTCAAGCGGATTTTTAAGTACTCTGGAGTCATTTCGTTGCAATCGGGTTTTTAAGTGCTCTGGAGTCATTTCGTTGCAAGCGGGTTTTTAAGTGCTCTGGAGTGATTTTGTTGCAAGCGGGTGTTTAAGTGCTCTGGAGTCATTTCGTTGCAAGCGGGTTTTTAAGTGCTCTGGAGTCATTTCGTTGCAAGCGGGTTTTTACATGTTCTGGAGTCATTTCGTTGCAAGCGGGTTTTTAAGTGTTCTGGAGTCATTTCGTTGCAATCGAATTTTTAAATGCTCTGGAGTCATTTCGTTGCAAGCGGGTTTTTAAGTGCTCTGGAGTCATTTCGTTGCAAGCGGGTTTTACGTGTTCTGGAGTCATTTCGTTGCAAGCAGGTTTTTACATACTTCTCAGACATTTCACTAGAAGCGGGTTTTTTAAGTGCTCTGTAGGCATTTCGTTGCAAGCGGGTTTTTAAGTACTCTGGAGTCATTTCGTTGCAAGCGGGTTTTTACATATTTCTCTGACATTTAACTAGAAGCGAGTATTTTAAGTGCTCTGGAGTTATTTCGTTGCAAGCGGGTTTTTAAGTGATCTGGAGTCATTTCGTTGCAAGCGGGTTTTTAAGTGCTCTGGAGTCATTTCGTTGCAAGCGGGTTTTTACGTGTTCTGGAGTCATTTCGTTGCAAGCGGGTTTTTACATACTTCTCAGATATTTCACTGGAAGCGGGTTTTTTAAGTGCTCTGTAGGCATTTCGTTGCAAGCGGGTTTTTAAGTGCTCTGGAGTCATTTCGTTGCAAGCGGGTGTTTAAGTGCTCTGGAGTCATTTCGTTGCAAGCGGGTTTTTAAGTGCTCTGGAGTCATTTCGTTGCAAGCGGGTTTTTAAGTGCTCTGGAGTCATTTTGTTGCAAGCGGGTTTTTAAGTGCTCTGGAGTCATTTCGTTGCAAGCGGGTTTTTACATGTTCTGGAGTCATTTCGTTGCAAGCGGGTTTTTACATACTTCTCAGACATTTCACTGGAAGCGGGTTTTTTAAGTGCTCTGTAGGCATTTCGTTGCAAGCGGGTTTTTAAGTACTCTGGAGTCATTTCGTTGCAAGCGGGTTTTTACATACTTCTCAGACATTTCACTGGAAGCGGGTTTTTTAAGTGCTCTGTAGGCATTTCGTTGCAAGCGGGTTTTTAAGTGCTCTGGAGTCATTTCGTTGCAAGCGGGTTTTTAAGTGCTCTGAAGGCATTTCGTTGTAAGCGGGTTTTTAAGTGCTCTGGAGTCATTTCGTTGCAAGCGGGTTTTTACGTGCTCTGGAGTCATTTCATTGCAAGCGGGTTTTTACATACTTCTCAGATATTTTACTGGAAGCGGGTTTTTTAAGTGCTCTGGAGTCATTTCGTTTCAAGCGGGTTTTTAAGTACTCTGGAGTCATTTCGTTGCAAGCGGGTTTTTAAGTGCTCTGGAGTCATTTCGTTGCAAGCGGGTTTTTAAGTGCTCTGGAGTCATTTCGTTGCAAGCGGGTGTTTAAGTGCTCTGGAGTCATTTCGTTGCAAGTGGGTTTTTAAGTGCTCTGGAGTCATTTCGTTGCAAGCGGGTTTTTACATATTCTGGAGTCATTTCGTTGCAAGCGGGTTTTTAAGTGTTCTGGAGTTATTTCGTTGCAAGCGGATTTTTAAATGCTCTGGAGTCATTTCGTTGCAAGCGGGTTTTTAAGTGCTCTGTAGTCATTTCGTTGCAAGCGGGTTTTTAAGTGCTCTGGAGTCATTTCGTTGCAAGCGGGTTTTTAAGTGCTCTGGAGTCATTTCGTTGCAAGCGGGTTTTTACGTGTTCTGGAGTCATTTCGTTGCAAGCGGGTTTTTACATACTTCTCAGACATTTTATTGGAAGCGGGTTTTTTAAGTGCTCTGTAGGCATTTCGTTGCAAGCGGGTTTTTAAGTACTCTGGAGTCATTTCGTTGCAAGCGGGTTTTTACATATTTCTCTGACATTTAACTAGAAGCGAGTATTTTAAGTGCTCTGGAGTTATTTCGTTGCAAGCGGGTTTTTAAGTGATCTGGAGTCATTTCGTTGCAAGCGGGTTTTTAAGTGCTCTGGAGTCATTTCGTTGCAAGCAGGTTTTTACGTGTTCTGGAGTCATTTCGTTGCAAGTTGGTTTTTACATACTTCGCAGACATTTCACTGGAAGCGGGTTTTTTAAGTGCTCTGTAGGCATTTCGTTGCAAGCGGGTTTTTAAGTGCTCTGGAGTCATTTCCTTGCAAGCGCGTTTTCACGTGCTCTGGAGTCATTTCGTTGCAAGCGGGTTTTTACGTGCTCTGGAGTAATTTCGTTGCAAGCGGGTTTTTACATATTTCTCTGACATTTAACTTTAAGCGAGTATTTTAAGTGCTCTGGAGTCATTTCGTTGCAAGCGGGTTTTTAAGTACTCTGGATTCATTTCGTGGCAAGCGGGTTTTTAAGTGCTCTGGAGTCATTTCGTTGCAAGCGGGTTTTTAAGTGCTCTGGAGTCATTTCGTTGCAAGCGGGTTTTTAAGTGCTCTGGAGTCATTTCGTTGCAAGCGGGTTTTTACATACTTCTCAGACATTTCACTGGAAGCGGGTTTTTTAAGTGCTCTGTAGGCATTTCGTTGCAAGCGGGTTTTTAAGTACTCTGGAGTCATTTCCTTGCAAGCGGGTTTTTAAATGCTCTGGAGTCATTTCGTTGCAAGCGGGTTTTTAAGTGCTCTGGAGTCATTTCGTTGCAAGCGGGTTTTTAAGTGCTCTGGAGTCATTTCGTTGCAAGCGGGTTTTTAAGTGCTCTGGAGTCATTTCGTTACAAGCGGGTTTTTACGTGTTCTGGAGTCATTTCGTTGCAAGCGGGTTTTTACATACTTCTCAGACATTTCACTGGAAGCGGGTTTTTTACGTCCTCTGTAGGCATTTCGTGGCAAGCGGGTTTTTAAGTACTCTGGAGTCATTTCGTTGCAAGCGGGTTTTTACGTGCTCTGGAATCATTTCGTTGCAAGCGGGTTTTTACATATTTCTCTGACATTTAACTGGAAGCGAGTATTTTAAGTGCTCTGTAGTCATTTCTTTGCAAGCGGGTTTTTAAGTGTTCTGGAGTCATTTCGTTGCAAGCGGGTTTTTAAGTGCTCTGTAGGCATTTCGTTGCAAGCGGGTTTTTAAGTACTCTGGAGTCATTTCGTTGCAAGCGGCTTTTTACATATTTCTCTGACATTTAACTAGAAGCGAGTATTTTAAGTGCTCTGGAGTTATTTCGTTGCAAGCGGGTTTTTAAGTGATCTGGAGTCATTTCGTTGCAAGCGGGTTTTTAAGTGCTCTGGAGTCATTTCGTTGCAAGCGGGTTTTTACGTGTTCTGGAGTCATTTCGTTGCAAGCGGGTTTTTACATACTTCTCAGACATTTCACTGGAAGCGGGTTTTTAAATGCTCTGGAGTCATTTCGTTGCAAGCGGGTTTTTAAGTACTCTGGAGTCATTTCGTTGCAAGCGGGTTTTTAAGTGCTCTGGAGTCATTTCGTTGCAAGCGGGTTTTTAAGTGCTCTGGAGTCATTTCGTTGCAAGCGGGTGTTTAAGTGCTCTGGAGTCATTTCGTTGCAAGGGGGTTTTTAAGTGCTGTGGAGTCATTTCGTTGCAAGCGGGTTTTTAAGTGCTCTGGAGTCATTTCGTTGCAAGCAGGTTTTTAAGTGTTCTGGAGTCATTTCGTTGCAAGCGGGTTTTTAAATGCTCTGGAGTCATTTCATTGCAAGCGGGTTTTTAAGTGCTCTGGAGTCATTTCGTTGCAAGCGGGTTTTTAAGTGCTCTGGAGTCATTTCGTTACAAGCGGGTTTTTACGTGTTCTGGAGTCATTTCGTTGCAAGCGGGTTTTTACATACTTCTCAGACATTTCACTGGAAGCGGGTTTTTTACGTCCTCTGTAGGCATTTCGTGGCAAGCGGGTTTTTAAGTGTTCTGGAGTCATTTCGTTGCAAGCGGGTTTTTAAGTGCTCTGTAGGCATTTCGTTGCAAGCGGGTTTTTAAGTACTCTGGAGTCATTTCGTTGCAAGCGGCTTTTTACATATTTCTCTGACATTTAACTAGAAGCGAGTATTTTAAGTGCTCTGGAGTTATTTCGTTGCAAGCGGGTTTTTAAGTGATCTGGAGTCATTTCGTTGCAAGCGGGTTTTTAAGTGCTCTGGAGTCATTTCGTTGCAAGCGGGTTTTTACGTGTTCTGGAGTCATTTCCTTGCAAGCGGGTTTTTACATACTTCTCAGACATTTCACTGGAAGCGGGTTTTTTAAGTGCTCTGTAGGCATTTCGTTGCAAGCGGGTTTTTAAGTACTCTGGAGTCATTTCGTTGCAAGCGGGTGTTTAAGTGCTCTGGAGTCATTTCGTTGCAAGCGGGTTTTTAAGTGCTCTGGAGTCATTTCGTTGCAAGCGGGTGTTTAAGTGCTCTGGAGTCATTTCGTTGCAAGCGGGTTTTTAAGTGCTCTGGAGTCATTTCGTTGCAAGCGGGTTTTTAAGTGCTCTGGAGTCATTTCGTTGCAAGCGGGTTTTTAAGTGTTCTGGAGTCATTTCGTTGCAAGCGGGTTTTTAAATGCTCTGGAGTCATTTCGTTGCAAGCGGGTTTTTAAGTGCTCTGGAGTCATTTCGTTGCAAGCGGGTTTTTAAGTGCTCTGGAGTCATTTCGTTGCAAGCGGGTTTTTAAGTGCTCTGGAGTCATTTCGTTGCAAGCGGGTTTTTACGTGTTCTGGAGTCATTTCGTTGCAAGCGGGTTTTTACATACTTCTCAGACATTTCACTGGAAGCGGGTTTTTTAAGTGCTCTGTAGGCATTTCGTTGCAAGCGGGTTTTTACATGTTCTGGAGTCATTTCGTTGCAAGCGGGTTTTTACATACTTCTCAGACATTTCACTGGAAGCGGGTTTTTTAAATGCTCTGTAGGCATTTCGTTGCAAGCGGGTTTTTAAGTACTCTGGAGTCATTTCGTTGCAAGCGGGTTTTTAAGTGCTCTGGAGTCATTTCGTTGCAAGCGGGTTTTTACGTGTTCTGGAGTCATTTCGTTGCAAGCGGGTTTTTACATACTTCTCAGACATTTCACTGGAAGCGGGTTTTTTATGTGCTCTGTAGGCATTTCGTTGCAAGCGGGTTTTTAAGTGCTCTGGAGTCATTTCGTTGCAAGCGGGTTTTTAAGTGCTCTGAAGGCATTTCGTTGTAAGCAGGTTTTTAAGTGCTCTGGAGTCATTTCGTTGCAAGCGGGTTTTTACGTGCTCTGGAGTCATTTCATTGCAAGCGGGTTTTTACATACTTCTCAGATATTTCACTGGAAGCGGGTTTTTTAAGTGCTCTGGAGTCATTTCGTTGCAAGCGGGTTTTTAAGTGCTCTGGAGTCATTTCGTTGCAAGCGGGTGTTTAAGTGCTCTGGAGTCATTTCGTTGCAAGCGGGTGTTTAAGTGCTCTGGAGTCATTTCGTTGCAAGCGGGTTTTTAAGTGCTCTGGAGTCATTTCGTTGCAAGCGGGTTTTTACATGTTCTGGAGTCATTTCGTTGCAAGCGGGTTTTTAAGTGTTCTGGAGTCATTTCGTTGCAAGCGGATTTTTAAATGCTCTGGAGTCATTTCGTTGCAAGCGGGTTTTTAAGTGCTCTGGAGTCATTTCGTTGCAAGCGGGTTTTTAAGTGCTCTGGAGTCATTTCGTTGCAAGCGGGTTTTTAAGTGCTCTGGAGTCATTTCGTTGCAAGCGGGTTTTTACGTGTTCTGGAGTCATTTCGTTGCAAGCGGGTTTTTACATACTTCTCAGACATTTCACTGGAAGCGGGTTTTTTAAGTCCTCTGTAGGCATTTCGTGGCAAGCGGGTTTTTAAGTACTCTGGATTCATTTCGTTGCAAGCGGGTTTTTACGTGCTCTGGAGTCATTTCGTTGCAAGCGGGTTTTTACATATTTCTCTGACATTTAACTGGAAGCGAGTATTTTAAGTGCTCTGGAGTCATTTCGTTGCAAGCGGGTTTTTAAATGTTCTGGAGTCATTTCGTTGCAAGCGGGTTTTTAAGTGCTCTGGAGTCATTTCGTTGCAAGCGGGTTTTTTAAGTGCTCTGGAATATTTTCGTTGCAAGCGGGTTTTTACATACTTCTCAGACATTTCACTGGAAGCGGGTTTTTTAAGTGCTCTGTAGGCATTTCGTTGCAAGCGGGTTTTTAAGTGCTCTGGAGTCATTTCGTTGCAAGCGGGTTTTTAAGTGCTCTGAAGGCATTTCGTTGTAAGCGGGTTTTTAAGTGCTCTGGAGTCATTTCGTTGCAAGCGGGTTTTTACGTGCTCTGGAGTCATTTCATTGCAAGCGGGTTTTTACATACTTCTCAGATATTTCACTGGAAGCGGGTTTTTTAAGTGCTCTGGAGTCATTTCGTTTCAAGCGGGTTTTTAAGTACTCTGGAGTCATTTCGTTGCAAGCGGGTGTTTAAGTGCTCTGGAGTCATTTCGTTGCAAGCGGGTTTTTAAGTGCTCTGGAGTCATTTCGTTGCAAGCGGGTGTTTAAGTGCTCTGGAGTCATTTCGTTGCAAGCGGGTTTTTAAGTGCTCTGGAGTCATTTCGTTGCAAGCGGGTTTTTAAGTGCTCTGGAGTCATTTCGTTGCAAGCGGGTTTTTAAGTGTTCTGGAGTCATTTCGTTGCAAGCGGGTTTTTAAATGCTCTGGAGTCATTTCGTTGCAAGCGGGTTTTTAAGTGCTCTGGAGTCATTTCGTTGCAAGCGGGTTTTTAAGTGCTCTGGAGTCATTTCGTTGCAAGCGGGTTTTTAAGTGCTCTGGAGTCATTTCGTTGCAAGCGGGTTTTTACGTGTTCTGGAGTCATTTCGTTGCAAGCGGGTTTTTACATACTTCTCAGACATTTCACTGGAAGCGGGTTTTTTAAGTGCTCTGTAGGCATTTCGTTGCAAGCGGGTTTTTACATGTTCTGGAGTCATTTCGTTGCAAGCGGGTTTTTACATACTTCTCAGACATTTCACTGGAAGCGGGTTTTTTAAATGCTCTGTAGGCATTTCGTTGCAAGCGGGTTTTTAAGTACTCTGGAGTCATTTCGTTGCAAGCGGGTTTTTAAGTGCTCTGGAGTCATTTCGTTGCAAGTGGGTTTTTACGTGTTCTGGAGTCATTTCGTTGCAAGCGGGTTTTTACATACTTCTCAGACATTTCACTGGAAGCGGGTTTTTTATGTGCTCTGTAGGCATTTCGTTGCAAGCGGGTTTTTAAGTGCTCTGGAGTCATTTCGTTGCAAGCGGGTTTTTAAGTGCTCTGAAGGCATTTCGTTGTAAGCAGGTTTTTAAGTGCTCTGGAGTCATTTCGTTGCAAGCGGGTTTTTACGTGCTCTGGAGTCATTTCATTGCAAGCGGGTTTTTACATACTTCTCAGATATTTCACTGGAAGCGGGTTTTTTAAGTGCTCTGGAGTCATTTCGTTGCAAGCGGGTTTTTAAGTGCTCTGGAGTCATTTCGTTGCAAGCGGGTGTTTAAGTGCTCTGGAGTCATTTCGTTGCAAGCGGGTGTTTAAGTGCTCTGGAGTCATTTCGTTGCAAGCGGGTTTTTAAGTGCTCTGGAGTCATTTCGTTGCAAGCGGGTTTTTACATGTTCTGGAGTCATTTCGTTGCAAGCGGGTTTTTAAGTGTTCTGGAGTCATTTCGTTGCAAGCGGATTTTTAAATGCTCTGGAGTCATTTCGTTGCAAGCGGGTTTTTAAGTGCTCTGGAGTCATTTCGTTGCAAGCGGGTTTTTAAGTGCTCTGGAGTCATTTCGTTGCAAGCGGGTTTTTAAGTGCTCTGGAGTCATTTCGTTGCAAGCGGGTTTTTACGTGTTCTGGAGTCATTTCGTTGCAAGCGGGTTTTTACATACTTCTCAGACATTTCACTGGAAGCGGGTTTTTTAAGTCCTCTGTAGGCATTTCGTGGCAAGCGGGTTTTTAAGTACTCTGGATTCATTTCGTTGCAAGCGGGTTTTTACGTGCTCTGGAGTCATTTCGTTGCAAGCGGGTTTTTACATATTTCTCTGACATTTAACTGGAAGCGAGTATTTTAAGTGCTCTGGAGTCATTTCGTTGCAAGCGGGTTTTTAAATGTTCTGGAGTCATTTCGTTGCAAGCGGGTTTTTAAGTGCTCTGGAGTCATTTCGTTGCAAGCGGGTTTTTTAATTGCTCTGGAATAATTTCGTTGCAAGCGGGTTTTTACATACTTCTCAGACATTTCACTGGAAGCGGGTTTTTTAAGTGCTCTGTAGGCATTTCGTTGCAAGCGGGTTTTTAAGTGCTCTGGAGTCATTTCGTTGCAAGCGGGTTTTTAAGTGCTCTGAAGGCATTTCGTTGTAAGCGGGTTTTTAAGTGCTCTGGAGTCATTTCGTTGCAAGCGGGTTTTTACGTGCTCTGGAGTCATTTCATTGCAAGCGGGTTTTTACATACTTCTCAGATATTTCACTGGAAGCGGGTTTTTTAAGTGCTCTGGAGTCATTTCGTTTCAAGCGGGTTTTTAAGTACTCTGGAGTCATTTCGTTGCAATCGGGTTTTTAAGTGCACTGGAGTCATTTCGTTGCAAGCGGGTTTTTAAGTGCTCTGGAGTCATTTCTTTGCAAGCGGGTGTTTAAGTGCTCTGGAGTCATTTCGTTGCAAGCGGGTGTTTAAGTGCTCTGGAGTCATTTCGTTGCAAGCGGGTTTTTAAGTGCTCAGGAGTCATTTCGTTGCAAGCGGGTTTTTACATGTTCTGGAGTCATTTCGTTGCAAGCGGGTTTTTAAGTGTTCTGGAGTCATTTCGTTGCAAGCGGATTTTTAAATGCTCTGGAGTCATTTCGTTGCAAGCGGGTTTTTAAGTGCTCTGGAGTCATTTCGTTGCAAGCGGGTTTTTAAGTGCTCTGGAGTCATTTCGTTGCAAGCGGGTTTTTAAGTGCTCTGGAGTCATTTCGTTGCAAGCGGGTTTTTACGTGTTCTGGAGTCATTTCGTTGCAAGCGGGTTTTTACATACTTCTCAGACATTTCACTGGAAGCGGGTTTTTTAAGTGCTCTGTAGGCATTTCGTTGCAAGCGGGTTTTTAAGTACTCTGGAGTCATTTCGTTGCAAGCGGGTTTTTACATATTTCTCTGACATTTAACTAGAAGCGAGTATTTTAAGTGCTCTGGAGTTATTTCGTTGCAAGCGGGTTTTTAAGTGATCTGGAGTCATTTCGTTGCAAGCGGGTTTTTAAGTGCTCTGGAGTCATTTCGTTGCAAGCGGGTTTTTAAGTGCTCTGTAGGCATTTCGTTGCAAGCGGGTTTTTAAGTACTCTGGAGTCATTTCGTTGCAAGCGGGTTTTTAAGTGCTCTGTAGTCATTTCGTAGCAAGCGGGTTTTTAAGTGCTCTGGAGTCATTTCTTTGCAAGCGGGTTTTTGAGTGCTCTGGAGTCATTTCGTTGCAAGCGGGTTTTTAAATGCTCTGGAGTCATTTCGTTACAAGCGGGTTTTTAAGTGCTCTGGAGTCATTTCGTTGCAAGCGGGTTTTTAAGTGCTCTGGAGTCATTTCGTTGCAAGCGGGTTTTTAAGTGCTCTGGAGTCATTTCGTTGCAAGCGGGTTTTTACGTGTTCTGGAGTCATTTCGTTGCAAGCGGATTTTTACATACTTCTCAGACATTTCACTGGAAGCGGGTTTTTTACGTCCTCTGTAGGCATTTCGTGGCAAGCGGGTTTTTAAGTACTCTGGAGTCATTTCGTTGCAAGCGGGTTTTACGTGCTCTGGAATCATTTCGTTGCAAGCGGGTTTTTACATATTTCTCTGACATTTAACTGGAAGCGAGTATTTTAAGTGCTCTGGAGTCATTTCGTTGCAAGCGGGTTTTTAAATGTTCTGGAGTCATTTCGTTGCAAGCGGGTTTTTAAGTGCTCTGGAGTCATTTCGTTGCAAGCGGGTTTTTTAAGTGCTCTGGAGTAATTTCGTTGCAAGCGGGTTTTTACATACTTCTCAGACATTTCACTGGAAGCGGGTTTTTTAAGTGCTCTGTAGGCCTTTCGTTGCAAGCGGGTTTTTAAGTGCTCTGGAGTCATTTCGTTGCAAGCGGGTTTTTAAGTGCTCTGAAGGCATTTCGTTGTAAGCGGGTTTTTAAGTGCTCTGGAGTCATTTCGTTGCAAGCGGGTTTTTACGTGCTCTGGAGTCATTTCATTGCAAGCGGGTTTTTACATACTTCTCAGATATTTCACTGGAAGCGGGTTTTTTAAGTGCTCTGGAGTCATTTCGTTTCAAGCGGGTTTTTAAGTACTCTGGAGTCATTTCGTTGCAAGCGGGTTTTTAAGTGCTCTGGAGTCATTTCGTTGCAAGGGGGTGTTTAAGTGCTCTGGAGTCATTTCGTTGCAAGCGGGTGTTTAAGTGCTCTGGAGTCATTTCGTTGCAAGCGGGTTTTTAAGTGCTCTGGAGTCATTTCGTTGCAAGCGGGTTTTTACATGTTCTGGAGTCATTTCGTTGCAAGCGGGTTTTTAAGTGCTCTGGAGTCATTTCGTTGCAAGCGGGTTTTTAAGTGCTCTGGAGTCATTTCGTTGCAAGCGGGTTTTTACGTGTTCTGGAGTCATTTCGTTGCAAGCGGGTTTTTACATACTTCTCAGACATTTCACTGGAAGCGGGTTTTTTAAGTGCTCTGTAGGCATTTCGTTGCAAGCGGGTTTTTAAGTACTCTGGAGTCATTTCGTTGCAAGCGGGTTTTTACATATTTCTCTGACATTTAACTAGAAGCGAGTATTTTAAGTGCTCTGGAGTTATTTCGTTGCAAGCGGGTTTTTAAGTGATCTGGAGTCATTTCGTTGCAAGCGGGTTTTTAAGTGCTCTGGAGTCATTTCGTTGCAAGCGGGTTTTTAAGTGCTCTGTAGGCATTTCGTTGCAAGCGGGTTTTTAAGTACTCTGGAGTCATTTCGTTGCAAGCGGGTTTTTAAGTGCTCTGTAGTCATTTCGTAGCAAGCGGGTTTTTAAGTGCTCTGGAGTCATTTCTTTGCAAGCGGGTTTTTGAGTGCTCTGGAGTCATTTCGTTGCAAGCGGGTTTTTAAATGCTCTGGAGTCATTTCGTTACAAGCGGGTTTTTAAGTGCTCTGGAGTCATTTCGTTGCAAGCGGGTTTTTAAGTGCTCTGGAGTCATTTCGTTGCAAGCGGGTTTTTAAGTGCTCTGGAGTCATTTCGTTGCAAGCGGGTTTTTACGTGTTCTGGAGTCATTTCGTTGCAAGCGGGTTTTTACATACTTCTCAGACATTTCACTGGAAGCGGGTTTTTTACGTCCTCTGTAGGCATTTCGTGGCAAGCGGGTTTTGAAGTACTCTGGAGTCATTTCGTTGCAAGCGGGTTTTTACGTGCTCTGGAATCATTTCGTTGCAAGCGGGTTTTTACATATTTCTCTGACATTTAACTGGAAGCGAGTATTTTAAGTGCTCTGTAGTCATTTCGTTGCAAGCGGGTTTTTAAGTGTTCTGGAGTCATTTCGTTGCAAGCGGGTTTTTAAGTGCTCTGGAGTCATTTCGTTGCAAGCGGGTTTTTTAAGTGCTCTGGAGTAATTTCGTTGCAAGCGGGTTTTTACATACTTCTCAGACATTTCACTGGAAGCGGGTTTTTTAAGTGCTCTGTAGGCATTTCGTTGCAAGCTGGTTTTTAAGTGCTCTGGAGTCATTTCGTTGCAAGCGGGTTTTTAAGTGCTCTGAAGGCATTTCGTTGTAAGCGGGTTTTTAAGTGCTCTGGAGTCATTTCGTTGCAAGCGGGTTTTTATGTGCTCTGGAGTCATTTCATTGCAAGCGGGTTTTTACATACTTCTCAGATATTTCACTGGAAGCGGGTTTTTTAAGTGCTCTGGAGTCATTTCGTTTCAAGCGGGTTTTTAAGTACTCTGGAGTCATTTCGTTGCAATCGGGTTTTTAAGTGCTCTGGAGTCATTTCGTTGCAAGCGGGTTTTTAAGTGCTCTGGAGTCATTTCGTTGCAAGCGGGTGTTTAAGTGCTCTGGAGTCATTTCGTTGCAAGCGGGTGTTTAAGTGCTCTGGAGTCATTTCGTTGCAAGCGGGTGTTTAAGTGCTCAGGAGTCATTTCGTTGCAAGCGGGTTTTTACATGTTCTGGAGTCATTTCGTTGCAAGAGGGTTTTTAAGTGTTCTGGAGTCATTTCGTTGCAAGCGGATTTTTAAATGCTCTGGAGTCATTTCGTTGCAAGCGGGTTTTTAAGTGCTCTGGCGTCATTTCTTTGCAAGCGGGTTTTTGAGTGCTCTGGAGTCATTTCGTTTCAAGCGGGTTTTTAAGTACTCTGGAGTCATTTCGTTGCAATCGGGTTTTTAAGTGCTCTGGAGTCATTTCGTTGCAAGCAGGTTTTTAAGTGCTCTGGAGTCATTTCGTTGCAAGCGGGTGTTTAAGTGCTCTGGAGTCATTTCGTTGCAAGCGGGTTTTTAAGTGCTCTGGAGTCATTTCGTTGCAAGCGGGTTTTTACATGTTCTGGAGTCATTTCGTTGCAAGCGGGTTTTTAAGTGTTCTGGAGTCATTTCGTTGCAAGCGGATTTTTAAATGCTCTGGAGTCATTTCGTTGCAAGCGGGTTTTTAGTGCTCTGGAGTGATTTCGTTGCAAGTGGGTTTTTAAGTGCTCTGGAGTCATTTCGTTGCAAGCGGGTTTTTAAGTGCTCTGGAGTCATTTCGTTGCAAGCGGGTTTTTACGTGTTCTGGAGTCATTTCGTTGCAAGCGGGTTTTTACATACTTCTCAGACATTTCACTGGAAGCGGGTTTTTTAAGTGCTCTGTAGGCATTTCGTTGCAAGCGGGTTTTTACATATTTCTCTGACATTTAACTAGAAGCGAGTATTTTAAGTGCTCTGGAGTTATTTCGTTGCAAGCGGGTTTTTAAGTGATCTGGTGTCATTTCTTTGCAAGCGGGTTTTTAAGTGCTCTGGAGTCATTTCGTTGCAAGCGGGTTTTTACGTGTTCTGGAGTCATTTCGTTGCAAGCGGGTTTTTACATACTTCTCAGACATTTCACTGGAAGCGGGTTTTTTAAGTCCTCTGTAGGCATTTCGTTGCAAGCGGGTTTTGAAGTACTCTGGAGTCATTTCGTTGCAAGCGGGTTTTTACGTGCTCTGGAGTAATTTCGTTGCAAGCGGGTTTTTACATATTTCTCTGACATTTAACTTTAAGCGAGTATTTTAAGTGCTCTGGAGTCATTTCCTTGCAAGCGGGTTTTTACGTGCTCTGGAGTCATTTCATTGCAAGCGGGTTTTTACATACTTCTCAGATATTTCACTGGAAGCGGGTTTTTTAATTGCTCTGGAGTCATTTCGTTGCAAGCGGGTTTTTAAGTACTCTGGAGTCATTTCGTTGCAAGCGGGTTTTTAAGTGCTCTGGAGTCATTTCGTTGCAAGCGGGTTTTTAAGTGCTCTGGAGTCATTTCGTTGCAAGCGGGTGTTTAAGTGCTCTGGAGTCATTTCGTTGCAAGCGGGTTTTTAAGTGCTCTGGAGTCATTTCGTTGCAAGCGGGTTTTTAAGTGCTCTGGAGTCATTTCGTTGCAAGCGGGTTTTTAAGTGTTCTGGAGTCATTTCGTTGCAAGCGGGTTTTTAAATGCTCTGGAGTCATTTCGTTGCAAGCGGGTTTTTAAGTGCTCTGGAGTCATTTCGTTGCAAGCGGGTTTTTAAGTGCTCTGGAGTCATTTCGTTGCAAGCGGGTTTTTAAGTGCTCTGGAGTCATTTCGTTGCAAGCGGGTTTTTACGTGTTCTGGAGTCATTTCGTTGCAAGCGGGTTTTTACATACTTCTCAGACATTTCACTGGAAGCGGGTTTTTTAAGTGCTCTGTAGGCATTTCGTTGCAAGCGGGTTTTTAAGTACTCTGGAGTCATTTCGTTGCAAGCGGGTTTTTACATATTTCTCTGACATTTAACTAGAAGCGAGTATTTTAAGTTCTCTGGAGTTATTTCGTTGCAAGCGGGTTTTTAAGTGATCTGGAGTCATTTCGTTGCAAGCGGGTTTTTAAGTGCTCTGGAGTCATTTCGTTGCAAGCGGGTTTTTACATGTTCTGGAGTCATTTCGTTGCAAGCGGGTTTTTACATACTTCTCAGACATTTCACTGGAAGCGGGTTTTTTAAGTGCTCTGTAGGCATTTCGTTGCAAGCGGGTTTTTAAGTACTCTGGAGTCATTTCTTTGCAAGCGGGTTTTTAAGTGCTCTGTAGTCATTTCATAGCAAGCGGGTTTTTAAGTGCTCTGGAGTCATTTCGTTGCAAGCGGGTTTTTGAGTGCTCTGGAGTCATTTCGTTGTAAGCGGGTTTTTAAGTGCTCTGGAGTCATTTCGTTTCAAGCAGGTTTTTACGTGTTCTGGAGTCATTTCGTTGCAAGCGGGTTTTTACATACTTCTCAGACATTTCACTGGAAGCGGGTTTTTTAAGTCCTCTGTAGGCATTTCGTGGCAAGCGGGTTTTTAAGTACTCTGGATTCATTTCGTTGCAAGCGGGTTTTTACGTGCTCTGGAGTCATTTCGTTGCAAGCGGGTTTTTACATATTTCTCTGACATTTAACTGGAAGCGAGTATTTTAAGTGCTCTGGAGTCATTTCGTTGCAAGCGGGTTTTTAAATGTTCTGGAGTCATTTCGTAGCAAGCGGGTTTTTAAGTGCTCTGGAGTCATTTCGTTGCAAGCGGGTTTTTTAAGTGCTCTGGAGTAATTTCGTTGCAAGCGGGTTTTTACGTGCTCTCGAGTCATTTCGTTGCAAGCGGGTTTTTACATATTTCTCTGACATTTAACTGGAAGCGAGTATTTTAAGTGCTCTGGAGTCATTTCGTTGCAAGCGGGTTTTTAAATGTTCTGGAGTCATTTCGTAGCAAGCGGGTTTTTAAGTGCTCTGGAGTCATTTCGTTGCAAGCGGGTTTTTTAAGTGCTCTGGAGTAATTTCGTTGCAAGCGGGTTTTTAAGTGCTCTGGAGTCATTTCGTTGCAAGCGGGTTTTTAAGTGCTCTGAAGGCATTTCGTTGTAAGCGGGTTTTTAAGTGCTCTGGAGTCATTTCGTTGCAAGCGGGTTTTTACGTGCTCTGGAGTCATTTCATTGCAAGCGGGTTTTTACATACTTCTCAGATATTTCACTGGAAGCGGGTTTTTTAAGTGCTCTGGAGTCATTTCGTTTCAAGCGGGTTTTTATGTACTCTGGAGTCATTTCGTTGCAAGCGGGTTTTTACGTGCTCTGGAGTAATTTCGTTGCAAGCGGGTTTTTACATATTTCTCTGACATTTAACTTTAAGCGAGTATTTTAAGTGCTCTGGAGTCATTTCCTTGCAAGCGGGTTTTTACGTGCTCTGGAGTCATTTCATTGCAAGCGGGTTTTTACATACTTCTCAGATATTTCACTGGAAGCGGGTTTTTTAATTGCTCTGGAGTCATTTCGTTGCAAGCGGGTTTTTAAGTACTCTGGAGTCATTTCGTTGCAAGCGGGTTTTTAAGTGCTCTGGAGTCATTTCGTTGCAAGCGGGTTTTTAAGTGCTCTGGAGTCATTTCGTTGCAAGCGGGTGTTTAAGTGCTCTGGAGTCATTTCGTTGCAAGCGGGTTTTTAAGTGCTCTGGAGTCATTTCGTTGCAAGCGGGTTTTTAAGTGCTCTGGAGACATTTCGTTGCAAGCGGGTTTTTAAGTGTTCTGGAGTCATTTCGTTGCAAGCGGGTTTTTAAGTGCTCTGGAGTCATTTCGTTGCAAGCGGGTTTTTAAGTGCTCTGGAGTCATTTCGTTGCAAGCGGGTTTTTAAGTGCTCTGGAGTCATTTCGTTGCAAGCGGGTTTTTAAGTGCTCTGGAGTCATTTCGTTGCAAGCGGGTTTTTAAGTGTTCTGGAGTCATTTCGTTGCAAGCGGGTTTTTACATACTTCTCAGACATTTCACTGGAAGCGGGTTTTTTAAGTGCTCTGTAGGCATTTCGTTGCAAGCGGGTTTTTAAGTACTCTGGAGTCATTTCGTTGCAAGCGGGTTTTTACATATTTCTCTGACATTTAACTAGAAGCGAGTATTTTAAGTGCACTGGAGTTATTTCTTTGCAAGCGGGTTTTTAAGTGATCTGGAGTCATTTCGTTGCAAGCGGGTTTTTAAGTGGTCTGGAGTCATTTCGTTGCAAGCGGGTTTTTACATGTTCTGGAGTCATTTCGTTGCAAGCGGGTTTTTACATACTTCTCAGACATTTCACTGGAAGCGGGTTTTTTAAGTGCTCTGTAGGCATTTCGTTGCAAGCGGGTTTTTAAGTACTCTGGAGTCATTTCGTTGCAAGCGGGTTTTTAAGTGCTCTGTAGTCATTTCGTAGCAAGCGGGTTTTTAAGTGCTCTGGAGTCATTTCATTGCAAGCGGGTTTTTGAGTGCTCTGGAGTCATTTCGTTGTAAGCGGGTTTTTAAGTGCTCTGGAGTCATTTCGTTTCAAGCAGGTTTTTACGTGTTCTGGAGTCATTTCGTTGCAAGCGGGTTTTTACATACTTCTCAGACATTTCACTGGAAGCGGGTTTTTTAAGTCCTCTGTAGGCATTTCGTGGCAAGCGGGTTTTTAAGTACTCTGGATTCATTTCGTTGCAAGCGGGTTTTTACGTGCTCTGGAGTCATTTCGTTGCAAGCGGGTTTTTACATATTTCTCTGACATTTAACTGGAAGCGAGTATTTTAAGTGCTCTGGAGTCATTTCGTTGGAAGCGGGTTTTTAAATGTTCTGGAGTCATTTCGTAGCAAGCGGGTTTTTAAGTGCTCTGGAGTCATTTCGTTGCAAGCGGGTTTTTTAAGTGCTCTGGAGTAATTTCGTTGCAAGCGGGTTTTTAAGTGCTCTGGAGTCATTTCGTTGCAAGCGGGTTTTTAAGTGCTCTGAAGGCATTTCGTTGTAAGCGGGTTTTTAACTGCTCTGTAGTCATTTCGTTGCAAGCGGGTTTTTACGTGCTCTGGAGTCATTTCATTGCAAGCGGGTTTTTACATACTTCTCAGATATTTCACTGGAAGCGGGTTTTTTAAGTGCTCTGGAGTCATTTCGTTTCAAGCGGGTTTTTAAGTACTCTGGAGTCATTTCGTTGCAATCGGGTTTTTAAGTGCTCTGGAGTCATTTCGTTGCAAGCGGGTTTTTAAGTGCTCTGGAGTCATTTCGTTGCAAGCGGGTGTTTAAGTGCTCTGGAGTCATTTCGTTGCAAGCGGGTTTTTAAGTGCTCTGGAGTCATTTCGTTGCAAGCGGGTTTTTACATGTTCTGGAGTCATTTCGTTGCAAGCGGGTTTTTAAGTGTTCTGGAGTCATTTCGTTGCAAGCGGATTTTTAAATGCTCTGGAGTCATTTCGTTGCAAGCGGGTTTTTAAGTGCTCTGGAGTCATTTCGTTGCAAGTGGGTTTTTAAGTGCTCTGGAGTCATTTCGTTGCAAGCGGGTTTTTAAGTGCTCTGGAGTCATTTCGTTGCAAGCGGGTTTTTACGTGTTCTGGAGTCATTTCGTTGCAAGCGGGTTTTTACATACTTCTCAGACATTTCACTGGAAGCGGGTTTTTTAAGTGCTCTGTAGGCATTTCGTTGCAAGCGGGTTTTTAAGTACTCTGGAGTCATTTCGTTGCAAGCGGGTTTTTACATATTTCTCTGACATTTAACTTTAAGCGAGTATTTTAAGTGCTCTGGAGACATTTCCTTGCAAGCGGGTTTTTACGTGCTCTGGAGTCATTTCATTGCAAGCGGGTTTTTACATACTTCTCAGATATTTCACTGGAAGCGGGTTTTTTAAGTGCTCTGGAGTCATTTCGTTGCAAGCGGGTTTTTAAGTACTCTGGAGTCATTTCGTTGCAAGCAGGTTTTTAAGTGCTCTGGAGTCATTTCGTTGCAAGCGGGTTTTTAAGTGCTCTGGAGTCATTTCGTTGCAAGCGGGTGTTTAAGTGCTCTGGAGTCATTTCGTTGCAAGCGGGTTTTTAAGTGCTCTGGAGTCATTTCGTTGCAAGCGGGTTTTTCAGTGCTCTGGAGTCATTTCGTTGCAAGCGGGTTTTTAAGTGTTCTGGAGTCATTTCTTTGCAAGCGGGTTTTTAAATGCTCTGGAGTCATTTCGTTGCAAGCGGGTTTTTAAGTGCTCTGGAGTCATTTCGTTGCAAGCGGGTTTTTAAGTGCTCTGGAGTCATTTCGTTGCAAGCGGGTTTTTAAGTGCTCTGGAGTCATTTCGTTGCAAGCGGGTTTTTACGTGTTCTGGAGTCATTTCGTTGCAAGCGGGTTTTTACATACTTCTCAGACATTTCACTGGAAGCGGGTTTTTTAAGTGCTCTGTAGGCATTTCGTTGCAAGCGGGTTTTTAAGTACTCTGGAGTCATTTCGTTGCAAGCGGGTTTTTACATATTTCTCTGACATTTAACTAGAAGCGAGTATTTTAAGTGCTCTGGAGTGATTTCGTTGCAAGCGGGTTTTTAAGTGATCTGGAGTCATTTCATTTCAAGCGGGTTTTTAAGTGCTCTGGAGTCATTTCGTTGCAAGCGGGTTTTTACATGTTCTGGAGTCATTTCGTTGCAAGCGGGTTTTTACATACTTCTCAGACATTTCACTGGAAGCGGGTTTTTTAAGTGCTCTGTAGGCATTTCGTTGCAAGCGGGTTTTTAAGTACTCTGGAGTCATTTCGTTGCAAGCGGGTTTTTAAGTGCTCTGTAGTCATTTCGTAGCAAGCGGGTTTTTAAGTGCTCTGGAGTCATTTCGTTGCAAGCGGGTTTTTGAGTGCTCTGGAGTCATTTCGTTTCAAGCAGGTTTTTACGTGTTCTGGAGTCATTTCGTTGCAAGCGGGTTTTTACATACTTCTCAGACATTTCACTGGAAGCGGGTTTTTTAAGTCCTCTGTAGGCATTTCGTGGCAAGCGGGTTTTTAAGTACTCTGGATTCATTTCGTTGCAAGCGGGTTTTTACGTGCTCTGGAGTCATTTGTTTGCAAGCGGGTTTTTACATATTTCTCTGACATTTAACTGGAAGCGAGTATTTTAAGTGCTCTGGAGTCATTTCGTTGCAAGCGGGTTTTTAAATGTTCTGGAGTCATTTCGTTGCAAGCGGGTTTTTAAGTGCTCTGGAGTCATTTCGTTGCAAGCGGGTTTTTTAAGTGCTCTGGAGTAATTTCGTTGCAAGCGGGTTTTTACATACTTCTCAGAATTTTCACTGGAAGCGGGTTTTTTAAGTGCTCTGTAGGCATTTCGTTGCAAGCGGGTTTTTAAGTGCTCTGGAGTCATTTCGTTGCAAGCGGGTTTTTAAGTGCTCTGAAGGCATTTCGTTGTAAGCGGGTTTTTAAGTGCTCTGGAGTCATTTCCTTGCAAGCGGGTTTTTACGTGCTCTGGAGTCATTTCATTGCAAGTGGGTTTTTACATATTTCTCAGATATTTCACTGGAAGCGGGTTTTTAAGTGCTCTGGAGTCATTTCGTTGCAAGCGTGTTTTTAAGTGCTCTGGAGTCATTTCATTGCAAGCGGGTTTTTAAGTGCTCTGGAGTCATTTCGTTGCAAGCGGGTTTTTACGTGTTCTGGAGTCATTTCGTTGCAAGCGGGTTTTTACATACTTCTCAGACATTTCACTGGAAGCGGGTTTTTTAAGTTCTCTGTAGGCATTTCGTTGCAAGCGGGTTTTTAAGTACTCTGGAGTCATTTCCTTGCAAGCGGGTTTTTACATATTTCTCTGACATTTAACTAGAAGCGAGTATTTTAAGTGCTCTGGAGTTATTTCGTTGCAAGCGGGTTTTTAAGTGATCTGGAGTCATTTCGTTGCAAGCGGGTTTTTAAGTGCTCTGGAGTCATTTCGTTGCAAGCGGGTTTTTAAGTGCTCTGGAGTCATTTCGTTGCAAGCGGGTTTTTAAGTGTTCTGGAGTCATTTCGTTGCAAGCGGGTTTTTACATACTTCTCAGACATTTCACTGGAAGCGGGTTTTTTAAGTGCTCTGTAGGCATTTCGTTGCAAGCGGGTTTTTAAGTACTCTGGAGTCATTTCGTTGCAAGCGGGTTTTTACATATTTCTCTGACATTTAACTAGAAGCGAGTATTTTAAGTGCACTGGAGTTATTTCTTTGCAAGCGGGTTTTTAAGTGATCTGGAGTCATTTCGTTGCAAGCGGGTTTTTAAGTGGTCTGGAGTCATTTCGTTGCAAGCGGGTTTTTACATGTTCTGGAGTCATTTCGTTGCAAGCGGGTTTTTACATACTTCTCAGACATTTCACTGGAAGCGGGTTTTTTAAGTGCTCTGTAGGCATTTCGTTGCAAGCGGGTTTTTAAGTACTCTGGAGTCATTTCGTTGCAAGCGGGTTTTTAAGTGCTCTGTAGTCATTTCGTAGCAAGCGGGTTTTTAAGTGCTCTGGAGTCATTTCATTGCAAGCGGGTTTTTGAGTGCTCTGGAGTCATTTCGTTGTAAGCGGGTTTTTAAGTGCTCTGGAGTCATTTCGTTTCAAGCAGGTTTTTACGTGTTCTGGAGTCATTTCGTTGCAAGCGGGTTTTTACATACTTCTCAGACATTTCACTGGAAGCGGGTTTTTTAAGTCCTCTGTAGGCATTTCGTGGCAAGCGGGTTTTTAAGTACTCTGGATTCATTTCGTTGCAAGCGGGTTTTTACGTGCTCTGGAGTCATTTCGTTGCAAGCGGGTTTTTACATATTTCTCTGACATTTAACTGGAAGCGAGTATTTTAAGTGCTCTGGAGTCATTTCGTTGGAAGCGGGTTTTTAAATGTTCTGGAGTCATTTCGTAGCAAGCGGGTTTTTAAGTGCTCTGGAGTCATTTCGTTGCAAGCGGGTTTTTTAAGTGCTCTGGAGTAATTTCGTTGCAAGCGGGTTTTTAAGTGCTCTGGAGTCATTTCGTTGCAAGCGGGTTTTTAAGTGCTCTGAAGGCATTTCGTTGTAAGCGGGTTTTTAACTGCTCTGTAGTCATTTCGTTGCAAGCGGGTTTTTACGTGCTCTGGAGTCATTTCATTGCAAGCGGGTTTTTACATACTTCTCAGATATTTCACTGGAAGCGGGTTTTTTAAGTGCTCTGGAGTCATTTCGTTTCAAGCGGGTTTTTAAGTACTCTGGAGTCATTTCGTTGCAATCGGGTTTTTAAGTGCTCTGGAGTCATTTCGTTGCAAGCGGGTTTTTAAGTGCTCTGGAGTCATTTCGTTGCAAGCGGGTGTTTAAGTGCTCTGGAGTCATTTCGTTGCAAGCGGGTTTTTAAGTGCTCTGGAGTCATTTCGTTGCAAGCGGGTTTTTACATGTTCTGGAGTCATTTCGTTGCAAGCGGGTTTTTAAGTGTTCTGGAGTCATTTCGTTGCAAGCGGATTTTTAAATGCTCTGGAGTCATTTCGTTGCAAGCGGGTTTTTAAGTGCTCTGGAGTCATTTCGTTGCAAGTGGGTTTTTAAGTGCTCTGGAGTCATTTCGTTGCAAGCGGGTTTTTAAGTGCTCTGGAGTCATTTCGTTGCAAGCGGGTTTTTACGTGTTCTGGAGTCATTTCGTTGCAAGCGGGTTTTTACATACTTCTCAGACATTTCACTGGAAGCGGGTTTTTTAAGTGCTCTGTAGGCATTTCGTTGCAAGCGGGTTTTTAAGTACTCTGGAGTCATTTCGTTGCAAGCGGGTTTTTACATATTTCTCTGACATTTAACTTTAAGCGAGTATTTTAAGTGCTCTGGAGACATTTCCTTGCAAGCGGGTTTTTACGTGCTCTGGAGTCATTTCATTGCAAGCGGGTTTTTACATACTTCTCAGATATTTCACTGGAAGCGGGTTTTTTAAGTGCTCTGGAGTCATTTCGTTGCAAGCGGGTTTTTAAGTACTCTGGAGTCATTTCGTTGCAAGCAGGTTTTTAAGTGCTCTGGAGTCATTTCGTTGCAAGCGGGTTTTTAAGTGCTCTGGAGTCATTTCGTTGCAAGCGGGTGTTTAAGTGCTCTGGAGTCATTTCGTTGCAAGCGGGTTTTTAAGTGCTCTGGAGTCATTTCGTTGCAAGCGGGTTTTTCAGTGCTCTGGAGTCATTTCGTTGCAAGCGGGTTTTTAAGTGTTCTGGAGTCATTTCTTTGCAAGCGGGTTTTTAAATGCTCTGGAGTCATTTCGTTGCAAGCGGGTTTTTAAGTGCTCTGGAGTCATTTCGTTGCAAGCGGGTTTTTAAGTGCTCTGGAGTCATTTCGTTGCAAGCGGGTTTTTAAGTGCTCTGGAGTCATTTCGTTGCAAGCGGGTTTTTACGTGTTCTGGAGTCATTTCGTTGCAAGCGGGTTTTTACATACTTCTCAGACATTTCACTGGAAGCGGGTTTTTTAAGTGCTCTGTAGGCATTTCGTTGCAAGCGGGTTTTTAAGTACTCTGGAGTCATTTCGTTGCAAGCGGGTTTTTACATATTTCTCTGACATTTAACTAGAAGCGAGTATTTTAAGTGCTCTGGAGTGATTTCGTTGCAAGCGGGTTTTTAAGTGATCTGGAGTCATTTCATTTCAAGCGGGTTTTTAAGTGCTCTGGAGTCATTTCGTTGCAAGCGGGTTTTTACATGTTCTGGAGTCATTTCGTTGCAAGCGGGTTTTTACATACTTCTCAGACATTTCACTGGAAGCGGGTTTTTTAAGTGCTCTGTAGGCATTTCGTTGCAAGCGGGTTTTTAAGTACTCTGGAGTCATTTCGTTGCAAGCGGGTTTTTAAGTGCTCTGTAGTCATTTCGTAGCAAGCGGGTTTTTAAGTGCTCTGGAGTCATTTCGTTGCAAGCGGGTTTTTGAGTGCTCTGGAGTCATTTCGTTTCAAGCAGGTTTTTACGTGTTCTGGAGTCATTTCGTTGCAAGCGGGTTTTTACATACTTCTCAGACATTTCACTGGAAGCGGGTTTTTTAAGTCCTCTGTAGGCATTTCGTGGCAAGCGGGTTTTTAAGTACTCTGGATTCATTTCGTTGCAAGCGGGTTTTTACGTGCTCTGGAGTCATTTGTTTGCAAGCGGGTTTTTACATATTTCTCTGACATTTAACTGGAAGCGAGTATTTTAAGTGCTCTGGAGTCATTTCGTTGCAAGCGGGTTTTTAAATGTTCTGGAGTCATTTCGTTGCAAGCGGGTTTTTAAGTGCTCTGGAGTCATTTCGTTGCAAGCGGGTTTTTTAAGTGCTCTGGAGTAATTTCGTTGCAAGCGGGTTTTTACATACTTCTCAGAATTTTCACTGGAAGCGGGTTTTTTAAGTGCTCTGTAGGCATTTCGTTGCAAGCGGGTTTTTAAGTGCTCTGGAGTCATTTCGTTGCAAGCGGGTTTTTAAGTGCTCTGAAGGCATTTCGTTGTAAGCGGGTTTTTAAGTGCTCTGGAGTCATTTCCTTGCAAGCGGGTTTTTACGTGCTCTGGAGTCATTTCATTGCAAGTGGGTTTTTACATATTTCTCAGATATTTCACTGGAAGCGGGTTTTTAAGTGCTCTGGAGTCATTTCGTTGCAAGCGTGTTTTTAAGTGCTCTGGAGTCATTTCATTGCAAGCGGGTTTTTAAGTGCTCTGGAGTCATTTCGTTGCAAGCGGGTTTTTACGTGTTCTGGAGTCATTTCGTTGCAAGCGGGTTTTTACATACTTCTCAGACATTTCACTGGAAGCGGGTTTTTTAAGTTCTCTGTAGGCATTTCGTTGCAAGCGGGTTTTTAAGTACTCTGGAGTCATTTCCTTGCAAGCGGGTTTTTACATATTTCTCTGACATTTAACTAGAAGCGAGTATTTTAAGTGCTCTGGAGTTATTTCGTTGCAAGCGGGTTTTTAAGTGATCTGGAGTCATTTCGTTGCAAGCGGGTTTTTAAGTGCTCTGGAGTCATTTCGTTGCAAGCGGGTTTTTACGTGTTCTGGAGTCATTTCGTTGCAAGCGGGTTTTTACATACTTCTCAGACATTTCACTGGAAGCGGGTTTTTTAAGTGCTCTGTAGGCATTTCGTTGCAAGCGGGTTTTTAAGTACTCTGGAGTCATTTCGTTGCAAGCGGGTTTTTACGTGCTCTGGAGTAATTTCGTTGCAAGCGGGTTTTTACATATTTCTCTGACATTTAACTTTAAGCGAGTATTTTAAGTGCTCTGGAGTCATTTCCTTGCAAGCGGGTTTTTACGTGCTCTGGAGTCATTTCATTGCAAGCGGGTTTTTACATACTTCTCAGATATTTCACTGGAAGCGGGTTTTTTAAGTGCTCTGGAGTCATTTCGTTGCAAGCGGGTTTTTAAGTACTCTGGAGTCATTTCGTTGCAAGCGGGTTTTTAAGTGCTCTGGAGTCATTTCGTTGCAAGCGGGTTTTTAAGTGCTCTGGAGTCATTTCGTTGCAAGCGGGTGTTTAAGTGCTCTGGAGTCATTTCGTTGCAAGCGGGTTTTTAAGTGCTCTGGAGTCATTTCGTTGCAAGCGGGTTTTTAAGTGCTCTGGAGTCATTTCGTTGCAAGCGGGTTTTTAAGTGTTCTGGAGTCATTTAGTTGCAAGCGGGTTTTTAAATGCTCTGGAGTCATTTAGTTGCAAGCGGGTTTTTAAGTGCTCTGGAGTCATTTCGTTGCAAGCGGGTTTTTAAGTGCTCTGGAGTCATTTCGTTGCAAGTGGGTTTTAAGTGCTCTGGAGTCATTTCGTTGCAAGCGGGTTTTTACGTGTTCTGGAGTCATTTCGTTGCAAGCGGGTTTTTACATACTTTTCAGACATTTCACTGGAAGCGGGTTTTTTAAGTGCTCTGTAGGCATTTCGTTGCAAGCGGGTTTTTAAGTACTCTGGAGTCATTTCGTTGCAAGCGGGTTTTTACGTGCTCTGGAGTCATTTCGTTGCAAGCGGGTTTTTACATATTTCTCTGACATTTAACTGGAAGCGAGTATTTTAAGTGCTCTGGAGTCATTTCGTTGCAAGTGGGTTTTTAAATGTTCTGGAGTCATTTCGTAGCAAGCGGGTTTTTAAGTGCTCTGGAGTCATTTCGTTGCAAGCGGGTTTTTTAAGTGCTCTGGAGTAATTTCGTTGCAAGCGGGTTTTTAAGTGCTCTGAAGTCATTTCGTTGCAAGCGGGTTTTTAAGTGCTCTGAAGGCATTTCGTTGTAAGCGGGTTTTTAAGTGCTCTGGAGTCATTTCGTTGCAAGCGGGTTTTTACGTGCTCTGGAGTCATTTCATTGCAAGCGGGTTTTTACATACTTCTCAGATATTTCACTGGAAGCGGGTTTTTTAAGTGCTCTGGAGTCATTTCGTTTCAAGAGGGTTTTTAAGTACTCTGGAGTCATTTCGTTGCAGGCGGGTTTTTACGTGCTCTGGAGTAATTTCGTTGCAAGCGGGTTTTTACATATTTCTCTGACATTTAACTTTAAGCGAGTATTTTAAGTGCTCTGGAGTCATTTCCTTGCAAGCGGGTTTTTACGTGCTCTGGAGTCATTTCATTGCAAGCGGGTTTTTACATACTTCTCAGATATTTCACTGGAAGCGGGTTTTTTAATTGCTCTGGAGTCATTTCGTTGCAAGCGGGTTTTTAAGTACTCTGGAGTCATTTCGTTGCAAGCGGGTTTTTAAGTGCTCTGGAGTCATTTCGTTGCAAGCGGGTTTTTAAGTGCTCTGGAGTCATTTCGTTGCAAGCGGGTGTTTAAGTGCTCTGGAGTCATTTCGTTGCAAGCGGGTTTTTAAGTGCTCTGGAGTCATTTCGTTGCAAGCGGGTTTTTAAGTGCTCTGGAGACATTTCGTTGCAAGCGGGTTTTTAAGTGTTCTGGAGTCATTTCGTTGCAAGCGGGTTTTTAAATGCTCTGGAGTCATTTCGTTGCAAGCGGGTTTTTAAGTGCTCTGGAGTCATTTCGTTGCAAGCGGGTTTTTAAGTGCTCTGGAGTCATTTCGTTGCAAGCGGGTTTTTAAGTGCTCTGGAGTCATTTCGTTGCAAGCGGGTTTTTACGTGTTCTGGAGTCATTTCGTTGCAAGCGGGTTTTTACATACTTCTCAGACATTTCACTGGAAGCGGGTTTTTTAAGTGCTCTGTAGGCATTTCGTTGCAAGCGGGTTTTTAAGTACTCTGGAGTCATTTCGTTGCAAGCGGGTTTTTACATATTTCTCTGACATTTAACTAGAAGCGAGTATTTTAAGTGCTCTGGAGTTATTTCTTTGCAAGCGGGTTTTTAAGTGATCTGGAGTCATTTCGTTGCAAGCGGGTTTTTAAGTGGTCTGGAGTCATTTCGTTGCAAGCGGGTTTTTACATGTTCTGGAGTCATTTCGTTGCAAGCGGGTTTTTACATACTTCTCAGACATTTCACTGGAAGCGGGTTTTTTAAGTGCTCTGTAGGCATTTCGTTGCAAGCGGGTTTTTAAGTACTCTGGAGTCATTTCGTTGCATGCGGGTTTTTAAGTGCTCTGTAGTCATTTCGTAGCAAGCGGGTTTTTAAGTGCTCTGGAGTCATTTCGTTGCAAGCGGGTTTTTGAGTGCTCTGGAGTCATTTCGTTGTAAGCGGGTTTTTAAGTGCTCTGGAGTCATTTCGTTTCAAGCAGGTTTTTACGTGTTCTGGAGTCATTTCGTTGCAAGCGGGTTTTTACATACTTCTCAGACATTTCACTGGAAGCGGGTTTTTTAAGTCCTCTGTAGGCATTTCGTGGCAAGCGGGTTTTTAAGTACTCTGGATTCATTTCGTTGCAAGCGGGTTTTTACGTGCTCTGGAGTCATTTCGTTGCAAGCGGGTTTTTACATATTTCTCTGACATTTAACTGGAAGCGAGTATTTTAAGTGCTCTGGAGTCATTTCGTTGCAAGCGGGTTTTTAAATGTTCTGGAGTCATTTCGTAGCAAGCGGGTTTTTAAGTGCTCTGGAGTCATTTCGTTGCAAGCGGGTTTTTTAAGTGCTCTGGAGTAATTTCGTTGCAAGCGGGTTTTTAAGTGCTCTGGAGTCATTTCGTTGCAAGCGGGTTTTTAAGTGCTCTGAAGGCATTTCGTTGTAAGCGGGTTTTTAAGTGCTCTGGAGTCATTTCGTTGCAAGCGGGTTTTTACGTGCTCTGGAGTCATTTCATTGCAAGCAGGTTTTTACATACTTCTCAGATATTTCACTGGAAGCGGGTTTTTTAAGTGCTCTGGAGTCATTTCGTTTCAAGCGGGTTTTTAAGTACTCTGGAGTCATTTCGTTGCAATCGGGTTTTTAAGTGCTCTGGAGTCATTTCGTTGCAAGCGGGTTTTTAAGTGCTCTGGAGTCATTTCGTTGCAAGCGGGTGTTTAAGTGCTCTGGAGTCATTTCGTTGCAAGCGGGTTTTTAAGTGCTCTGGAGTCATTTCGTTGCAAGCGGGTTTTTACATGTTCTGGAGTCATTTCGTTGCAAGCGGGTTTTTAAGTGTTCTGGAGTCATTTCGTTGCAAGCGGATTTTTAAATGCTCTGGAGTCATTTCGTTGCAAGCGGGTTTTTAAGTGCTCTGGAGTCATTTCGTTGCAAGCGGGTTTTTAAGTGCTCTGGAGTCATTTCGTTGCAAGCGGGTTTTTAAGTGCTCTGGAGTCATTTCGTTGCAAGCGGGTTTTTACGTGTTCTGGAGTCATTTCGTTGCAAGCGGGTTTTTACATACTTCTCAGACATTTCACTGGAAGCGGGTTTTTTAAGTGCTCTGTAGGCATTTCGTTGCAAGCGGGTTTTTAAGTACTCTGGAGTCATTTCGTTGCAAGCGGGTTTTTACATATTTCTCTGACATTTAACTTTAAGCGAGTATTTTAAGTGCTCTGGAGTCATTTCCTTGCAAGCGGGTTTTTACGTGCTCTGGAGTCATTTCATTGCAAGCGGGTTTTTACATACTTCTCAGATATTTCACTGGAAGCGGGTTTTTTAAGTGCTCTGGAGTCATTTCGTTGCAAGCGGGTTTTTAAGTACTCTGGAGTCATTTCGTTGCAAGCAGGTTTTTAAGTGCTCTGGAGTCATTTCGTTGCAAGCGGGTTTTTAAGTGCTCTGGAGTCATTTCGTTGCAAGCGGGTGTTTAAGTGCTCTGGAGTCATTTCGTTGCAAGCGGGTTTTTAAGTGCTCTGGAGTCATTTCGTTGCAAGCGGGTTTTTCAGTGCTCTGGAGTCATTTCGTTGCAAGCGGGTTTTTAAGTGTTCTGGAGTCATTTCTTTGCAAGCGGGTTTTTAAATGCTCTGGAGTCATTACGTTGCAAGCGGGTTTTTAAGTGCTCTGGAGTCATTTCGTTGCAAGCGGGTTTTTAAGTGCTCTGGAGTCATTTCGTTGCAAGCGGGTTTTTAAGTGCTCTGGAGTCATTTCGTTGCAAGCGGGTTTTTACGTGTTCTGGAGTCATTTCGTTGCAAGCGGGTTTTTACATACTTCTCAGACATTTCACTGGAAGCGGGTTTTTTAAGTGCTCTGTAGGCATTTTGTTGCAAGCGGGTTTTTAAGTACTCTGGAGTCATTTCGTTGCAAGCGGGTTTTTACATATTTCTCTGACATTTAACTAGAAGCGAGTATTTTAAGTGCTCTGGAGTGATTTCGTTGCAAGCGGGTTTTTAAGTGATCTGGAGTCATTTCGTTGCAAGCGGGTTTTTAAGTGCTCTGGAGTCATTTTGTTGCAAGCGGGTTTTTACATGTTCTGGAGTCATTTCGTTGCAAGCGGGTTTTTACATACTTCTCAGACATTTCACTGGAAGCGGGTTTTTTAAGTGCTCTGTAGGCATTTCGTTGCAAGCGGGTTTTTAAGTACTCTGGAGTCATTTCGTTGCAAGCGGGTTTTTAAGTGCTCTGTAGTCATTTCGTAGCAAGCGGGTTTTTAAGTGCTCTGGAGTCATTTCGTTGCAAGCGGGTTTTTGAGTGCTCTGGAGTCATTTCGTTGTAAGCGGGTTTTTAAGTGCTCTGGAGTCATTTCGTTTCAAGCAGGTTTTTACGTGTTCTGGAGTCATTTCGTTGCAAGCGGGTTTTTACATACTTCTCAGACATTTCACTGGAAGCGGGTTTTTTAAGTGCTCTATAGGCATTTCGTGGCAAGCGGGTTTTTAAGTACTCTGGATTCATTTCGTTGCAAGCGGGTTTTTACGTGCTCTGGAGTCATTTGTTTGCAAGCGGGTTTTTACATATTTCTCTGACATTTAACTGGAAGCGAGTATTTTAAGTGCTCTGGAGTCATTTCGTTGCAAGCGGGTTTTTACATACTTCCCAGACATTTCACTGGAAGCGGGTTTTTTAAGTTCTCTGTAGGCATTTCGTTGCAAGCGGGTTTTTAAGTACTCTGGAGTCATTTCCTTGCAAGCGGGTTTTTACATATTTCTCTGACATTTAACTAGAAGCGAGTATTTTAAGTGCTCTGGAGTTATTTCGTTGCAAGCGGGTTTTTAAGTGATCTGGAGTCATTTCGTTGCAAGCGGGTTTTTAAGTGCTCTGGAGTCATTTCGTTGCAAGCGGGTTTTTACGTGTTCTGGAGTCATTTCGTTGCAAGCGGGTTTTTACATACTTCTCAGACATTTCACTGGAAGCGGGTTTTTTAAGTGCTCTGTAGGCATTTCGTTGCAAGCGGGTTTTTAAGTACTCTGGAGTCATTTCGTTGCAAGCGGGTTTTTAAGTGCTCTGTAGTCATTTCGTACCAAGCGGGTTTTTAAGTGCTCTGGAGTCATTTCGTTGCAAGCGGGTTTTTGAGTGCTCTGGAGTCATTTCATTGTAAGCGGGTTTTTAAGTGCTCTGGAGTCATTTCGTTTCAAGCAGGTTTTTACGTGTTCTGGAGTCATTTCGTTGCAAGCGGGTTATTACATACTTCTCAGACATTTCACTGGAAGCGGGTTTTTTAAGTCCTCTGTAGGCATTTCGTGGCAAGCGGGTTTTTAAGTACTCTGGAGTCATTTCGTTGCAAGCGGGTTTTTACGTGCTCTGGAGTCATTTCGTTGCAAGCGGGTTTTTACATATTTCTCTGACATTTAACTGGAAGCGAGTATTTTAAGTGCTCTGGAGTCATTTCGTTGCAAGCGGGTTTTTAAGTGTTCTGGAGTCATTTCGTTGCAAGCGGGTTTTTAAGTGCTCTGGAGTCATTTCGTTGCAAGCGGGTTTTTTAAGTGCTCTGGAGTCATTTCGTTGCAAGCGGGTTTTTGAGTGCTCTGGAGTCATTTCATTGTAAGCGGGTTTTTAAGTGCTCTGGAGTCATTTCGTTTCAAGCAGGTTTTTACGTGTTCTGGAGTCATTTCGTTGCAAGCGGGTTATTACATACTTCTCAGACATTTCACTGGAAGCGGGTTTTTTAAGTCCTCTGTAGGCATTTCGTGGCAAGCGGGTTTTTAAGTACTCTGGAGTCATTTCGTTGCAAGCGGGTTTTTACGTGCTCTGGAGTCATTTCGTTGCAAGCGGGTTTTTACATATTTCTCTGACATTTAACTGGAAGCGAGTATTTTAAGTGCTCTGGAGTCATTTCGTTGCAAGCGGGTTTTTAAGTGTTCTGGAGTCATTTCGTTGCAAGCGGGTTTTTAAGTGCTCTGGAGTCATTTCGTTGCAAGCGGGTTTTTTAAGTGCTCTGGAGTAATTTCGTTGCAAGCGGGTTTTTACATACTTCTCAGACATTTCACTGGAAGCGGGTTTTTTAAGTGCTCTGTAGGCATTTCGTTGCAAGCGGGTTTTTAAGTGCTCTGGAGTCATTTCGTTTCAAGCGGGTTTTTAAGTGCTCTGAAGGCATTTCGTTGTAAGCGGGTTTTTAAGTGCTCTGGAGTCATTTCGTTGCAAGCGGGTTTTTACGTGCTCTGGAGTCATTTCATTGCAAGCGGGTTTTTACATACTTCTCAGATATTTCACTGGAAGCGGGTTTTTTAAGTGCTCTGGAGTCATTTCGTTTCAAGCGGGTTTTTAAGTACTCTGGAGTCATTGCGTTGCAAGCGGGTTTTTACGTGCTCTGGAGTAATTTCGTTGCAAGCGGGTTTTTACATATTTCTCTGACATTTAACTTTAAGCGAGTATTTTAAGTGCTCTGGAGTCATTTCCTTGCAAGCGGGTTTTTACGTGCTCTGGAGTCATTTCATTGCAAGCGGGTTTTTACATACTTCTCAGATATTTCACTGGAAGCGGGTTTTTTAATTGCTCTGGAGTCATTTCGTTGCAAGCGGGTTTTTAAGTACTCTGGAGTCATTTCGTTGCAAGCGGGTTTTTAAGTGCTCTGGAGTCATTTCGTTGCAAGCGGGTTTTTAAGTGCTCTGGAGTCATTTCGTTGCAAGCGGGTGTTTAAGTGCTCTGGAGTCATTTCGTTGCAAGCGGGTTTTTAAGTGCTCTGGAGTCATTTCGTTGCAAGCGGGTTTTTAAGTGCTCTGGAGACATTTCGTTGCAAGCGGGTTTTTAAGTGTTCTGGAGTCATTTCGTTGCAAGCGGGTTTTTAAATGCTCTGGAGTCATTTCGTTGCAAGCGGGTTTTTAAGTGCTCTGGAGTCATTTCGTTGCAAGCGGGTTTTTAAGTGCTCTGGAGTCATTTCGTTGCAAGCGGGTTTTTAAGTGCTCTGGAGTCATTTCGTTGCAAGCGGGTTTTTACGTGTTCTGGAGTCATTTCGTTGCAAGCGGGTTTTTACATACTTCTCAGACATTTCACTGGAAGCGGGTTTTTTAAGTGCTCTGTAGGCATTTCGTTGCAAGCGGGTTTTTAAGTACTCTGGAGTCATTTCGTTGCAAGCGGGTTTTTACATATTTCTCTGACATTTAACTAGAAGCGAGTATTTTAAGTGCTCTGGAGTTATTTTTTTGCAAGCGGGTTTTTAAGTGATCTGGAGTCATTTCGTTGCAAGCGGGTTTTTAAGTGGTCTGGAGTCATTTCGTTGCAAGCGGGTTTTTACATGTTCTGGAGTCATTTCGTTGCAAGCGGGTTTTTACATACTTCTCAGACATTTCACTGGAAGCGGGTTTTTTAAGTGCTCTGTAGGCATTTCGTTGCAAGCGGGTTTTTAAGTACTCTGGAGTCATTTCGTTGCAAGCGGGTTTTTAAGTGCTCTGTAGTCATTTCGTAGCAAGCGGGTTTTTAAGTGCTCTGGAGTCATTTCGTTGCAAGCGGGTTTTTGAGTGCTCTGGAGTCATTTCGTTGTAAGCGGGTTTTTAAGTGCTCTGGAGTCATTTCGTTTCAAGCAGGTTTTTACGTGTTCTGGAGTCATTTCGTTGCAAGCGGGTTTTTACATACTTCTCAGACATTTCACTGGAAGCGGGTTTTTTAAGTCCTCTGTAGGCATTTCGTGGCAAGCGGGTTTTTAAGTACTCTGGATTCATTTCGTTGCAAGCGGGTTTTTACGTGCTCTGGAGTCATTTCGTTGCAAGCGGGTTTTTACATATTTCTCTGACATTTAACTGGAAGCGAGTATTTTAAGTGCTCTGGAGTCATTTCGTTGCAAGCGGGTTTTTAAATGTTCTGGAGTCATTTCGTAGCAAGCGGGTTTTTAAGTGCTCTGGAGTCATTTCGTTGCAAGCGGGTTTTTTAAGTGCTCTGGAGTAATTTCGTTGCAAGCGGGTTTTTAAGTGCTCTGGAGTCATTTCGTTGCAAGCGGGTTTTTAAGTGCTCTGAAGGCATTTCGTTGTAAGCGGGTTTTTAAGTGCTCTGGAGTCATTTCGTTGCAAGCGGGTTTTTACGTGCTCTGGAGTCATTTCATTGCAAGCGGGTTTTTACATACTTCTCAGATATTTCACTGGAAGCGGGTTTTTTAAGTGCTCTGGAGTCATTTCGTTTCAAGCGGGTTTTTAAGTACTCTGGAGTCATTTCGTTGCAATCGGGTTTTTAAGTGCTCTGGAGTCATTTCGTTGCAAGCGGGTTTTTAAGTGATCTGGAGTCATTTCGTTGCAAGCGGGTTTTTAAGTGCTCTGGAGTCATTTCGTTGCAAGCGGGTTTTTACGTGTTCTGGAGTCATTTCGTTGCAAGCGGGTTTTTACATACTTCTCAGACATTTCACTGGAAGCGGGTTTTTTAAGTGCTCTGTAGGCATTTCGTTGCAAGCGGGTTTTTAAGTACTCTGGAGTCATTTCGTTGCAAGCGGGTTTTTAAGTGCTCTGTAGTCATTTCGTAGCAAGCGGGTTTTTAAGTGCTCTGGAGTCATTTCGTTGCAAGCGGGTTTTTGAGTGCTCTGGAGTCATTTCGTTGTAAGCGGGTTTTTAAGTGCTCTGGAGTCATTTCGTTTCAAGCAGGTTTTTACGTGTTCTGGAGTCATTTCGTTGCAAGCGGGTTTTTACATACTTCTCAGACATTTCACTGGAAGCGGGTTTTTTAAGTCCTCTGTAGGCATTTCGTGGCAAGCGGGTTTTTAAGTACTCTGGATTCATTTCGTTGCAAGCGGGTTTTTACGTGCTCTGGAGTCATTTGTTTGCAAGCGGGTTTTTACATATTTCTCTGACATTTAACTGGAAGCGAGTATTTTAAGTGCTCTGGAGTCATTTCGTTGCAAGCGGGTTTTTAAATGTTCTGGAGTCATTTCGTTGCAAGCGGGTTTTTAAGTGCTCTGGAGTTATTTCGTTGCAAGCGGGTTTTTTAAGTGCTCTGGAGTAATTTCGTTGCAAGCGGGTTTTTACATACTTCTCAGACATTTCACTGGAAGCGGGTTTTTTAAGTGCTCTGTAGGCATTTCGTTGCAAGCGGGTTTTTAAGTGCTCTGGAGTCATTTCGTTGCAAGCGGGTTTTTAAGTGCTCTGAAGGCATTTCGTTGTAAGCGGGTTTTTAAGTGCTCTGGAGTCATTTCCTTGCAAGCGGGTTTTTACGTGCTCTGGAGTCATTTCATTGCAAGTGGGTTTTTACATATTTCTCAGATATTTCACTGGAAGCGGGTTTTTTAAGTGCTCTGGTGTCATTTCGTTGCAAGCGGGTTTTTAAGTACTCTGGAGTCATTTCGTTGCAAGCGGTTTTTTAAGTGCTTTGGAGTCATTTCGTTGCAAGCGGGTTTTTAAGTGCTCTGGAGTCATTTCGTTGCAAGCGGGTGTTTAAGTGCTCTGGAGTCATTTCGTTGCAAGCGGGTTTTTAAGTGCTCTGGAGTCATTTCGTTGCAAGCGGGTTTTTAAGTGTTCTGGAGTCCTTTCGTTGCAAGCGGATTTTTAAATGCTCTGGAGTCATTTCGTTTCAAGCGGGTTTTTAAGTGCTCTGGAGTCATTTCGTTGCAAGCGGGTTTTTAAGTGCTCTGGAGTCATTTCATTGCAAGCGGGTTTTTAAGTGCTCTGGAGTCATTTCGTTGCAAGCGGGTTTTTACGTGTTCTGGAGTCATTTCGTTGCAAGCGGGTTTTTACATACTTCTCAGACATTTCACTGGAAGCGGGTTTTTTAAGTTCTCTGTAGGCATTTCGTTGCAAGCGGGTTTTTAAGTACTCTGGAGTCATTTCCTTGCAAGCGGGTTTTTACATATTTCTCTGACATTTAACTAGAAGCGAGTATTTTAAGTGCTCTGGAGTTATTTCGTTGCAAGCGGGTTTTTAAGTGATCTGGAGTCATTTCGTTGCAAGCGGGTTTTTAAGTGCTCTGGAGTCATTTCGTTGCAAGCGGGTTTTTACGTGTTCTGGAGTCATTTCGTTGCAAGCGGGTTTTTACATACTTCTCAGACATTTCACTGGAAGCGGGTTTTTTAAGTGCTCTGTAGGCATTTCGTTGCAAGCGGGTTTTTAAGTACTCTGGAGTCATTTCGTTGCAAGCGGGTTTTTAGGTGCTCTGGAGTCATTTCGTTGCAAGCGGGTTTTTAAGTGCTCTGGAGTCATTTCGTTGCAAGTGGGTTTTTAAGTGTTCTGGAGTCATTTAGTTGCAAGCGGGTTTTTAAATGCTCTGGAGTCATTTAGTTGCAAGCGGGTTTTTAAGTGCTCTGGAGTCATTTCGTTGCAAGCGGGTTTTTAAGTGCTCTGGAGTCATTTCGTTGCAAGCGGGTTTTAAGTGCTCTGGAGTCATTTCGTTGCAAGCGGGTTTTTACGTGTTCTGGAGTCATTTCGTTGCAAGCGGGTTTTTACATACTTCTCAGACATTTCACTGGAAGCGGGTTTTTTAAGTGCTCTGTAGGCATTTCGTTGCAAGCGGGTTTTTAAGTACTCTGGAGTCATTTCGTTGCAAGCGGGTTTTTAAGTGCTCTGTAGTCATTTCGTACCAAGCGGGTTTTTAAGTGCTCTGGAGTCATTTCGTTGCAAGCGGGTTTTTGAGTGCTCTGGAGTCATTTCATTGTAAGCGGGTTTTTAAGTGCTCTGGAGTCATTTCGTTTCAAGCAGGTTTTTACGTGTTCTGGAGTCATTTCGTTGCAAGCGGGTTATTACATACTTCTCAGACATTTCACTGGAAGCGGGTTTTTTAAGTCCTCTGTAGGCATTTCGTGGCAAGCGGGTTTTTAAGTACTCTGGAGTCATTTCGTTGCAAGCGGGTTTTTATGTGCTCTGGAGTCATTTCGTTGCAAGCGGGTTTTTACATATTTCTCTGACATTTAACTGGAAGCGAGTATTTTAAGTGCTCTGGAGTCATTTCGTTGCAAGCGGGTTTTTAAGTGTTCTGGAGTCATTTCGTTGCAAGCGGGTTTTTAAGTGCTCTGGAGTCATTTCGTTGCAAGCGGGTTTTTTAAGTGCTCTGGAGTAATTTCGTTGCAAGCGGGTTTTTACATACTTCTCAGACATTTCACTGGAAGCGGGTTTTTTAAGTGCTCTGTAGGCATTTCGTTGCAAGCGGGTTTTTAAGTGCTCTGGAGTCATTTCGTTGCAAGCGGGTTTTTAAGTGCTCTGAAGGCATTTCGTTGTAAGCGGGTTTTTAAGTGCTCTGGAGTCATTTCCTTGCAAGCGGGTTTTTACGTGCTCTGGAGTCATTTCATTGCAAGCGGGTTTTTACATACTTCTCAGATATTTCACTGGAAGCGGGTTTTTTAAGTGCTCTGGAGTCATTTCTTTGCAAGCGGGTTTTTAAGTACTCTGGAGTCATTTCGTTGCAAGCGGGTTTTTAAGTGCTTTGGAGTCATTTCGTTGCAAGCGGGTTTTTAAGTGCTCTGGAGTCATTTCGTTGCAAGCGGTTGTTTAAGTGCTCTGGAGTCATTTCGTTGCAAGCGGGTTTTTAAGTGCTCTGTAGGCATTTCGTTGCAAGCGGGTTTTTAAGTACTCTGGAGTCATTTCGTTGCAAGCGGGTTTTTACATATTTCTCTGACATTTAACTAGAAGCGAGTATTTTAAGTGCTCTGGAGTTATTTCGTTGTAAGCGGGTTTTTAAGTGATCTGGAGTCATTTCGTTGCAAGCGGGTTTTTAAGTGCTCTGGAGTCATTTCGTTGCAAGCGGGTTTTTACGTGTTCTGGAGTCATTTCGTTGCAAGCGGGTTTTTACATACTTCTCAGACATTTCACTGGAAGTGGGTTTTTTAAGTGCTCTGTAGGCATTTCGTTGCAAGCGGGTTTTTAAGAACTATGGAGTCATTTCGTTGCAAGCGGGTTTTTAAGTGCTCTGGAGTCATTTCGTTGCAAGCGGGTTTTTAAGTGCTCTGGAGTCATTTCGTTGCAAGCGGGTTTTTAAGTGCTCTGGAGTCATTTCGTTGTAAGCGGGTTTTTAAGTGCTCTGGAGTCATTTCGTTTCGAGCAGGTTTTTACGTGTTCTGGAGTCATTTCGTTGCAAGCGGGTTTTTACATACTTCTCAGACATTTCACTGGAAGCGGGTTTTTTAAGTCCTCTGTAGGCATTTCGTAGCAAGCGGGTTTTTAAGTACTCTGGATTCATTTCGTTGCAAGCGGGTTTTTACGTGCTCTGGAGTCATTTCGTTGCAAGCGGGTTTTTACATATTTCTCTGACATTTAACTGGAAGCGAGTATTTTAAGTGCTCTGGAGTCATTTCGTTGCAAGCGGGTTTTTAAATGTTCTGGAGTCATTTCGTTGCAAGCGGGTTTTTAAGTGCTCTGGAGTCATTTCGTTGCAAGCGGGTTTTTTAAGTGCTCTGGAGTAATTTCGTTGCAAGCGGGTTTTTACATACTTCTCAGACATTTCACTGGAAGCGGGTTTTTTAAGTGCTCTGTAGGCATTTCGTTGCAAGCGGGTTTTTAAGTGCTCTGGAGTCATTTCGTTGCAAGCGGGTTTTTAAGTGCTCTGAAGGCATTTCGTTGTAAGCGGGTTTTTAAGTGCTCTGGAGTCATTTCGTTGCAAGCGGGTTTTTACGTGCTCTGGAGTCATTTCATTGCAAGCGGGTTTTTACATACTTCTCAGATATTTCACTGGAAGCGGGTTTTTTAAGTGCTCTGGAGTCATTTCGTTGCAAGCGGGTTTTTAAGTGCTCTGGAGTCATTTCGTTGCAAGCGGGTGTTTAAGTGCTCTGGAGTCATTTCGTTGCAAGCGGGTGTTTAAGTGCTCTGGAGTCATTTCGTTGCAATCGGGTTTTTAAGTGCTCTGGAGTCATTTCGTTGCAAGCGGGTTTTTACATGTTCTGGAGTCATTTCGTTGCAAGCGGGTTTTTAAGTGTTCTGGAGTCATTTCGTTGCAAGCGGATTTTTAAATGCTCTGGAGTCATTTCGTTGCAAGCGGGTTTTTAAGTGCTCTGGAGTCATTTCGTTGCAAGCGGGTTTTTAAGTGCTCTGGAGTCATTTCGTTGCAAGCGGGTTTTTAAGTGCTCTGGAGTCATTTCGTTGCAAGCGGGTTTTTACGTGTTCTGGAGTCATTTCGTTGCAAGCGGGTTTTTACATACTTCTCAGACATTTCACTGGAAGCGGGTTTTTTAAGTGCTCTGTAGGCATTTCGTTGCAAGCGGGTTTTTAAGTACTCTGGAGTCATTTCGTTGCAAGCGGGTTTTTACATATTTCTCTGACATTTAACTAGAAGCGAGTATTTTGAGTGCTCTGGAGTTATTTCGTTGCAAGCGGGTTTTTAAGTGATCTGGAGTCATTTCGTTGCAAGCGGGTTTTTAAGTTCTCTGGAGTCATTTCGTTGCAAGCGGGTTTTTAAGTGCTCTGTAGGCATTTCGTTGCAAGCGGGTTTTTAAGTACTCTGGAGTCATTTCGTTGCAAGCGGGTTTTTAAGTGCTCTGTAGTCATTTCGTAGCAAGCGGGTTTTTAAGTGCTCTGGAGTCTTTTCGTTGCAAGCGGGTTTTTGAGTGCTCTGGAGTCATTTCGTTGCAAGCGGGTTTTTAAATGCTCTGGAGTCATTTCGTTACAAGCGGGTTTTTAAGTGCTCTGGAGTCATTTCGTTGCAAGCGGGTTTTTAAGTGCTCTGGAGTCATTTCGTTGCAAGCGGGTTTTTAAGTGCTCTGGAGTCATTTCGTTGCAAGCGGGTTTTTACGTGTTCTGGAGTCATTTCGTTGCAAGCGGGTTTTTACATACTTCTCAGACATTTCACTGGAAGCAGGTTTTTTACGTCCTCTGTAGGCATTTCGTGGCAAGCGGGTTTTTAAGTACTCTGGAGTCATTTCGTTGCAAGCGGGTTTTTACGTGCTCTGGAATCATTTCGTTGCAAGCGGGTTTTTACATATTTCTCTGACATTTAACTGGAAGCGAGTATTTTAAGTGCTCTGTAGTCATTTCGTTGCAAGCGGGTTTTTAAATGCTCTGGAGTCATTTCGTTGCAAGCGGGTTTTTACGTGCTCTGGAGTCATTTCATTGCAAGCGGGTTTTTACATACTTCTCAGATATTTCACTGGAAGCGGGTTTTTTAAGTGCTCTGGAGTCATTTCGTTTCAAGCGGGTTTTTAAGTACTCTGGAGTCATTTCGTTGCAATCGGGTTTTTAAGTGCTCTGGAGTCATTTCGTTGCAAGCGGGTTTTTAAGTGCTCTGGAGTCATTTCATTGCAAGCGGGTGTTTAAGTGCTCTGGAGTCATTTCGTTGCAAGCGGGTTTTTAAGTGCTCTGGAGTCATTTCGTTGCAAGCGGGTTTTTACATGTTCTGGAGTCATTTCGTTGCAAGCGGGTTTTTAAGTGTTCTAGAGTCATTTCGTTGCAAGCGGATTTTTAAATGCTCTGGAGTCATTTCGTTGCAAGCGGGTTTTTAAGTGCTCTGGAGTCATTTCGTTAAAAGTGGGTTTTTAAGTGCTCTGGAGTCATTTCGTTGCAAGCGGGTTTTTAAGTGCTCTGGAGTCATTTCGTTGCAAGCGGGTTTTTACATACTTCTCAGACATTTCACTGGAAGCGGGTTTTTTAAGTGCTCTGTAGGCATTTCGTTGCAAGCGGGTTTTTAAGTACTCTGGAGTCATTTCGTTGCAAGCGGGTTTTTACATATTTCTCTGACATTTAACTAGAAGCGAGTATTTTAAGTGCTCTGGAGTTATTTCGTTGCAAGCGGGATTTTAAGTGCTCTGGAGTCATTTCTTTGCAAGCGGGTTTTTAAGTGCTCTGGAGTCATTTCGTTGCAAGCGGGTTTTTACGTGTTCTGGAGTCATTTCGTTGCAAGTGGGTTTTTACATACTTCTCAGACATTTCACTGGAAGCAGGTTTTTTAAGTGCTCTGTAGGCATTTCGTTGCAAGCGGGTTTTTAAGTCCTCTGTAGGCATTTCGTTGCAAGCGGGTTTTTAAGTACTCTGGAGTCATTTCGTTGCAAGCGGGTTTTTACGTGCTCTGGAGTAATTTCGTTGCAAGCGGGTTTTTACATATTTCTCTGACATTTAACTTTAAGCGAGTATTTTAAGTGCTCTGGAGTCATTTCCTTGCAAGCGTGTTTTTACGTGCTCTGGAGTCATTTCATTGCAAGCGGGTTTTTACATACTTCTCAGATATTTCACTGGAAGCGGGTTTTTTAATTGCTCTGGAGTCATTTCGTTGCAAGCAGGTTTTTAAGTACTCTGGAGTCATTTCGTTGCAAGCGGGTGTTTAAGTGCTCTGGAGTCATTTCGTTGCAAGCGGGCAAGCGCGTTTTTAAGTGTTCTGGAGTCATTTCGTTGCAAGCGGGTTTTTTAATGCTCTGGAGTCATTTCGTTGCAAGCGGGTTTTTAAGTGCTCTGGAGTCATTTCGTTGCAAGCGGGTTTTTAAGTGCTCTGGAGTCATTTCGTTGCAAGCGGGTTTTTAAGTGCTCTGGAGTCATTTCGTTGCAAGCGGGTTTTTACGTGTTCTGGAGTCATTTCGTTGCAAGCGGGTTTTTACATACTTCTCAGACATTTCACTGGAAGCGGGTTTTTTAAGTGCTCTGTAGGCATTTCGTTGCAAGCGGGTTTTAAGTACTCTGGAGTCATTTCGTTGCAAACGGGTTTTTACATATTTCTCTGACATTTAACTAGAAGCGAGTATTTTAAGTGCTCTGGAGTTATTTCGTTGCAAGCGGGTTTTTAAGTGATCTGGAGACATTTCGTTGCAAGCGGGTTTTTAAGTTCTCTGGAGTCATTTCGTTGCAAGCGGGTTTTTACATGTTCTGGAGTCATTTCGTTGCAAGCGGGTTTTTACATACTTCTCAGACATTTCACTGGAAGCGGGTTTTTTAAGTGCTCTGTAGGCATTTCGTTGCAAGCGGGATTTTAAGTACTCTGGAGTCATTTCGTTGCAAGCGGGTTTTTAAGTGCTCTGTAGTCATTTCGTAGCAAGCGGGTTTTTAAGTGCTCTGGAGTCATTTCGTTGCAAGCGGGTTTTTGAGTGCTCTGGAGTCATTTCGTTGTAAGCGGGTTTTTAAGTGCTCTGGAGTCATTTCGTTTCAAGCAGGTTTTTACGTGTTCTGGAGTCATTTCGTTGCAAGCGGGTTTTTACATACTTCTCAGACATTTCACTGGAAGCGGGTTTTTTAAGTCCTCTGTAGGCATTTCGTGGCAAGCGGGTTTTTAAGTACTCTGGATTCATTTCGTTGCAAGCGGGTTTTTACGTGCTCTGGAGTCATTTCGTTGCAAGCGGGTTTTTACATATTTCTCTGACATTTAACTGGAAGCGAGTATTTTAAGTGCTCTGGAGTCATTTCGTTGCAAGCGGGTTTTTAAATGTTCTGGAGTCATTTCGTAGCAAGCGGGTTTTTAAGTGCTCTGGAGTCATTTCGTTGCAAGCGGGTTTTTTAAGTGCTCTGGAGTAATTTCGTTGCAAGCGGGTTTTTAAGTGCTCTGAAGGCATTTCGTTGTAAGCGGGTTTTTAAGTGCTCTGGAGTCATTTCGTTGCAAGCGGGTTTTTACGTGCTCTGGAGTCATTTCATTGCAAGCGGGTTTTTACATACTTCTCAGATATTTCACTGGAAGCGGGTTTTTTAAGTGCTCTGGAGTCATTTCGTTTCAAGCGGGTTTTTAAGTACTCTGGAGTCATTTCGTTGCAATCGGGTTTTTAAGTGCTCTGGAGTCATTTCGTTGCAAGCGGTTTTTTAAGTGCTCTGGAGTCATTTCGTTGCAAGCGGGTGTTTAAGTGCTCTGGAGTCATTTCGTTGCAAGCGGGTTTTTAAGTGCTCTGGAGTCATTTCGTTGCAAGCGGGTTTTTACATGTTCTGGAGTCATTTCGTTGCAAGCGGGTTTTTAAGTGTTCTGGAGTCATTTCGTTGCAAGCGGATTTTTAAATGCTCTGGAGTCATTTCGTTGCAAGCGGGTTTTTAAGTGCTCTGGAGTCATTTCGTTGCAAGTGGGTTTTTAAGTGCTCTGGAGTCATTTCGTTGCAAGCGGGTTTTTAAGTGCTCTGGAGTCATTTCGTTGCAAGCGGGTTTTTACGTGCTCTGGAGTAATTTCGTTGCAAGCGGGTTTTTACATATTTCTCTGACATTTAACTTTAAGCGAGTATTTTAAGTGCTCTGGAATTCATTTCCTTGCAAGCGGGTTTTTACGTGCTCTGGAGACATTTCATTGCAAGCGGGTTTTTACATACTTCTCAGATATTTCACTGGAAGCGGGTTTTTTAAGTGCTCTGGAGTCATTTCGTTGCAAGCGGGTTTTTAAGTACTCTGGAGTCATTTCGTTGCAAGCGGGTTTTTACATATTTCTCTGACATTTAACTAGAAGCGAGTATTTTAAGTGCTCTGGAGTCATTTCGTTGCAAGCGGGTTTTTAAGTGCTCTGGAGTCATTTCGTTGCAAGCGGGTTTTTACATACTTCTCAGACATTTCACTGGAAGCGGGTTTTTTAAGTGCTCTGTAGGCATTTCGTTGCAAGCGGGTTTTTAAGTACTCTGGAGTCATTTCGTTGCAAGCGGGTTTTTACATATTTCTCTGACATTTAACTAGAAGCGAGTATTTTAAGTGCTCTGGAGTTATTTCGTTGCAAGCGGGATTTTAAGTGCTCTGGAGTCATTTCTTTGCAAGCGGGTTTTTAAGTGCTCTGGAGTCATTTCGTTGCAAGCGGGTTTTTACGTGTTCTGGAGTCATTTCGTTGCAAGTGGGTTTTTACATACTTCTCAGACATTTCACTGGAAGCAGGTTTTTTAAGTGCTCTGTAGGCATTTCGTTGCAAGCGGGTTTTTAAGTCCTCTGTAGGCATTTCGTTGCAAGCGGGTTTTTAAGTACTCTGGAGTCATTTCGTTGCAAGCGGGTTTTTACGTGCTCTGGAGTAATTTCGTTGCAAGCGGGTTTTTACATATTTCTCTGACATTTAACTTTAAGCGAGTATTTTAAGTGCTCTGGAGTCATTTCCTTGCAAGCGGGTTTTTACGTGCTCTGGAGTCATTTCATTGCAAGCGGGTTTTTACATACTTCTCAGATATTTCACTGGAAGCGGGTTTTTTAATTGCTCTGGAGTCATTTCGTTGCAAGCAGGTTTTTAAGTACTCTGGAGTCATTTCGTTGCAAGCGGGTGTTTAAGTGCTCTGGAGTCATTTCGTTGCAAGCGGGCAAGCGCGTTTTTAAGTGTTCTGGAGTCATTTCGTTGCAAGCGGGTTTTTTAATGCTCTGGAGTCATTTCGTTGCAAGCGGGTTTTTAAGTGCTCTGGAGTCATTTCGTTGCAAGCGGGTTTTTAAGTGCTCTGGAGTCATTTCGTTGCAAGCGGGTTTTTAAGTGCTCTGGAGTCATTTCGTTGCAAGCGGGTTTTTACGTGTTCTGGAGTCATTTCGTTGCAAGCGGGTTTTTACATACTTCTCAGACATTTCACTGGAAGCGGGTTTTTTAAGTGCTCTGTAGGCATTTCGTTGCAAGCGGGTTTTAAGTACTCTGGAGTCATTTCGTTGCAAACGGGTTTTTACATATTTCTCTGACATTTAACTAGAAGCGAGTATTTTAAGTGCTCTGGAGTTATTTCGTTGCAAGCGGGTTTTTAAGTGATCTGGAGACATTTCGTTGCAAGCGGGTTTTTAAGTTCTCTGGAGTCATTTCGTTGCAAGCGGGTTTTTACATGTTCTGGAGTCATTTCGTTGCAAGCGGGTTTTTACATACTTCTCAGACATTTCACTGGAAGCGGGTTTTTTAAGTGCTCTGTAGGCATTTCGTTGCAAGCGGGATTTTAAGTACTCTGGAGTCATTTCGTTGCAAGCGGGTTTTTAAGTGCTCTGTAGTCATTTCGTAGCAAGCGGGTTTTTAAGTGCTCTGGAGTCATTTCGTTGCAAGCGGGTTTTTGAGTGCTCTGGAGTCATTTCGTTGTAAGCGGGTTTTTAAGTGCTCTGGAGTCATTTCGTTTCAAGCAGGTTTTTACGTGTTCTGGAGTCATTTCGTTGCAAGCGGGTTTTTACATACTTCTCAGACATTTCACTGGAAGCGGGTTTTTTAAGTCCTCTGTAGGCATTTCGTGGCAAGCGGGTTTTTAAGTACTCTGGATTCATTTCGTTGCAAGCGGGTTTTTACGTGCTCTGGAGTCATTTCGTTGCAAGCGGGTTATTACATATTTCTCTGACATTTAACTGGAAGCGAGTATTTTAAGTGCTCTGGAGTCATTTCGTTGCAAGCGGGTTTTTAAATGTTCTGGAGTCATTTCGTAGCAAGCGGGTTTTTAAGTGCTCTGGAGTCATTTCGTTGCAAGCGGGTTTTTTAAGTGCTCTGGAGTAATTTCGTTGCAAGCGGGTTTTTAAGTGCTCTGAAGGCATTTCGTTGTAAGCGGGTTTTTAAGTGCTCTGGAGTCATTTCGTTGCAAGCGGGTTTTTACGTGCTCTGGAGTCATTTCATTGCAAGCGGGTTTTTACATACTTCTCAGATATTTCACTGGAAGCGGGTTTTTTAAGTGCTCTGGAGTCATTTCGTTTCAAGCGGGTTTTTAAGTACTCTGGAGTCATTTCGTTGCAATCGGGTTTTTAAGTGCTCTGGAGTCATTTCGTTGCAAGCGGGTTTTTAAGTGCTCTGGAGTCATTTCGTTGCAAGCGGGTGTTTAAGTGCTCTGGAGTCATTTCGTTGCAAGCGGGTTTTTAAGTGCTCTGGAGTCATTTCGTTGCAAGCGGGTTTTTACATGTTCTGGAGTCATTTCGTTGCAAGCGGGTTTTTAAGTGTTCTGGAGTCATTTCGTTGCAAGCGGATTTTTAAATGCTCTGGAGTCATTTCGTTGCAAGCGGGTTTTTAAGTGCTCTGGAGTCATTTCGTTGCAAGTGGGTTTTTAAGTGCTCTGGAGTCATTTCGTTGCAAGCGGGTTTTTAAGTGCTCTGGAGTCATTTCGTTGCAAGCGGGTTTTTACGTGCTCTGGAGTAATTTCGTTGCAAGCGGGTTTTTACATATTTCTCTGACATTTAACTTTAAGCGAGTATTTTAAGTGCTCTGGAATTCATTTCCTTGCAAGCGGGTTTTTACGTGCTCTGGAGACATTTCATTGCAAGCGGGTTTTTACATACTTCTCAGATATTTCACTGGAAGCGGGTTTTTTAAGTGCTCTGGAGTCATTTCGTTGCAAGCGGGTTTTTAAGTACTCTGGAGTCATTTTGTTGCAAGCGGGTTTTTAAGTGCTCTGGAGTCATTTCGTTGCAAGCGGGTTTTTAAGTGCTCTGGAGTCATTTCGTTGCAAGCGGGTGTTTAAGTGCTCTGGAGTCATTTCGTTGCAAGCGGGTTTTTAAGTGCTCTGGAGTCATTTCGTTGCAAGCGGGTTTTTAAGTGCTCTGGAGTCATTTCGTTGCAAGCGGGTTTTTAAGTGTTCTGGAGTCATTTCGTTGCAAGCGGGTTTTTAAATGCTCTGGAGTCATTTAGTTGCAAGCGGGTTTTTAAGTGCTCTGGAGTCATTTCGTTGCAAGCGGGTTTTTAAGTGCTCTGGAGTCATTTCGTTGCAAGCGGGTTTTAAGTGCTCTGGAGTCATTTCCTTGCAAGCGGGTTTTTACGTGTTCTGGAGTCATTTCTTTGCAAGCGGGTTTTTACATACTTCTCAGACATTTCACTGGAAGCGGGTTTTTTAAGTGCTCTGTAGGCATTTCGTTGCAAGCGGGTTTTTAAGTACTCTGGAGTCATTTCGTTGCAAGCGGGTTTTTAAGTGCTCTGTAGTCATTTCGTAGCAAGCGGGTTTTTAAGTGCTCTGGAGTCATTTCGTTGCAAGCGGGTTTTTGAGTGCTCTGGAGTCATTTCATTGTAAGCGGGTTTTTAAGTGCTCTGGAGTCATTTCGTTTCAAGCAGGTTTTTACGTGTTCTGGAGTCATTTCGTTGCAAGCGGGTTATTACATACTTCTCAGACATTTCACTGGAAGCGGTTTTTTAAGTCCTCTGTAGGCATTTCGTGGCAAACGGGTTTTTAAGTACTCTGGAGTCATTTCGTTGCAAGCGGGTTTTTACGTGCTCTGGAGTCATTTCGTTGCAAGCGGGTTTTTACATATTTCTCTGACATTTAACTGGAAGCGAGTATTTTAAGTGCTCTGGAGTCATTTCGTTGCAAGCGGGTTTTTAAGTGTTCTGGAGTCATTTCGTTGCAAGCGGGTTTTTAAGTGCTCTGGAGTCATTTCGTTGCAAGCGGGTTTTTAAGTGCTCTGGAGTAATTTCGTTGCAAGCGGGTTTTTACATACTTCTCAGACATTTCACTGGAAGCGGGTTTTTTAAGTGCTCTGTAGGCATTTCGTTGCAAGCGGGTTTTTAAGTGCTCTGGAGTCATTTCGTTGCAAGCGGGTTTTTAAGTGCTCTGAAGGCATTTCGTTGTAAGCGGGTTTTTAAGTGCTCTGGAGTCATTTCCTTGCAAGCGGGTTTTTAAGTGCTCTGGAGTCATTTCATTGCAAGCGGGTTTATACATACTTCTCAGATATTTCACTGTAAGCGGGTTTTTTAAGTGCTCTGGAGTCATTTCGTTGCAAGCGGGTTTTTAAGTACTCTGGAGTCATTTCGTTGCAAGCGGGTTTTTAAGTGCTTTGGAGTCATTTCGTTGCAAGCGGGTTTTTAAGTGCTCTGGAGTCATTTCGTTGCAAGCGGGTGTTTAAGTGCTCTGGAGTCATTTCGTTGCAAGCGGGTTTTTAAGTTCTCTGGAATCATTTCGTTGCAAGCGTGTTTTTAAGTGTTCTGGAGTCCTTTCGTTGCAAGCGGATTTTTAAATGCTCTGGAGTCATTTCGTTGCAAGCGGGTTTTTAAGTGCTCTGGAGTCATTTCGTTGCAAGCGGGTTTTTAAGTGCTCTGGAGTCATTTCGTTGCAAGCGGGTTTTTAAGTGCTCTGGAGTCATTTCGTTGCAAGCGGGTTTTTACGTGTTCTGGAGTCATTTCGTTGCAAGCGGGTTTTTACATACTTCTCAGACATTTCACTGGAAGCGGGTTTTTTAAGTGCTCTGTAGGCATTTCGTTGCAAGCGGGTTTTTAAGTACTCTGGAGTCATTTCGTTGCAAGCGGCTTTTTACATATTTCTCTGACATTTAACTAGAAGCGAGTATTTTGAGTGCTCTGGAGTTATTTCGTTGCAAGCGGGTTTTTAAGTGATCTGGAGTCATTTCGTTGCAAGCGGGTTTTTAAGTTCTCTGGAGTCATTTCGTTGCAAGCGGGTTTTTAAGTGCTCTGTAGGCATTTCGTTGCAAGCGGGTTTTTAAGTACTCTGGAGTCATTTCGTTGCAAGCGGGTTTTTAAGTGCTCTGTAGTCATTTCGTAGCAAGCGGGTTTTTAAGTGCTCTGGAGTCATTTCGTTGCAAGCGGGTTTTTGAGTGCTCTGGAGTCATTTCGTTGCAAGCGGGTTTTTAAATGCTCTGGAGTCATTTCGTTACAAGCGGGTTTTTAAGTGCTCTGGAGTCATTTCGTTGCAAGCGGGTTTTTAAGTGCTCTGGAGTCATTTCGTTGCAAGCGGGTTTTTAAGTGCTCTGGATTCATTTCGTTGCAAGCGGGTTTTTACGTGTTCTGGAGTCATTTCGTTGCAAGCGGGTTTTTACATACTTCTCAGACATTTCACTGGAAGCAGGTTTTTTACGTCCTCTGTAGGCATTTCGTGGCAAGCGGGTTTTTAAGTACTCTGGAGTCATTTCGTTGCAAGCGGGTTTTTACGTGCTCTGGAATCATTTCGTTGCAAGCGGGTTTTTACATATTTCTCTGACATTTAACTGGAAGCGAGTATTTTAAGTGCTCTGTAGTCATTTCGTTGCAAGCGGGTTTTTAAGTGCTCTGGAGTCATTTCGTTGCAAGCGGGTTTTTACGTGCTCTGGAGTCATTTCATTGCAAGCGGGTTTTTACATACTTCTCAGATATTTCACTGGAAGCGGGTTTTTTAAGTGCTCTGGAGTCATTTCGTTTCAAGCGGGTTTTTAAGTACTCTGGAGTCATTTCGTTGCAATCGGGTTTTTAAGTGCTCTGGAGTCATTTCGTTGCAAGCGGGTTTTTAAGTGCTCTGGAGTCATTTCATTGCAAGCGGGTGTTTAAGTGCTCTGGAGTCATTTCGTTGCAAGCGGGTTTTTAAGTGCTCTGGAGTCATTTCGTTGCAAGCGGGTTTTTACATGTTCTGGAGTCATTTCGTTGCAAGCGGATTTTTAAGTGTTCTGGAGTCATTTCGTTGCAAGCGGATTTTTAAATGCTCTGGAGTCATTTCGTTGCAAGCGGGTTTTTAAGTGCTCTGGAGTCATTTCGTTGCAAGTGGGTTTTTAAGTGCTCTGGAGTCATTTCGTTGCAAGCGGGTTTTTAAGTGCTCTGGAGTCATTTCGTTGCAAGCGGGTTTTTACATACTTCTCAGACATTTCACTGGTAGCGGGTTTTTTAAGTGCTCTGTAGGCATTTCGTTGCAAGCGGGTTTTTAAGTACTCTGGAGTCATTTCGTTGCAAGCGGGTTTTTACATATTTCTCTGACATTTAACTAGAAGCGAGTATTTTAAGTGCTCTGGAGTTATTTCGTTGCAAGCGGGTTTTTAAGTGCTCTGGAGTCATTTCTTTGCAAGCGGGTTTTTAAGTGCTCTGGAGTCATTTCGTTGCAAGCGGGTTTTTACGTGTTCTGGAGTCATTTCGTTGCAAGTGGGTTTTTACATACTTCTCAGACATTTCACTGGAAGCGGGTTTTTTAAGTGCTCTGTAGGCATTTCGTTGCAAGCGGGTTTTTAAGTCCTCTGTAGGCATTTCGTTGCAAGCGGGTTTTTAAGTACTCTGGAGTCATTTCGTTGCAAGCGGGTTTTTACGTGCTCTGGAGTAATTTCGTTGCAAGCGGGTTTTTACATATTTCTCTGACATTTAACTTTAAGCGAGTATTTTAAGTGCTCTGGAGTCATTTCCTTGCAAGCGGGTTTTTACGTGCTCTGGAGTCATTTCATTGCAAGCGGGTTTTTACATACTTCTCAGATATTTCACTGGAAGCGGGTTTTTTAATTGCTCTGGAGTCATTTCGTTGCAAGCAGGTTTTTAAGTACTCTGGAGTCATTTCGTTGCAAGCGGGTTTTTAAGTGCTCTGGAGTCATTTCGTTGCAAGCGGGTTTTTAAGTGCTCTGGAGTCATTTCGTTGCAAGCGGGTGTTTAAGTGCTCTGGAGTCATTTCGTTGCAAGCGGGCAAGCGGGTTTTTAAGTGTTCTGGAGTCATTTCGTTGCAAGCGGGTTTTTTAATGCTCTGGAGTCATTTCGTTGCAAGCGGGTTTTTAAGTGCTCTGGAGTCATTTCGTTGCAAGCGGGTTTTTAAGTGCTCTGGAGTCATTTCGTTGCAAGCGGGTTTTTAAGTGCTCTGGAGTCATTTCGTTGCAAGCGGGTTTTTACGTGTTCTGGAGTCATTTCTTTGCAAGCGGGTTTTTACATACTTCTCAGACATTTCACTGGAAGCGGGTTTTTTAAGTGCTCTGTAGGCATTTCGTTGCAAGCGGGTTTTAAGTACTCTGGAGTCATTTCGTTGCAAACGGGTTTTTACATATTTCTCTGACATTTAACTAGAAGCGAGTATTTTAAGTGCTCTGGAGTTATTTCGTTGCAAGCGGGTTTTTAAGTGATCTGGAGACATTTCGTTGCAAGCGGGTTTTTAAGTTCTCTGGAGTCATTTCGTTGCAAGCGGGTTTTTACATGTTCTGGAGTCATTTCGTTGCAAGCGGGTTTTTACATACTTCTCAGACATTTCACTGGAAGCGGGTTTTTTAAGTGCTCTGTAGGCATTTCGTTGCAAGCGGGATTTTAAGTACTCTGGAGTCATTTCGTTGCAAGCGGGTTTTTAAGTGCTCTGTAGTCATTTCGTAGCAAGCGGGTTTTTAAGTGCTCTGGAGTCATTTCGTTGCAAGCGGGTTTTTGAGTGCTCTGGAGTCATTTCGTTGTAAGCGGGTTTTTAAGTGCTCTGGAGTCATTTCGTTTCAAGCAGGTTTTTACGTGTTCTGGAGTCATTTCGTTGCAAGCGGGTTTTTACATACTTCTCAGACATTTCACTGGAAGCGGGTTTTTTAAGTCCTCTGTAGGCATTTCGTGGCAAGCGGGTTTTTAAGTACTCTGGATTCATTTCGTTGCAAGCGGGTTTTTAAGTACTCTGGAGTCATTTCGTTGCAAGCGGGTTTTTACGTGCTCTGGAGTAATTTCGTTGCAAGCGGGTTTTTACATATTTCTCTGACATTTAACTTTAAGCGAGTATTTTAAGTGCTCTGGAGTCATTTCCTTGCAAGCGGGTTTTTACGTGCTCTGGAGTCATTTCATTGCAAGCGGGTTTTTACATACTTCTCAGATATTTCACTGGAAGCGGGTTTTTTAATTGCTCTGGAGTCATTTCGTTGCAAGCAGGTTTTTAAGTACTCTGGAGTCATTTCGTTGCAAGCGGGTTTTTAAGTGCTCTGGAGTCATTTCGTTGCAAGCGGGTTTTTAAGTGCTCTGGAGTCATTTCGTTGCAAGCGGGTGTTTAAGTGCTCTGGAGTCATTTCGTTGCAAGCGGGCAAGCGGGTTTTTAAGTGTTCTGGAGTCATTTCGTTGCAAGCGGGTTTTTTAATGCTCTGGAGTCATTTCGTTGCAAGCGGGTTTTTAAGTGCTCTGGAGTCATTTCGTTGCAAGCGGGTTTTTAAGTGCTCTGGAGTCATTTCGTTGCAAGCGGGTTTTTAAGTGCTCTGGAGTCATTTCGTTGCAAGCGGGTTTTTACGTGTTCTGGAGTCATTTCGTTGCAAGCGGGTTTTTACATACTTCTCAGACATTTCACTGGAAGCGGGTTTTTTAAGTGCTCTGTAGGCATTTCGTTGCAAGCGGGTTTTAAGTACTCTGGAGTCATTTCGTTGCAAACGGGTTTTTACATATTTCTCTGACATTTAACTAGAAGCGAGTATTTTAAGTGCTCTGGAGTTATTTCGTTGCAAGCGGGTTTTTAAGTGATCTGGAGACATTTCGTTGCAAGCGGGTTTTTAAGTTCTCTGGAGTCATTTCGTTGCAAGCGGGTTTTTACATGTTCTGGAGTCATTTCGTTGCAAGCGGGTTTTTACATACTTCTCAGACATTTCACTGGAAGCGGGTTTTTTAAGTGCTCTGTAGGCATTTCGTTGCAAGCGGGATTTTAAGTACTCTGGAGTCATTTCGTTGCAAGCGGGTTTTTAAGTGCTCTGTAGTCATTTCGTAGCAAGCGGGTTTTTAAGTGCTCTGGAGTCATTTCGTTGCAAGCGGGTTTTTGAGTGCTCTGGAGTCATTTCGTTGTAAGCGGGTTTTTAAGTGCTCTGGAGTCATTTCGTTTCAAGCAGGTTTTTACGTGTTCTGGAGTCATTTCGTTGCAAGCGGGTTTTTACATACTTCTCAGACATTTCACTGGAAGCGGGTTTTTTAAGTCCTCTGTAGGCATTTCGTGGCAAGCGGGTTTTTAAGTACTCTGGATTCATTTCGTTGCAAGCGGGTTTTTACGTGCTCTGGAGTCATTTCGTTGCAAGCGGGTTTTTACATATTTCTCTGACATTTAACTGGAAGCGAGTATTTTAAGTGCTCTGGAGTCATTTCGTTGCAAGCGGGTTTTTAAATGTTCTGGAGTCATTTCGTAGCAAGCGGGTTTTTAAGTGCTCTGGAGTCATTTCGTTGCAAGCGGGTTTTTTAAGTGCTCTGGAGTAATTTCGTTGCAAGCGGGTTTTTAAGTGCTCTGAAGGCATTTCGTTGTAAGCGGGTTTTTAAGTGCTCTGGAGTCATTTCGTTGCAAGCGGGTTTTTACGTGCTCTGGAGTCATTTCATTGCAAGCGGGTTTTTACATACTTCTCAGATATTTCACTGGAAGCGGGTTTGTTAAGTGCTCTGGAGTCATTTCGTTTCAAGCGGGTTTTTAAGTACTCTGGAGTCATTTCGTTGCAATCGGGTTTTTACGTGCTCTGGAGTCATTTCGTTGCAAGCGGGTTTTTAAGTGCTCTGGAGTCATTTCGTTGCAAGCGGGTGTTTAAGTGCTCTGGAGTCATTTCGTTGCAAGCGGGTTTTTAAGTGCTCTGGAGTCATTTCGTTGCAAGCGGGTTTTTACATGTTCTGGAGTCATTTCGTTGCAAGCGGGTTTTTAAGTGTTCTGGAGTCATTTCGTTGCAAGCGGATTTTTAAATGCTCTGGAGTCATTTCGTTGCAAGCGGGTTTTTAAGTGCTCTGGAGTCATTTCGTTGCAAGTGGGTTTTTAAGTGCTCTGGAGTCATTTCGTTGCAAGCGGGTTTTTAAGTGCTCAGGAGTCATTTCGTTGCAAGCGGGTTTTTACGTGCTCTGGAGTAATTTCGTTGCAAGCGGGTTTTTACATATTTCTCTGACATTTAACTTTAAGCGAGTATTTTAAGTGCTCTGGAATTCATTTCCTTGCAAGCGGGTTTTTACGTGCTCTGGAGACATTTCATTGCAAGCGGGTTTTTACATACTTCTCAGATATTTCACTGGAAGCGGGTTTTTTAAGTGCTCTGGAGTCATTTCGTTGCAAGCGGGTTTTTAAGTACTCTGGAGTCATTTTGTTGCAAGCGGGTTTTTAAGTGCTCTGGAGTCATTTCGTTGCAAGCGAGTTTTTAAGTGCTCTGGAGTCATTTCGTTGCAAGCGGGTGTTTAAGTGCTCTGGAGTCATTTCGTTGCAAGCGGGTTTTTAAGTGCTCTGGAGTCATTTCGTTGCAAGCGGGTTTTTAAGTGCTCTGGAGTCATTTCGTTGCAAGCGGGTTTTTAAGTGTTCTGGAGTCATTTCGTTGCAAGCGGGTTTTTAAATGTTCTGGAGTCATTTCGTTGCAAGCGGGTGTTTAAGTGCTCTGGAGTCATTTCTTTGCAAGCGGGTTTTTACGTGTTCTGGAGTCATTTCTTTGCAAGCGGGTTTTTACATACTTCTCAGACATTTCACTGGAAGTGGTTTTTTAAGTCCTCTGTAGGCATTTCGTGGCAAGCGGGTTTTTAAGTACTCTGGAGTCATTTCGTTGCAAGCGGGTTTTTACGTGCTCTGGAGTCATTTCGTTGCAAGCGGGTTTTTACATATTTCTCTGACATTTAACTGGAAGCGAGTATTTTAAGTGCTCTGGAGTCATTTCGTTGCAAGCGGGTTTTTAAGTGCTCTGGAGTCATTTCGTTGCAAGCGGGTTTTTTAAGTGCTCTGGAGTAATTTCGTTGCAAGCGGGTTTTTACATACTTCTCAGACATTTCACTGGAAGCGGGTTTTTTAAGTGCTCTGTAGGCATTTCGTTGCAAGCGGGTTTTTAAGTGCTCTGGAGTCATTTCGTTGCAAGCGGGTTTTTAAGTGCTCTGAAGGCATTTCGTTGTAAGCGGGTTTTTAAGTGCTCTGGAGTCATTTCCTTGCAAGCGGGTTTTTAAGTGCTCTGGAGTCATTTCATTGCAAGCGGGTTTTTACATACTTCTCAGATATTTCACTGTAAGCGGGTTTTTTAAGTGCTCTGGAGTCATTTCGTTGCAAGCGGGTTTTTAAGTACTCTGGAGTCATTTCGTTGCAAGCGGGTTTTTAAGTGCTTTGGAGTCATTTCGTTGCAAGCGGGTTTTTAAGTGCTCTGGAGTCATTTCGTTGCAAGCGGGTGTTTAAGTGCTCTGGAGTCATTTCGTTGCAAGCGGGTTTTTAAGTGCTCTGGAATCATTTCGTTGCAAGCGTGTTTTTAAGTGTTCTGGAGTCCTTTCGTTGCAAGCGGATTTTTAAATGCTCTGGAGTCATTTCGTTGCAAGCGGGTTTTTAAGTGCTCTGGAGTCATTTCGTTGCAAGCGGGTTTTTAAGTGCTCTGGAGTCATTTCGTTGCAAGCGGGTTTTTAAGTGCTCTGGAGTCATTTCGTTGCAAGCGGGTTTTTACGTGTTCTGGAGTCATTTCGTTGCAAGCGGGTTTTTACATACTTCTCAGACATTTCACTGGAAGCGGGTTTTTTAAGTGCTCTGTAGGCATTTCGTTGCAAGCGGGTTTTTAAGTACTCTGGAGTCATTTCGTTGCAAGCGGGTTTTTACATATTTCTCTGACATTTAACTAGAAGCGAGTATTTTAAGTGCTCTGGAGTTATTTCGTTGCAAGCGGGTTTTTAAGTGATCTGGAGTCATTTCGTTGCAAGCGGGTTTTTAAGTGCTCTGGAGTCATTTCGTTGCAAGCGGGTTTTTACGTGTTCTGGAGTCATTTCGTTGCAAGCGGGTTTTTACATACTTCTCAGACATTTCACTGGAAGTGGGTTTTTTAAGTGCTCTTTAGGCATTTCGTTGCAAGCGGGTTTTTAAGTACTATGGAGTCATTTCGTTGCAAGCGGGTTTTTAAGTGCTCTGGAGTCATTTCGTTGCAAGCGGGTTTTTAAGTGCTCTGGAGTCATTTCGTTGCAAGCGGGTTTTTAAGTGCTCTGGAGTCATTTCGTTGCAAGAGGGTTTTTACATACTTCTCAGACATTTCACTGGAAGTGGGTTTTTTAAGTGCTCTGTAGGCATTTCGTTGCAAGCGGGTTTTTAAGTACTATGGAGTCATTTCGTTGCAAGCGGGTTTTTAAGTGTTCTGGAGTCATTTCGTTTCAAGCGGGTTTTTAAGTGCTCTGGAGTCATTTCGTTGCAATCGGGTTTTTAAGTGCTCTGGAGTCATTTCGTTGCAAGCGGGTTTTTAAGTGCTCTGGAGTCATTTCGTTGCAAGCGGGTTTTTAAGTGCTCTGGAGTCATTTCGTTGCAAGCGGGTTTTTAAGTGCTCTGGAGTCATTTCGCTGCAAGCGGGTTTTTAAATGCTCTGGAGTCATTTCGTTGCAAGCGGGTTTTTAAGTGCTCTGGAGTCATTTCGTTGCAAGCGAGTTTTTAAGTGCTCTGGAGTCATTTCGTTGCAAGCGGGTTTTTACGTGCTCTGGAGTCATTTCGTTGCAAGCGGGTTTTTAAGTGCTCTGGAGTCATTTCGTTGCAAGCGGGTTTTTAAGTGCTCTGGAGTCATTTCGTTGCAAGCGGGTTTTTTAAGTGCTCTGGAGTCATTTCGTTGCAAGCGAGTTTTTAAGTGCTCTGGAGTCATTTCGTTCCAAGCGGGTTTTTAAGTGCTCTGAAGGAATTTCGTTGTAAGCGGGTTTTTAAGTGCTCTGGAGTCATTTCGTTGCAAGTGGGTTTTTACGTGCTCTGGAGTCATTTCGTTGCAAGCTGGTTTTTAAGTGCTCTGGAGTCATTTCTTTGCAAGCGGGTTTTTAAGTGCTCTGGAGTCATTTCGTTTCAAGCGGGTTTTTAAGTGCTCTGGAGTCATTTCGTTGCAAGCGGGTTTTTAAGTGCTCTGGAGTCATTTCGTTGCAAGCGGGTTTTTACATACTTCTCAGACATTTCACTGAGAGCAGGTTTTTTAAGTGCTCTGGAGTCATTTCGTTGCAAGCGGGTTTTTAAGTGCTCTGGAGTCATTTCGTTGCAAGCGGGTTTTTAAGTGCTCTGGAGTCATTTCGTTACAAGCGGGTTTTTAAGTGCTCTGGAGTCATTTCGTTGCAAGCGGGTTTTTACGTGCTCTGGAGTCATTTCGTTGCAAGCGGGTTTTTAAGTGCTCTGGAGTCATTTCGTTGCAAGCGGGTTTTTAAATGCTCTGGAGTCATTTCGTTGCAATAGGGTTTTTAAGTGCTCTGGAGTCATTTCGTTGCAAGCGGGTTTTTAAGTGCTCTGGAGTCACTTCGTTGCAAGCGGGTTTTTAAGTGCTCTGGAGTCATTTCGTTGCAAGCGGGTTTTTAAGTGCTCTGGAGTCATTTCGTTGCAAGCGGGTTTTTACATACTTCTCAGACATTTCACTGAGAGCAGGTTTTTTAAGTGCTCTGGAGTCATTTCGTTGCAAGCGGGTTTTTAAGTGCTCTGGAGTCATTTTGTTGCAAGCGGGTTTTTAAGTGCTCTGGAGTAATTTCGTTGCAAGCGGGTTTTTAAGTGCTCTGGAGTCACTTCGTTGCAAGCGGGTTTTTAAGTGCTCTGGAGTCATTTCGTTGCAAGCGGGTTTTTAAGTGCTCTGGAGTCACTTCGTTGCAAGCGGGTTTTTAAGTGCTCTGGAGTCATTTCGTTGCAAGCGGGTTTTTAAGTGCTCTGGAGTCATTTCGTTGCAAGCGGGTTTTTAAGTGCTCTGGAGTCATTTCGTTGCAAGCGGGTTTTTAAGTGCTCTGGAGTCATTTCGTTGCAAGCGGGTTTTTACGTGCTCTGAAGGCATTTCGTTGCAAGCGGGTTTTTAAGTGCTCTGGAGTCATTTCGTTGCAAGTGGGTTTTTACGTGCTCTGGAGTCATTTCGTTGCAAGCTGGTTTTTAAGTGCTCTGGAGTCATTTCTTTGCAAGCGGGTTTTTAAGTGCTCTGGAGTCATTTCGTTTCAAGCGGGTTTTTAAGTGCTCTGGAGTCATTTCGTTGCAAGTGGGTTTTTACGTGCTCTGGAGTCATTTCGTTGCAAGCTGGTTTTTAAGTGCTCTGGAGTCATTTCGTTGCAAGCGGGTTTTTAAGTGCTCTGGAGTCATTTCGCTGCAAGCGGGTTTTTAAATGCTCTGGAGTCATTTCGTTGCAAGCGGGTTTTTAAGTGCTCTGGAGTCATTTCGTTGCAAGCGAGTTTTTAAGTGCTCTGGAGTCATTTCGTTGCAAGCGGGTTTTTACGTGCTCTGGAGTCATTTCGTTGCAAGCGGGTTTTTAAGTGCTCTGGAGTCATTTCGTTGCAAGCGGGTTTTTAAGTGCTCTGGAGTCATTTCGTTGCAAGCGGGTTTTTTAAGTGCTCTGGAGTCATTTCGTTGCAAGCGAGTTTTTAAGTGCTCTGGAGTCATTTCGTTCCAAGCGGGTTTTTAAGTGCTCTGAAGGAATTTCGTTGTAAGCGGGTTTTTAAGTGCTCTGGAGTCATTTCGTTGCAAGTGGGTTTTTACGTGCTCTGGAGTCATTTCGTTGCAAGCTGGTTTTTAAGTGCTCTGGAGTCATTTCTTTGCAAGCGGGTTTTTAAGTGCTCTGGAGTCATTTCGTTTCAAGCGGGTTTTTAAGTGCTCTGGAGTCATTTCGTTGCAAGCGGGTTTTTAAGTGCTCTGGAGTCATTTCGTTGCAAGCGGGTTCTTAAGTGCTCTGGAGTCATTTCGTTGCAAGCGGGTTCTTAAGTGCTCTGGAGTCATTTCGTTGCAAGCGGGTTTTTAAGTGCTCTGGAGTCATTTCGTTGCAAGCGGGTTTTTAAGTGCTCTGGAGTCATTTCGTTACAAGCGGGTTTTTAAGTGCTCTGGAGTCATTTCGTTGCAAGCGGGTTTTTACGTGCTCTGGAGTCATTTCGTTGCAAGCGGGTTTTTAAGTGCTCTGGAGTCATTTCGTTGCAAGCGGGTTTTTAAATGCTCTGGAGTCATTTCGTTGCAATAGGGTTTTTAAGTGCTCTGGAGTCATTTCGTTGCAAGCGGGTTTTTAAGTGCTCTGGAGTCACTTCGTTGCAAGCGGGTTTTTAAGTGCTCTGGAGTCATTTCGTTGCAAGCGGGTTTTTAAGTGCTCTGGAGTCATTTCGTTGCAAGCGGGTTTTTACATACTTCTCAGACATTTCACTGAGAGCAGGTTTTTTAAGTGCTCTGGAGTCATTTCGTTGCAAGCGGGTTTTTAAGTGCTCTGGAGTCATTTTGTTGCAAGCGGGTTTTTAAGTGCTCTGGAGTAATTTCGTTGCAAGCGGGTTTTTAAGTGCTCTGGAGTCACTTCGTTGCAAGCGGGTTTTTAAGTGCTCTGGAGTCATTTCGTTGCAAGCGGGTTTTTAAGTGCTCTGGAGTCACTTCGTTGCAAGCGGGTTTTTAAGTGCTCTGGAGTCATTTCGTTGCAAGCGGGTTTTTAAGTGCTCTGGAGTCATTTCGTTGCAAGCGGGTTTTTAAGTGCTCTGGAGTCATTTCGTTGCAAGCGGGTTTTTAAGTGCTCTGGAGTCATTTCGTTGCAAGCGGGTTTTTACGTGCTCTGAAGGCATTTCGTTGCAAGCGGGTTTTTAAGTGCTCTGGAGTCATTTCGTTGCAAGTGGGTTTTTACGTGCTCTGGAGTCATTTCGTTGCAAGCTGGTTTTTAAGTGCTCTGGAGTCATTTCTTTGCAAGCGGGTTTTTAAGTGCTCTGGAGTCATTTCGTTTCAAGCGGGTTTTTAAGTGCTCTGGAGTAATTTCGTTGCAAGCGGGTTTTTAAGTGCTCTGGAGTCATTTCGTTGCAAGCGGGTTTTTAAGTGCTCTGGAGTCACTCGTTGCAAGCGGGTTTTTAAGTGCTCTGGAGTCATTTCGTTGCAAGCGGGTCTTTAAGTGCTCTGGAGTCATTTCGTTGCAAGCGGGTTTTTAAGTGCTCTGGAGTCACTTCGTTGCAAGCGGGTTTTTAAGTGCTCGGGAATCACTTCGTTGCAAGCGGGTTTTTAAGTGCTCTGGCGTCATTTCGTTGCAAGCGGGTATTTAAGTGTTCTGGATTCATTTCGTTGCAAGCAGGTTTTTAAGTGCTCTGGAGTCATTTCGTTGCAAGCGGGTTTTTAAGTACTCTGGAGTCATTTCGTTGCAAGCGGGTTTTTAGGTGCTCTGGAGTCATTTCGTTGCAAGCGGGTTTTTAAGTGCTCTGGAGTCATTTCGTTGCAAGCGGGTTTTTACATACTTCTCAGACATTTCACTGAGAGCAGGTTTTTTAAGTGCTCTGGAGTCATTTCGTTGCAAGCGGGTTTTTAAGTGCTCTGGAGTCATTTTGTTGCAAGCGGGTTTTTAAATGCTCTGGAGTCATTTCGTTGCAAGCGGGTTTTTAAGTGCTCTGGAGTCATTTCGTTGCAAGCGGGTTTTTAAATGCTCTGGAGTCATTTCGGTGCAAGCGGGTTTTTACGTGCTCTGAAGGCATTTCGTTGTAAGCAGGTTTTTAAGTGCTCTGGAGTCATTTCGTTGCAAGCGGGTTTTTAAGTGCTCTGGAGTCATTTCGTTGCAAGCGGGTTCTTAAGTGCTCTGGAGTCATTTCGTTGCAAGCGGGTTCTTAAGTGCTCTGGAGTCATTTCGTTGCAAGCGGGTGTTTAAGTGCTCTGGAGTCATTTCGTTGCAAGCGGATTTTTACATGTTCTGGAGTCATTTCGTTGCAAGCGGGTTTTAACATACTTCTCTGACATTTCACTGGAAGCGGGTTTTTTAAGTGCTCTGTAGGCATTTCGTTGCAAGCGGGTTTTTAAGTACTCTGGAGTCATTTCGTTGCAAGCGTTTTTTACATGCTCTGGAGTCATTTCGTTGCAAGCGGGTTTTTACATACTTCTCTGACATTTAACTGGAAACGAGTTTTTTAAGTGCTCTGGAGTCATTTTGTTGCAAGCGGGTTTTTACATACTTCTCAGACATTTCACTGGAAGCGGGTTTTTTAAGTGCTCTGGAGTCATTTCGTTGCAAGCGGGTTTTTAAGTGCTCTGAAGGAATTTCGTTGTAAGCGGGTTTTTAAGTGCTCTGGAGTCATTTCGTTGCAAGTGGGTTTTTACGTGCTCTGGAGTCATTTCGTTGCAAGCTGGTTTTTAAGTGCTCTGGAGTCATTTCGTTGCAAGCGGGTTTTTACATACTTCTCAGACATTTCACTGGAAGCGGGTTTTTTAAGTGCTCTGGAGTCATTTCGTTGCAAGCGGGTTTTTAAGTGCTCTGAAGGAATTTCGTTGTAAGCGGGTTTTTAAGTGCTCTGGAGTCATTTCGTTGCAAGTGGGTTTTTACGTGCTCTGGAGTCATTTCGTTGCAAGCTGGTTTTTAAGTGCTCTGGAGTCATTTCTTTGCAAGCGGGTTTTTAAGTGCTCTGGAGTCATTTCGTTTCAAGCGGGTTTTTAAGTGCTCTGGAGTCATTTCGTTGCAAGCGGGTTTTTAAGTGCTCTGGAGTCATTTCGTTGCAAGCGGATTTTTACATACTTCTCAGACATTTCACTGAGAGCAGGTTTTTTAAGTGCTCTGGAGTCATTTCGTTGCAAGCGGGTTTTTAAGTGCTCTGGAGTCATTTCGTTGCAAGCGGGTTTTTAAGTGCTCTGGAGTCATTTCGTTACAAGCGGGTTTTTAAGTGCTCTGGAGTCATTTCGTTGCAAGCGGGTTCTTAAGTGCTCTGGAGTCATTTCGTTGCAAGCGGGTTCTTAAGTGCTCTGGAGTCATTTCGTTGCAAGCGGGTTTTTAAGTGCTCTGGAGTCATTTCGTTGCAAGCGGGTTTTTAAGTGCTCTGGAGTCATTTCGTTGCAAGCGAGTTTTTAAGTGCTCTGGAGTCATTTCGTTCCAAGCGGGTTTTTAAGTGCTCTGAATGCATTTCGTTGTAAGCGGGTTTTTAAGTGCTCTTGAGTCATTTCATTGCAAGTGGGTTTTTATGTGCTCTGGAGTCATTTCTTTGCAAGCTGGTTTTTAAGTGCTCTGGAGTCATTTCGTTGCAAGCGGGTTTTTAAGTGCTCTGGAGTCATTTCGTTGCAAGCGAGTTTTTAAGTGCTCTGGAGTCATTTCGTTCCAAGCGGGTTTTTAAGTGCTCTGAATGCATTTCGTTGTAAGCGGGTTTTTAAGTGCTCTTGAGTCATTTCATTGCAAGTGGGTTTTTATGTGCTCTGGAGTCATTTCTTTGCAAGCTGGTTTTTAAGTGCTCTGGAGTCATTTCGTTGCAAGCGGGTTTTTAAGTGCTCTGGAGTCATTTCGTTTCAAGCGGGTTTTTAAGTGCTCTGGAGTAATTTCGTTGCAATAGGGTTTTTAAGTGCTCTGGAGTCATTTCGTTGCAAGCGGGTTTTTAAGTGCTCTGGAGTCACTTCGTTGCAAGCGGGTTTTTAAGTGCTCTGGAGTCATTTCGTTGCAAGCGGGTTTTTAAGTGCTCTGGAGTCATTTCGTTGCAAGCGGGTTTTTACATACTTCTCAGACATTTCACTGTGAGCAGGTTTTTTAAGTGCTCTGGAGTCATTTCGTTGCAAGCGGGTTTTTAAGTGCTCTGGAGTCATTTCGTTGCAAGTGGGTTTTTAAGTGCTCTGGAGTCATTTCGTTGCAAGCGGGTTTTTAAGTGCTCTGGAGTCACTTCGTTGCAAGCGGGTTTTTAAGTGCTCTGGAGTCATTTCGTTGCAAGCGGGTTTTTAAGTGCTCTGGAGTCATTTCGTTGCAAGCGGGTTTTTAAGTGCTCTGGAGTCATTTCGTTGCAAGCGGGTTTTTAAGTGCTCTGGAGTCATTTCGTTGCAAGCGGGTTTTTACGTGCTCTGAAGGCATTTCGTTGCAAGCGGGTTTTTAAGTGCTCTGGAGTCATTTCGTTGCAAGCGGGTTTTTAAGTGCTCTGGAGTCACTTCGTTGCAAGCGGGTTTTTAAGTGCTCTGGAGTCATTTCGTTGCAAGCGGGTTTTTAAGTGTTCTGGAGTCATTTCGTTGCAAGCGGGTTTTTAAGTGCTCTGGAGTCATTTCGTTGCAAGCGGGTTTTTTAAGTGCTCTGGAGTAATTTCGTTGCAAGCGGGTTTTTACATACTTCTCAGACATTTCACTGGAAGCGGGTTTTTTAAGTGCTCTGTAGGCATTTCGTTGCAAGCGGGTTTTTAAGTGCTCTGGAGTCATTTCGTTGCAAGCGGGTTTTTAAGTGCTCTGAAGGCATTTCGTTGTAAGCGGGTTTTTAAGTGCTCTGGAGTCATTTCCTTGCAAGCGGGTTTTTAAGTGCTCTGGAGTCATTTCGTTGCAAGCGGGTTTTTAAGTGCTCTGGAGTCACTTCGTTGCAAGCGAGTATTTTAAGTGCTCTGGAGTCATTTCGTTGCAAGCGGGTTTTTAAGTGTTCTGGAGTCATTTCGTTGCAAGCGGGTTTTTAAGTGCTCTGGAGTCATTTCGTTGCAAGCGGGTTTTTTAAGTGCTCTGGAGTAATTTCGTTGCAAGCGGGTTTTTACATACTTCTCAGACATTTCACTGGAAGCGGGTTTTTTAAGTGCTCTGTAGGCATTTCGTTGCAAGCGGGTTTTTAAGTGCTCTGGAGTCATTTCGTTGCAAGCGGGTTTTTAAGTGCTCTGAAGGCATTTCGTTGTAAGCGGGTTTTTAAGTGCTCTGGAGTCATTTCCTTGCAAGCGGGTTTTTAAGTGCTCTGGAGTCATTTCATTGCAAGCGGGTTTTTACATACTTCTCAGATATTTCACTGTAAGCGGGTTTTTTAAGTGCTCTGGAGTCATTTCGTTGCAAGCGGGTTTTTAAGTACTCTGGAGTCATTTCGTTGCAAGCGGGTTTTTAAGTGCTTTGGAGTCATTTCGTTGCAAGCGGGTTTTTAAGTGCTCTGGAGTCATTTCGTTGCAAGCGGGTGTTTAAGTGCTCTGGAGTCATTTCGTTGCAAGCGGGTTTTTAAGTGCTCTGGAATCATTTCGTTGCAAGCGGGTTTTTAAGTGTTCTGGAGTCCTTTCGTTGCAAGCGGATTTTTAAATGCTCTGGAGTCATTTCGTTGCAAGCGGGTTTTTAAGTGCTCTGGAGTCATTTCGTTGCAAGCGGGTTTTTAAGTGCTCTGGAGTCATTTCGTTGCAAGCGGGTTTTTAAGTGCTCTGGAGTCATTTCGTTGCAAGCGGGTTTTTACGTGTTCTGGAGTCATTTCGTTGCAAGCGGGTTTTTACATACTTCTCAGACATTTCACTGGAAGCGGGTTTTTTAAGTGCTCTATAGGCATTTCGCTGCAAGCGGGTTTTTAAGTACTCTGGAGTCATTTCGTTGCAAGCGGGTTTTTACATATTTCTCTGACATTTAACTAGAAGCGAGTATTTTAAGTGCTCTGGAGTTATTTCGTTGCAAGCGGGTTTTTAAGTGATCTGGAGTCATTTCGTTGCAAGCGGGTTTTTAAGTGCTCTGGAGTCATTTCGTTGCAAGCGGGTTTTTACGTGTTCTGGAGTCATTTCGTTGCAAGCGGGTTTTTACATACTTCTCAGACATTTCACTGGAAGTGGGTTTTTTAAGTGCTCTTTAGGCATTTCGTTGCAAGCGGGTTTTTAAGTACTATGGAGTCATTTCGTTGCAAGCGGGTTTTTAAGTGCTCTGGAGTCATTTCGTTGCAAGCGGGTTTTTAAGTGCTCTGGAGTCATTTCGTTGCAAGCGGGTTTTTAAGTGCTCTGGAGTCATTTCGTTGCAAGCGGGTTTTTACATACTTCTCAGACATTTCACTGGAAGTGGGTTTTTTAAGTGCTCTGTAGGCATTTCGTTGCAAGCGGGTTTTTAAGTACTATGGAGTCATTTCGTTGCAAGCGGGTTTTTAAGTGTTCTGGAGTCATTTCGTTTCAAGCGGGTTTTTAAGTGCTCTGGAGTCATTTCGTTGCAATCGGGTTTTTAAGTGCTCTGGAGTCATTTCGTTGCAAGCGGGTTTTTAAGTGCTCTGGAGTTATTTCGTTGCAAGCGGGTTTTTAAGTGCTCTGGAGTCATTTCGTTGCAAGCGGGTTTTTAAGTGCTCTGGAGTCATTTCGCTGCAAGCGGGTTTTTAAATGCTCTGGAGTCATTTCGTTGCAAGCGGGTTTTTAAGTGCTCTGGAGTCATTTCGTTGCAAGCGAGTTTTTAAGTGCTCTGGAGTCATTTCGTTGCAAGCGGGTTTTTACGTGCTCTGGAGTCATTTCGTTGCAAGCGGGTTTTTAAGTGCTCTGGAGTCATTTCGTTGCAAGCGGGTTTTTAAGTGCTCTGGAGTCATTTCGTTGCAATAGGGTTTTTAAGTGCTCTGGAGTCATTTCGTTGCAAGCGGGTTTTTACATACTTCTCAGACATTTCACTGAGAGCAGGTTTTTTAAGTGCTCTGGAGTCATTTCGTTGCAAGCGGGTTTTTAAGTGCTCTGGAGTCATTTCGTTGCAAGCGGGTTTTTAAGTGCTCTGGAGTCATTTCGTTACAAGCGGGTTTTTAAGTGCTCTGGAGTCATTTCGTTGCAAGCGGGTTTGTACGTGCTCTGGAGTCATTTCGTTGCAAGCGGGTTTTTAAGTGCTCTGGAGTCATTTTGTTGCAAGCGGGTTTTTAAGTGCTCTGGAGTCATTTCGTTGCAATAGGGTTTTTAAGTGCTCTGGAGTCATTTCGTTGCAAGCGGGTTTTTAAGTGCGCTGGAGTCACTTCGTTGCAAGCGGGTTTTTAAGTGCTCTGGAGTCATTTCGTTGCAAGCGGGTTTTTAAGTGCTCTGGAGTCATTTCGTTGCAAGCGGGTTTTTACATACTTCTCAGACATTTCACTGAGAGCAGGTTTTTTAAGTGCTCTGGAGTCATTTCGTTGCAAGCGGGTTTTTAAGTGCTCTGGAGTCATTTCGTTGCAAGCGGGTTTTTAAGTGCTCTGGAGTAATTTCGTTGCAAGCGGGTTTTTAAGTGCTCTGGAGTCACTTCGTTGCAAGCGGGTTTTTAAGTGCTCTGGAGTCATTTCGTTGCAAGCGGGTTTTTAAGTGCTCTGGAGTCACTTCGTTGCAAGCGGGTTTTTAAGTGCTCTGGAGTCATTTCGTTGCAAGCGGGTTTTTAAGTGCTCTGGAGTCATTTCGTTGCAAGCGGGTTTTTAAGTGCTCTGGAGTCATTTCGTTGCAAGCGGGTTTTTAAGTGCTCTGGAGTCATTTCGTTGCAAGCGGGTTTTTACGTGCTCTGAAGGCATTTCGTTGCAAGCGGGTTTTTAAGTGCTCTGGAGTCATTTCGTTGCAAGTGGGTTTTTACGTGCTCTGGAGTCATTTCGTTGCAAGCTGGTTTTTAAGTGCTCTGGAGTCATTTCTTTGCAAGCGGGTTTTTAAGTGCTCTGGAGTCATTTCGTTTCAAGCGGGTTTTTAAGTGCTCTGGAGTAATTTCGTTGCAAGCGGGTTTTTAAGTGCTCTGGAGTCATTTCGTTGCAAGCGGGTTTTTAAGTGCTCTGGAGTCACTCGTTGCAAGCGGGTTTTTAAGTGCTCTGGAGTCATTTCGTTGCAAGCGGGTTTTTAAGTGCTCTGGAGTCATTTCGTTGCAAGCGGGTTTTTACATACTTCTCAGACATTTCACTGAGAGCAGGTTTTTTAAGTGCTCTGGAGTCATTTCGTTGCAAGCGGGTTTTTAAGTGCTCTGGAGTCATTTCTTTGCAAGCGGATTTTTACATGTTCTGGAGTCATTTCGTTGCAAGCGGGTTTTTACATACTTCTCAGACATTTCACTGGAAGCGGGTATTTTAAGTGCTCTGTTGGCATTTCGTTGCAAGCGGGTTTTTAAGTACTCTGGAGTCATTTCGTTGCAAGCGTTTTTTACATGCTCTGGAGTCATTTCGTTGCAAGCGGGTTTTTAAGTACTCTGGAGTCATTTCGTTGCAAGCGGGTTTTTAAGTGCTCTGGAGTCATTTCATTGCAAGCGGGTTTTTAAGTGCTCTGGAGTCACCTCGTTGCAAGCGGGTTTTTAAGTGCTCGGGAATCACTTCGTTGCAAGCGGGTTTTTAAGTGCTCTGGCGTCATTTCGTTGCAAGCGGGTATTTAAGTGTTCTGGATTCATTTCGTTGCAAGCAGGTTTTTAAGTGCTCTGGAGTCATTTCGTTGCAAGCGGGTTTTTAAGTACTCTGGAGTCATTTCGTTGCAAGCGGGTTTTTAGGTGCTCTGGAGTCATTTCGTTGCAAGCGGGTTTTTAAGTGCTCTGGAGTCATTTCGTTGCAAGCGGGTTTTTACATACTTCTCAGACATTTCACTGAGAGCAGGTTTTTTAAGTGCTCCGGAGTCATTTCGTTGCAAGCGGGTTTTTAAGTGCTCTGGAGTCATTTTGTTGCAAGCGGGTTTTTAAATGCTCTGGAGTCATTTCGTTGCAAGCGGGTTTTTAAGTGCTCTGGAGTCATTTCGTTGCAAGCGGGTTTTTAAATGCTCTGGAGTCATTTCGGTGCAAGCGGGTTTTTACGTGCTCTGAAGGCATTTCGTTGTAAGCAGGTTTTTAAGTGCTCTGGAGTCATTTCGTTGCAAGCGGGTTTTTAAGTGCTCTGGAGTCATTTCGTTGCAAGCGGGTTCTTAAGTGCTCTGGAGTCATTTCGTTGCAAGCGGGTTCTTAAGTGCTCTGGAGTCATTTCGTTGCAAGCGGGTGTTTAAGTGCTCTGGAGTCATTTCGTTGCAAGCGGATTTTTACATGTTCTGGAGTCATTTCGTTGCAAGCGGGTTTTAACATACTTCTCAGACATTTCACTGGAAGCGGGTTTTTTAAGTGCTCTGTAGGCATTTCGTTGCAAGCGGGTTTTTAAGTACTCTGGAGTCATTTTGTTGCAAGCGTTTTTTACATGCTCTGGAGTCATTTCGTTGCAAGCGGGTTTTTACATACTTCTCTGACATTTAACTGGAAACGAGTTTTTTAAGTGCTCTGGAGTCATTTTGTTGCAAGCGGGTTTTTACATACTTCTCAGACATTTCACTGGAAGCGGGTTTTTTAAGTGCTCTGGAGTCATTTCGTTGCAAGCGGGTTTTTAAGTGCTCTGAAGGAATTTCGTTGTAAGCGGGTTTTTAAGTGCTCTGGAGTCATTTCGTTGCAAGTGGGTTTTTACGTGCTCTGGAGTCATTTCGTTGCAAGCTGGTTTTTAAGTGCTCTGGAGTCATTTCGTTGCAAGCGGGTTTTTACATACTTCTCAGACATTTCACTGGAAGCGGATTTTTAAGTGCTCTGGAGTCATTTCGTTGCAAGCGGGTTTTTAAGTGCTCTGAAGGAATTTCGTTGTAAGCGGGTTTTTAAGTGCTCTGGAGTCATTTCGTTGCAAGTGGGTTTTTACGTGCTCTGGAGTCATTTCGTTGCAAGCTGGTTTTTAAGTGCTCTGGAGTCATTTCTTTGCAAGCGGGTTTTTAAGTGCTCTGGAGTCATTTCGTTTCAAGCGGGTTTTTAAGTGCTCTGGAGTCATTTCGTTGCAAGCGGGTTTTTAAGTGCTCTGGAGTCATTTCGTTGCAAGCGGATTTTTATATACTTCTCAGACATTTCACTGAGAGCAGGTTTTTTAAGTGCTCTGGAGTCATTTCGTTGCAAGCGGGTTTTTAAGTGCTCTGGAGTCATTTCGTTGCAAGCGGGTTTTTAAGTGCTCTGGAGTCATTTCGTTACAAGCGGGTTTTTAAGTGCTCTGGAGTCATTTCGTTGCAAGCGGGTTTTTACGTGCTCTGGAGTCATTTCGTTGCAAGCAGGTTTTTAAGTGCTCTGGAGTCATTTCGTTGCAAGCGGGTTTTTAAGTGCTCTGGAGTCATTTCGTTGCAAGCGAGTTTTTAAGTGCTCTGGAGTCATTTCGTTCCAAGCGGGTTTTTAAGTGCTCTGAATGCATTTCGTTGTAAGCGGGTTTTTAAGTGCTCTTGAGTCATTTCATTGCAAGTGGGTTTTTATGTGCTCTGGAGTCATTTCTTTGCAAGCTGGTTTTTAAGTGCTCTGGAGTCATTTCGTTGCAAGCGGGTTTTTAAGTGCTCTGGAGTCATTTCGTTTCAAGCGGGTTTTTAAGTGCTCTGGAGTAATTTCGTTGCAATAGGGTTTTTAAGTGCTCTGGAGTCATTTCGTTGCAAGCGGGTTTTTAAGTGCTCTGGAGTAACTTCGTTGCAAGCGGGTTTTTAAGTGCTCTGGAGTCATTTCGTTGCAAGCGGGTTTTTAAGTGCTCTGGAGTCATTTCGTTGCAAGCGGGTTTTTACATACTTCTCAGACATTTCACTGTGAGCAGGTTTTTTAAGTGCTCTGGAGTCATTTCGTTGCAAGCGGGTTTTTAAGTGCTCTGGAGTCATTTCGTTGCAAGCGGGTTTTTAAGTGCTCTGGAGTAATTTCGTTGCAAGCGGGTTTTTAAGTGCTCTGGAGTCACTTCGTTGCAAGCGGGTTTTTAAGTGCTCTGGAGTCATTTCGTTGCAAGCGGGTTTTTAAGTGCTCTGGAGTCACTTCGTTGCAAGCGGGTTTTTAAGTGCTCTGGAGTCATTTCGTTGCAAGCGGGTTTTTAAGTGCTCTGGAGTCATTTCGTTGCAAGCGGGTTTTTAAGTGCTCTGGAGTCATTTCGTTGCAAGCGGGTTTTTAAGTGCTCTGGAGTCATTTCGTTGCAAGCGGGTTTTTACGTGCTCTGAAGGCATTTCGTTGCAAGCGGGTTTTTAAGTGCTCTGGAGTCATTTCGTTGCAAGCGGGTTTTTAAGTGCTCTGGAGTCACTTCGTTGCAAGCGGGTTTTTAAGTGCTCTGGAGTCATTTCGTTGCAAGCGGGTTTTTAAGTGCTCTGGAGTCACTTCGTTGCAAGCGGGTTTTTAAGTGCTCTGGAGTCATTTCGTTGCAAGCGGGTTTTTAAGTGCTCTGGAGTCATTTCGTTGCAAGCGGGTTTTTAAGTGCTCTGGAGTCACTTCGTTGCAAGCGGGTTTTTAAGTGCTCTGGAATCATTTCATTGCAAGCGGGTATTTAAGTGTTCTGGATTCATTTCGTTGCAAGCAGGTTTTTAAGTGCTCTGGAGTCATTTCGTTGCAAGCGGGTTTTTAAGTGCTCTGGAGTCATTTCGTTGTAAGCGGGTTTTTACATACTTCTCAGACATTTCACTGAGCAGGTTTTTAAGTGCTCTGGAGTCATTTCGTTGCAAGCGGGTTTTTAAGTGCTCTGGAGTCATTTCGTTGTAAGCGGGTTTTTACATACTTCTCAGACATTTCACTGAGAGCAGGTTTTTTAAGTGCTCTGGAGTCATTTCGTTGTAAGCGGGTTTTTAAGTGCTCTGGAGTCATTTCGTTGCAAGCGGGTTTTTAAGTGCTCTGGAGTAATTTCGTTGCAAGCGGGTTTTTAAGTGCTCTGGAGTCACTTCGTTGCAAGCGGGTTTTTAAGTGCTCTGGAGTCATTTCGTTGCAAGCGGGTTTTTAAGTGCTCTGGAGTCACTTCGTTGCAAGCGGGTTTTTAAGTGCTCTGGAGTCATTTCGTTGCAAGCGGGTTTTTAAGTGCTCTGGAGTCATTTCGTTGCAAGCGGGTTTTTAAGTGCTCTGGAGTCATTTCGTTGCAAGCGGGTTTTTAAGTGCTCTGGAGTCATTTCGTTGCAAGCGGGTTTTTACGTGCTCTGAAGGCATTTCGTTGCAAGCGGGTTTTTAAGTGCTCTGGAGTCATTTCGTTGCAAGTGGGTTTTTACGTGCTCTGGAGTCATTTCGTTGCAAGCTGGTTTTTAAGTGCTCTGGAGTCATTTCTTTGCAAGCGGGTTTTTAAGTGCTCTGGAGTCATTTCGTTTCAAGCGGGTTTTTAAGTGCTCTGGAGTAATTTCGTTGCAAGCGGGTTTTTAAGTGCTCTGGAGTCATTTCGTTGCAAGCGGGTTTTTAAGTGCTCTGGAGTCACTCGTTGCAAGCGGGTTTTTAAGTGCTCTGGAGTCATTTCGTTGCAAGCGGGTTTTTAAGTGCTCTGGAGTCATTTCGTTGCAAGCGGGTTTTTACATACTTCTCAGACATTTCACTGAGAGCAGGTTTTTTAAGTGCTCTGGAGTCATTTCGTTGCAAGCGGGTTTTTAAGTGCTCTGGAGTCATTTCTTTGCAAGCGGATTTTTACATGTTCTGGAGTCATTTCGTTGCAAGCGGGTTTTTACATACTTCTCAGACATTTCACTGGAAGCGGGTTTTTTAAATGCTCTGTTGGCATTTCGTTGCAAGCGGGTTTTTAAGTACTCTGGAGTCATTTCGTTGCAAGCGTTTTTTACATGCTCTGGAGTCATTTCGTTGCAAGCGGGTTTTTAAGTACTCTGGAGTCATTTCGTTGCAAGCGGGTTTTTAAGTGCTCTGGAGTCATTTCGTTGCAAGCGGGTTTTTAAGTGCTCTGGAGTCACTTCGTTGCAAGCGGGTTTTTAAGTGCTCGGGAATCACTTCGTTGCAAGCGGGTTTTTAAGTGCTCTGGCGTCATTTCGTTACAAGCGGGTATTTAAGTGTTCTGGATTCATTTCGTTGCAAGCAGGTTTTTAAGTGCTCTGGAGTCATTTCGTTGCAAGCGGGTTTTTAAGTACTCTGGAGTCATTTCGTTGCAAGCGGGTTTTTAGGTGCTCTGGAGTCATTTCGTTGCAAGCGGGTTTTTAAGTGCTCTGGAGTCATTTCGTTGCAAGCGGGTTTTTACATACTTCTCAGACATTTCACTGAGAGCAGGTTTTTTAAGTGCTCTGGAGCCATTTCGTTGCAAGCGGGTTTTTAAGTGCTCTGGAGTCATTTTGTTGCAAGCGGGTTTTTAAGTGCTCTGGAGTCATTTCGTTGCAAGCGGGTTTTTAAGTGCTCTGGAGTCATTTCGTTGCAAGCGGGTTTTTAAATGCTCTGGAGTCATTTCGGTGCAAGCGGGTTTTTACGTGCTCTGAAGGCATTTCGTTGTAAGCAGGTTTTTAAGTGCTCTGGAGTCATTTCGTTGCAAGCGGGTTTTTAAGTGCTCTGGAGTCATTTCGTTGCAAGCGGGTTCTTAAGTGCTCTGGAGTCATTTCGTTGTAAGCGGGTTTTTAAGTGCTCTGGAGTCATTTCGTTGCAAGCGGGTTTTTAAGTCTCTGGAGTCATTTCATTGCAAGCGGGTTTTTAAATGCTCTGGAGTCATTTCGTTGCAAGCGGGTTTTTAAGTGCTCTGGAATCATTTCGTTGCAAGCGGGTTTTTAATTGCTCTGGAGTCATTTCGTTCCATGCGGGTTTTTAAGTGCTCTGAAGGCATTTCGTTGCAAGCGGGTTTTTAAGTGCTCTGAAGGCATTTCGTTGTAAGCGGTTTTTTAAGTGCTCTGGAGTCATTTCGTTGCAAGCGGATTTTTACATGTTCTGGAGTCATTTCGTTGCAAGCGGGTTTTAACATACTTCTCAGACATTTCACTGGAAGCGGGTTTTTTAAGTGCTCTGTAGGCATTTCGTTGCAAGCGGGTTTTTAAGTACTCTGGAGTCATTTCGTTGCAAGCGTTTTTTACATGCTCTGGAGTCATTTCGTTGCAAGCGGGTTTTTACATACTTCTCTGACATTTAACTGGAAACGAGTTTTTTAAGTGCTCTGGAGTCATTTTGTTGCAAGCGGGTTTTTACATACTTCTCAGACATTTCACTGGAAGCGGGTTTTTTAAGTGCTCTGGAGTCATTTCGTTGCAAGCGGGTTTTTAAGTGCTCTGAAGGAATTTCGTTGTAAGCGGGTTTTTAAGTGCTCTGGAGTCATTTCGTTGCAAGTGGGTTTTTACGTGCTCTGGAGTCATTTCGTTGCAAGCTGGTTTTTAAGTGCTCTGGAGTCATTTCGTTGCAAGCGGGTTTTTACATACTTCTCAGACATTTCACTGAGAGCAGTTTTTTTAAGTGCTCTGGAGTCATTTCGTTGCAAGCGGGTTTTTAAGTGCTCTGGAGTCATTTCGTTGCAAGCGGGTTTTTAAGTGCTCTGGAGTCATTTCGTTACAAGCGGGTTTTTAAGTGCTCTGGAGTCATTTCGTTGCAAGCGGGTTTTTACGTGCTCTGGAGTCATTTCGTTGCAAGCAGGTTTTTAAGTGCTCTGGAGTCATTTCGTTGCAAGCGGGTTTTTAAGTGCTCTGGAGTCATTTCGTTGCAAGCGAGTTTTTAAGTGCTCTGGAGTCATTTCGTTCCAAGCGGGTTTTTAAGTGCTCTGAATGCATTTCGTTGTAAGCGGGTTTTTAAGTGCTCTTGAGTCATTTCATTGCAAGTGGGTTTTTATGTGCTCTGGAGTCATTTCGTTGCAAGCTGGTTTTTAAGTGCTCTGGAGTCATTTCGTTGCAAGCGGGTTTTTAAGTGCTCTGGAGTCATTTCGTTTCAAGCGGGTTTTTAAGTGCTCTGGAGTAATTTCGTTGCAATAGGGTTTTTAAGTGCTCTGGAGTCATTTCGTTGCAAGCTGGTTTTTAAGTGCTCTGGAGTCACTTCGTTGCAAGCGGGTTTTTAAGTGCTCTGGAGTCATTTCGTTGCAAGCGGGTTTTTAAGTGCTCTGGAGTCATTTCGTTGCAAGCGGGTTTTTACATACTTCTCAGACATTTCACTGTGAGCAGGTTTTTTAAGTGCTCTGGAGTCATTTCGTTGCAAGCGGGTTTTTAAGTGCTCTGGAGTCATTTTGTTGCAAGCGGGTTTTTAAGTGCTCTGGAGTAATTTCGTTGCAAGCGGGTTTTTAAGTGCTCTGGAGTCACTTCGTTGCAAGCGGGTTTTTAAGTGCTCTGGAGTCATTTCGTTGCAAGCGGGTTTTTAAGTGCTCTGGAGTCACTTCGTTGCAAGCGGGTTTTTAAGTGCTCTGGAGTCATTTCGTTGCAAGCGGGTTTTTAAGTGCTCTGGAGTCATTTCGTTGCAAGCGGGTTTTTAAGTGCTCTGGAGTCATTTCGTTGCAAGCGGGTTTTTAAGTGCTCTGGAGTCATTTCGTTGCAAGCGGGTTTTTACGTGCTCTGAAGGCATTTCGTTGCAAGCGGGTTTTTAAGTGCTCTGGAGTCATTTCGTTGCAAGCGGGTTTTTAAGTGCTCTGGAGTCACTTCGTTGCAAGCGGGTTTTTAAGTGCTCTGGAGTCATTTCGTTGCAAGCGGGTTTTTAAGTGCTCTGGAGTCACTTCGTTGCAAGCGGGTTTTTAAGTGCTCTGGAGTCATTTCGTTGCAAGCGGGTTTTTAAGTGCTCTGGTGTCATTTCGTTGCAAGCGGGTTTTTAAGTGCTCTGGAGTCACTTCGTTGCAAGCGGGTTTTTAAGTGCTCTGGAATCATTTCATTGCAAGCGGGTATTTAAGTGTTCTGGATTCATTTCGTTGCAAGCAGGTTTTTAAGTGCTCTGGAGTCATTTCGTTGCAAGCGGGTTTTTAAGTGCTCTGGAGTCATTTCGTTGTAAGCGGGTTTTTACATACTTCTCAGACATTTCACTGAGCAGGTTTTTTAAGTGCTCTGGAGTCATTTCGTTGCTAGCGGGTTTTTAAATGCTCTGGAGTCAATTCGTTGCAAGCGGGTTTTTAAGTGCTCTGGAGTCATTTTGTTGCAAGCGGGTTTTTAAGTGCTCTGGAGTCATTTCGTTGCAAGCGGGTTTTTACGTGCTCTGGAGTCATTTCGTTGCAAGCGGGTTTTTAAGTGCTCTGGAGTCATTTCGTTGCAAGCGGGTTTTTATGTGCTCTGGAGTCATTTCTTTGCAAGCGGGTTTTTAAGTGCTCTGGAGTCACTTCGTTGCAAGCGGGTTTTTAAGTGCTCTGAAGGCATTTCGTTGTAAGCGGGTTTTTAAGTGCTCTGGAGTCATTTCGTTGCAAGTTGGTTTTTACGTGCTCTGGAGTCATTTCGTTGCAAGCTGGTTTTTAAGTGCTCTGGAGTCATTTCTTTGCAAGCGGGTTTTTAAGTGCTCTGGAGTCATTTCGTTTCAAGCGGGTTTTTAAGTGCTCTGGAGTAATTTCGTTGCAAGCGGGTTTTTATGTGCTCTGGAGTCATTTCGTTGCAAGCGGGTTTTTAAGTGCTCTGGAGTCACTTCGTTGCAAGCGGGTTTTTAAGTGCTCTGGAGTCATTTCTTTGCAAGCGGGTTTTTAAGTGCTCTGGAGTCATTTCGTTGCAAGCGGGTTTTTAAGTGCTCTGGAGTCACTTCGTTGCAAGCGGGTTTTTAAGTGCTCTGGAGTCATTTCGTTGCAAGCGGGTATTTAAGTGTTCTGGATTCATTTCGTTGCAAGCAGGTTTTTAAGTGCACTGGAGTCATTTCGTTGCAAGCGGGTTTTTTAGTACTCTGGAGTCATTTCGTTGCAAGCGGGTATTTAAGTGCTCTGGAGTCATTTCCTTGAAAGCGGGTGTTTAAGTGCTCTGGAGTCATTTCGTTGCAAGCGGGTTTTTAAGTGCTCTGGAGTCATTTCGTTGCAAGCGGGTTTTTCCATACTTCTCAGACATTTCACTGAGAGCAGGTTTTGTAAGTGCTCTGGAGTCATTTCGTTGCAAGCGGGTTTTTAAGTGCTCTGGAGTCATTTCGTTGCAAGCGGGTTTTTAAGTGCTCTGGAGTCATTTCGTTGCAAGCGGGTTTTTAAGTGCTCTGGAGTCATTTCCTTGAAAGCGGGTGTTTAAGTGCTCTGGAGTCATTTCGTTGCAAGCGGGTTTTTAAGTGCTCTGGAGTCACTTCGTTGCAAGCGGGTTTTTAAGTGCTCTGGAATCATTTCATTGCAAGCGGGTATTTAAGTGTTCTGGATTCATTTCGTTGCAAGCAGGTTTTTAAGTGCTCTGGAGTCATTTCGTTGCAAGCGGGTTTTTAAGTGCTCTGGAGTCATTTCGTTGTAAGCGGGTTTTTACATACTTCTCAGACATTTCACTGAGCAGGTTTTTTAAGTGCTCTGGAGTCATTTCGTTGCTAGCGGGTTTTTAAATGCTCTGGAGTCAATTCGTCGCAAGCGGGTTTTTAAGTGCTCTGGAGTCATTTTGTTGCAAGCGGGTTTTTAAGTGCTCTGGAGTCATTTCGTTGCAAGCGGGTTTTTACGTGCTCTGGAGTCATTTCGTTGCAAGCGGGTTTTTAAGTGCTCTGGAGTCATTTCGTTGCAAGCGGGTTTTTAAGTGATCTGGAGTCATTTCGTTGCAAGCGGGTTTTTAAGTACTCTGGAGTCATTTCGTTGCAAGCGGGTTTTTACATACTTCTCAGACATTTCACTGAGAGCAGGTTTTTTAAGTTCTCTAGAGTCATTTCGTTGCAAGCGGGTTTTTAAGTGCTCTGGAGTCATTTCGTTGCAAGCGGGTTTTTAAGTGCTCTGGAGTAATTTCGTTGCAAGCGGGTTTTTAAGTGCTCTGGAGTCATTTCGTTGCAAGCGGGTTTTTACGTGCTCTGAAGGCATTTCGTTGCAAGCGGGTTTTTAAGTGCTCTGGAGTCATTTCGTTGCAAGCGGGTTTTTAAGTGCTCTGGAGTCACTTCGTTGCAAGCGGGTTTTTAAGTGCTCTGGAGTCACTTCGTTGCAAGCGGGTTTTTAAGTGCTCTGGAGTCATTTCGTTGCAAGCGGGTTTTTAAGTGCTCTGGAGTCATTTCGTTGTAAGCGGGTTTTTACATACTTCTCAGACATTTCACTGAGCAGGTTTTTTAAGTGCTCTGGAGTCATTTCGTTGCAAGCGGGTTTTTAAATGCTCTGGAGTCAATTCATTGCAAGCGGGTTTTTAAGTGCTCTGGAGTCATTTTGTTGCAAGCGGGTTTTTAAGTGCTCTGGAGTCATTTCGTTGCAAGCGGGTTTTTACGTGCTCTGGAGTCATTTCGTTGCAAGCGGGTTTTTAAGTGCTCTGGAGTCATTTCGTTCCAAGCGGGTTTTTAAGTGCTCTGAAGGCATTTCGTTGTAAGCGGGTTTTTAAGTGCTCTGGAGTCATTTCGTTGCAAGTGGGTTTTTACGTGCTCTGGAGTCATTTCGTTGCAAGCGGGTTTTTAAGTGCTCTGGAGTCATTTCGTTGCAAGCGGGTGTTTAAGTGCTCTGGAGTCATTTCGTTGCAAGCGGGTTTTTAAGTGCTCTGGAGTCATTTCGTTGCAAGCGGGTTTTTCAGTGCTCTGGAGTCATTTCGTTGCAAGCGGGTTTTTAAGTGTTCTGGAGTCATTTCGTTGCAAGCGGGTTTTTAAATGCTCTGGAGTCATTTCGTTGCAAGCGGGTTTTTAAGTGCTCTGGAGTCATTTCGTTGCAAGCGGGTTTTTAAGTGCTCTGGAGTCATTTCGTTGCAAGCGGGTTTTTAAGTGCTCTGGAGTCATTTCGTTGCAAGCGGGTTTTTACGTGTTCTGGAGTCATTTCGTTGCAAGCGGGTTTTTACATACTTCTCAGACATTTCACTGGAAGCGGGTTTTTTAAGTGCTCTGTAGGCATTTCGTTGCAAGCGGGTTTTTAAGTACTCTGGAGTCATTTCGTTGCAAGCGGGTTTTTACATATTTCTCTGACATTTAACTAGAAGCGAGTATTTTAAGTGCTCTGGAGTGATTTCGTTGCAAGCGGGTTTTTAAGTGATCTGGAGTCATTTCGTTGCAAGCGGGTTTTTAAGTGCTCTGGAGTCATTTCGTTGCAAGCGGGTTTTTACATGTTCTGGAGTCATTTCGTTGCAAGCGGGTTTTTACATACTTCTCAGACATTTCACTGGAAGCGGGTTTTTTAAGTGCTCTGTAGGCATTTCGTTGCAAGCGGGTTTTTAAGTACTCTGGAGTCATTTCGTTGCAAGCGGGTTTTTAAGTGCTCTGTAGTCATTTCGTAGCAAGCGGGTTTTTAAGTGCTCTGGAGTCATTTCGTTGCAAGCGGGTTTTTGAGTGCTCTGGAGTCATTTCGTTGTAAGCGGGTTTTTAAGTGCTCTGGAGTCATTTCGTTTCAAGCAGGTTTTTACGTGTTCTGGAGTCATTTCGTTGCAAGCGGGTTTTTACATACTTCTCAGACATTTCACTGGAAGCGGGTTTTTTAAGTCCTCTGTAGGCATTTCGTGGCAAGCGGGTTTTTAAGTACTCTGGATTCATTTCGTTGCAAGCGGGTTTTTACGTGCTCTGGAGTCATTTGTTTGCAAGCGCGTTTTTACATATTTCTCTGACATTTAACTGGAAGCGAGTATTTTAAGTGCTCTGGAGTCATTTCGTTGCAAGCGGGTTTTTAAATGTTCTGGAGTCATTTCGTTGCAAGCGGGTTTTTAAGTGCTCTGGAGTCATTTTGTTGTAAGCGGGTTTTTACATATTTCTCTGACATTTAACTGGAAGCGAGTATTTTAAGTGCTCTGGAGTCATTTCGTTGCAAGCGGGTTTTTAAATGTTCTGGAGTCATTTCGTTGCAAGCGGGTTTTTAAGTGCTCTGGAGTCATTTCGTTGTAAGCGGGTTTTTACATACTTCTCAGACATTTCACTGAGCAGGTTTTTTAAGTGCTCTGGAGTCATTTCGTTGCTAGCGGGTTTTTAAATGCTCTGGAGTCAATTCGTTGCAAGCGGGTTTTTAAGTGCTCTGGAGTCATTTTGTTGCAAGCGGGTTTTTAAGTGCTCTGGAGTCATTTCGTTGCAAGCGGGTTTTTACGTGCTCTGGAGTCATTTCGTTGCAAGCGGGTTTTTAAGTACTCTGGAGTCATTTCGTTGCAAGCGTTTTTTACATGCTCTGGAGTCATTTCGTTGCAAGCGGGTTTTTAAGTACTCTGGAGTCATTTCGTTGCAAGCGGGTTTTTAAGTGCTCTGGAGTCATTTCGTTGCAAGCGGGTTTTTAAGTGCTCTGGAGTCACTTCGTTGCAAGCGGGTTTTTAAGTGCTCGGGAATCACTTCGTTGCAAGCGGGTTTTTAAGTGCTCTGGCGTCATTTCGTTACAAGCGGGTATTTAAGTGTTCTGGATTCATTTCGTTGCAAGCAGGTTTTTAAGTGCTCTGGAGTCATTTCGTTGCAAGCGGGTTTTTAAGTACTCTGGAGTCATTTCGTTGCAAGCTTTTTTTTAGGTGCTCTGGAGTCATTTCGTTGCAAGCGGGTTTTTAAGTGCTCTGGAGTCATTTCGTTGCAAGCGGGTTTTTACATACTTCTCAGACATTTCACTGAGAGCAGGTTTTTTAAGTGCTCTGGAGCCATTTCGTTGCAAGCGGGTTTTTAAGTGCTCTGGAGTCATTTTGTTGCAAGCGGGTTTTTAAGTGCTCTGGAGTCATTTCGTTGCAAGCGGGTTTTTAAGTGCTCTGGAGTCATTTCGTTGCAAGCGGGTTTTTAAATGCTCTGGAGTCATTTCGGTGCAAGCGGGTTTTTACGTGCTCTGAAGGCATTTCGTTGTAAGCAGGTTTTTAAGTGCTCTGGAGTCATTTCGTTGCAAGCGGGTTTTTAAGTGCTCTGGAGTCATTTCGTTGCAAGCGGGTTCTTAAGTGCTCTGGAGTCATTTCGTTGTAAGCGGGTTTTTAAGTGCTCTGGAGTCATTTCGTTGCAAGCGGGTTTTTAAGTCTCTGGAGTCATTTCATTGCAAGCGGGTTTTTAAATGCTCTGGAGTCATTTCGTTGCAAGCGGGTTTTTAAGTGCTCTGGAATCATTTCGTTGCAAGCGGGTTTTTAATTGCTCTGGAGTCATTTCGTTCCATGCGGGTTTTTAAGTGCTCTGAAGGCATTTCGTTGCAAGCGGGTTTTTAAGTGCTCTGAAGGCATTTCGTTGTAAGCGGTTTTTTAAGTGCTCTGGAGTCATTTCGTTGCAAGCGGATTTTTACATGTTCTGGAGTCATTTCGTTGCAAGCGGGTTTTAACATACTTCTCAGACATTTCACTGGAAGCGGGTTTTTTAAGTGCTCTGTAGGCATTTCGTTGCAAGCGGGTTTTTAAGTACTCTGGAGTCATTTCGTTGCAAGCGTTTTTTACATGCTCTGGAGTCATTTCGTTGCAAGCGGGTTTTTACATACTTCTCTGACATTTAACTGGAAACGAGTTTTTTAAGTGCTCTGGAGTCATTTTGTTGCAAGCGGGTTTTTACATACTTCTCAGACATTTCACTGGAAGCGGGTTTTTTAAGTGCTCTGGAGTCATTTCGTTGCAAGCGGGTTTTTAAGTGCTCTGAAGGAATTTCGTTGTAAGCGGGTTTTTAAGTGCTCTGGAGTCATTTCGTTGCAAGTGGGTTTTTACGTGCTCTGGAGTCATTTCGTTGCAAGCTGGTTTTTAAGTGCTCTGGAGTCATTTCGTTGCAAGCGGGTTTTTACATACTTCTCAGACATTTCACTGAGAGCAGTTTTTTTAAGTGCTCTGGAGTCATTTCGTTGCAAGCGGGTTTTTAAGTGCTCTGGAGTCATTTCGTTGCAAGCGGGTTTTTAAGTGCTCTGGAGTCATTTCGTTACAAGCGGGTTTTTAAGTGCTCTGGAGTCATTTCGTTGCAAGCGGGTTTTTACGTGCTCTGGAGTCATTTCGTTGCAAGCAGGTTTTTAAGTGCTCTGGAGTCATTTCGTTGCAAGCGGGTTTTTAAGTGCTCTGGAGTCATTTCGTTGCAAGCGAGTTTTTAAGTGCTCTGGAGTCATTTCGTTCCAAGCGGGTTTTTAAGTGCTCTGAATGCATTTCGTTGTAAGCGGGTTTTTAAGTGCTCTTGAGTCATTTCATTGCAAGTGGGTTTTTATGTGCTCTGGAGTCATTTCGTTGCAAGCTGGTTTTTAAGTGCTCTGGAGTCATTTCGTTGCAAGCGGGTTTTTAAGTGCTCTGGAGTCATTTCGTTTCAAGCGGGTTTTTAAGTGCTCTGGAGTAATTTCGTTGCAATAGGGTTTTTAAGTGCTCTGGAGTCATTTCGTTGCAAGCTGGTTTTTAAGTGCTCTGGAGTCACTTCGTTGCAAGCGGGTTTTTAAGTGCTCTGGAGTCATTTCGTTGCAAGCGGGTTTTTAAGTGCTCTGGAGTCATTTCGTTGCAAGCGGGTTTTTACATACTTCTCAGACATTTCACTGTGAGCAGGTTTTTTAAGTGCTCTGGAGTCATTTCGTTGCAAGCGGGTTTTTAAGTGCTCTGGAGTCATTTTGTTGCAAGCGGGTTTTTAAGTGCTCTGGAGTAATTTCGTTGCAAGCGGGTTTTTAAGTGCTCTGGAGTCACTTCGTTGCAAGCGGGTTTTTAAGTGCTCTGGAGTCATTTCGTTGCAAGCGGGTTTTTAAGTGCTCTGGAGTCACTTCGTTGCAAGCGGGTTTTTAAGTGCTCTGGAGTCATTTCGTTGCAAGCGGGTTTTTAAGTGCTCTGGAGTCATTTCGTTGCAAGCGGGTTTTTAAGTGCTCTGGAGTCATTTCGTTGCAAGCGGGTTTTTAAGTGCTCTGGAGTCATTTCGTTGCAAGCGGGTTTTTACGTGCTCTGAAGGCATTTCGTTGCAAGCGGGTTTTTAAGTGCTCTGGAGTCATTTCGTTGCAAGCGGGTTTTTAAGTGCTCTGGAGTCACTTCGTTGCAAGCGGGTTTTTAAGTGCTCTGGAGTCATTTCGTTGCAAGCGGGTTTTTAAGTGCTCTGGAGTCACTTCGTTGCAAGCGGGTTTTTAAGTGCTCTGGAGTCATTTCGTTGCAAGCGGGTTTTTAAGTGCTCTGGTGTCATTTCGTTGCAAGCGGGTTTTTAAGTGCTCTGGAGTCACTTCGTTGCAAGCGGGTTTTTAAGTGCTCTGGAATCATTTCATTGCAAGCGGGTATTTAAGTGTTCTGGATTCATTTCGTTGCAAGCAGGTTTTTAAGTGCTCTGGAGTCATTTCGTTGCAAGCGGGTTTTTAAGTGCTCTGGAGTCATTTCGTTGTAAGCGGGTTTTTACATACTTCTCAGACATTTCACTGAGCAGGTTTTTTAAGTGCTCTGGAGTCATTTCGTTGCTAGCGGGTTTTTAAATGCTCTGGAGTCAATTCGTTGCAAGCGGGTTTTTAAGTGCTCTGGAGTCATTTTGTTGCAAGCGGGTTTTTAAGTGCTCTGGAGTCATTTCGTTGCAAGCGGGTTTTTACGTGCTCTGGAGTCATTTCGTTGCAAGCGGGTTTTTAAGTGCTCTGGAGTCATTTCGTTGCAAGCGGGTTTTTATGTGCTCTGGAGTCATTTCGTTGCAAGCGGGTTTTTAAATGCTCTGGAGTCATTTCGGTGCAAGCGGGTTTTTACGTGCTCTGAAGGCATTTCGTTGTAAGCAGGTTTTTAAGTGCTCTGGAGTCATTTCGTTGCAAGCGGGTTTTTAAGTGCTCTGGAGTCATTTCGTTGCAAGCGGGTTCTTAAGTGCTCTGGAGTCATTTCGTTGTAAGCGGGTTTTTAAGTGCTCTGGAGTCATTTCGTTGCAAGCGGGTTTTTAAGTCTCTGGAGTCATTTCATTGCAAGCGGGTTTTTAAATGCTCTGGAGTCATTTCGTTGCAAGCGGGTTTTTAAGTGCTCTGGAATCATTTCGTTGCAAGCGGGTTTTTAATTGCTCTGGAGTCATTTCGTTCCATGCGGGTTTTTAAGTGCTCTGAAGGCATTTCGTTGCAAGCGGGTTTTTAAGTGCTCTGAAGGCATTTCGTTGTAAGCGGTTTTTTAAGTGCTCTGGAGTCATTTCGTTGCAAGCGGATTTTTACATGTTCTGGAGTCATTTCGTTGCAAGCGGGTTTTAACATACTTCTCAGACATTTCACTGGAAGCGGGTTTTTTAAGTGCTCTGTAGGCATTTCGTTGCAAGCGGGTTTTTAAGTACTCTGGAGTCATTTCGTTGCAAGCGTTTTTTACATGCTCTGGAGTCATTTCGTTGCAAGCGGGTTTTTACATACTTCTCTGACATTTAACTGGAAACGAGTTTTTTAAGTGCTCTGGAGTCATTTTGTTGCAAGCGGGTTTTTACATACTTCTCAGACATTTCACTGGAAGCGGGTTTTTTAAGTGCTCTGGAGTCATTTCGTTGCAAGCGGGTTTTTAAGTGCTCTGAAGGAATTTCGTTGTAAGCGGGTTTTTAAGTGCTCTGGAGTCATTTCGTTGCAAGTGGGTTTTTACGTGCTCTGGAGTCATTTCGTTGCAAGCTGGTTTTTAAGTGCTCTGGAGTCATTTCGTTGCAAGCGGGTTTTTACATACTTCTCAGACATTTCACTGAGAGCAGTTTTTTTAAGTGCTCTGGAGTCATTTCGTTGCAAGCGGGTTTTTAAGTGCTCTGGAGTCATTTCGTTGCAAGCGGGTTTTTAAGTGCTCTGGAGTCATTTCGTTACAAGCGGGTTTTTAAGTGCTCTGGAGTCATTTCGTTGCAAGCGGGTTTTTACGTGCTCTGGAGTCATTTCGTTGCAAGCAGGTTTTTAAGTGCTCTGGAGTCATTTCGTTGCAAGCGGGTTTTTAAGTGCTCTGGAGTCATTTCGTTGCAAGCGAGTTTTTAAGTGCTCTGGAGTCATTTCGTTCCAAGCGGGTTTTTAAGTGCTCTGAATGCATTTCGTTGTAAGCGGGTTTTTAAGTGCTCTTGAGTCATTTCATTGCAAGTGGGTTTTTATGTGCTCTGGAGTCATTTCGTTGCAAGCTGGTTTTTAAGTGCTCTGGAGTCATTTCGTTGCAAGTGGGTTTTTAAGTGCTCTGGAGTCATTTCGTTTCAAGCGGGTTTTTAAGTGCTCTGGAGTAATTTCGTTGCAATAGGGTTTTTAAGTGCTCTGGAGTCATTTCGTTGCAAGCTGGTTTTTAAGTGCTCTGGAGTCACTTCGTTGCAAGCGGGTTTTTAAGTGCTCTGGAGTCATTTCGTTGCAAGCGGGTTTTTAAGTGCTCTGGAGTCATTTCGTTGCAAGCGGGTTTTTACATACTTCTCAGACATTTCACTGTGAGCAGGTTTTTTAAGTGCTCTGGAGTCATTTCGTTGCAAGCGGGTTTTTAAGTGCTCTGGAGTCATTTTGTTGCAAGCGGGTTTTTAAGTGCTCTGGAGTAATTTCGTTGCAAGCGGGTTTTTAAGTGCTCTGGAGTCACTTCGTTGCAAGCGGGTTTTTAAGTGCTCTGGAGTCATTTCGTTGCAAGCGGGTTTTTAAGTGCTCTGGAGTCACTTCGTTGCAAGCGGGTTTTTAAGTGCTCTGGAGTCATTTCGTTGCAAGCGGGTTTTTAAGTGCTCTGGAGTCATTTCGTTGCAAGCGGGTTTTTAAGTGCTCTGGAGTCATTTCGTTGCAAGCGGGTTTTTAAGTGCTCTGGAGTCATTTCGTTGCAAGCGGGTTTTTAAGTGCTCTGGAGTCACTTCGTTGCAAGCGGGTTTTTAAGTGCTCGGGAATCACTTCGTTGCAAGCGGGTTTTTAAGTGCTCTGGCGTCATTTCGTTACAAGCGGGTATTTAAGTGTTCTGGATTCATTTCGTTGCAAGCAGGTTTTTAAGTGCTCTGGAGTCATTTCGTTGCAAGCGGGTTTTTAAGTACTCTGGAGTCATTTCGTTGCAAGCTTTTTTTTAGGTGCTCTGGAGTCATTTCGTTGCAAGCGGGTTTTTAAGTGCTCTGGAGTCATTTCGTTGCAAGCGGGTTTTTACATACTTCTCAGACATTTCACTGAGAGCAGGTTTTTTAAGTGCTCTGGAGCCATTTCGTTGCAAGCGGGTTTTTAAGTGCTCTGGAGTCATTTTGTTGCAAGCGGGTTTTTAAGTGCTCTGGAGTCATTTCGTTGCAAGCGGGTTTTTAAGTGCTCTGGAGTCATTTCGTTGCAAGCGGGTTTTTAAATGCTCTGGAGTCATTTCGGTGCAAGCGGGTTTTTACGTGCTCTGAAGGCATTTCGTTGTAAGCAGGTTTTTAAGTGCTCTGGAGTCATTTCGTTGCAAGCGGGTTTTTAAGTGCTCTGGAGTCATTTCGTTGCAAGCGGGTTCTTAAGTGCTCTGGAGTCATTTCGTTGTAAGCGGGTTTTTAAGTGCTCTGGAGTCATTTCGTTGCAAGCGGGTTTTTAAGTCTCTGGAGTCATTTCATTGCAAGCGGGTTTTTAAATGCTCTGGAGTCATTTCGTTGCAAGCGGGTTTTTAAGTGCTCTGGAATCATTTCGTTGCAAGCGGGTTTTTAATTGCTCTGGAGTCATTTCGTTCCATGCGGGTTTTTAAGTGCTCTGAAGGCATTTCGTTGCAAGCGGGTTTTTAAGTGCTCTGAAGGCATTTCGTTGTAAGCGGTTTTTTAAGTGCTCTGGAGTCATTTCGTTGCAAGCGGATTTTTACATGTTCTGGAGTCATTTCGTTGCAAGCGGGTTTTAACATACTTCTCAGACATTTCACTGGAAGCGGGTTTTTTAAGTGCTCTGTAGGCATTTCGTTGCAAGCGGGTTTTTAAGTACTCTGGAGTCATTTCGTTGCAAGCGTTTTTTACATGCTCTGGAGTCATTTCGTTGCAAGCGGGTTTTTACATACTTCTCTGACATTTAACTGGAAACGAGTTTTTTAAGTGCTCTGGAGTCATTTTGTTGCAAGCGGGTTTTTACATACTTCTCAGACATTTCACTGGAAGCGGGTTTTTTAAGTGCTCTGGAGTCATTTCGTTGCAAGCGGGTTTTTAAGTGCTCTGAAGGAATTTCGTTGTAAGCGGGTTTTTAAGTGCTCTGGAGTCATTTCGTTGCAAGTGGGTTTTTACGTGCTCTGGAGTCATTTCGTTGCAAGCTGGTTTTTAAGTGCTCTGGAGTCATTTCGTTGCAAGCGGGTTTTTACATACTTCTCAGACATTTCACTGAGAGCAGTTTTTTTAAGTGCTCTGGAGTCATTTCGTTGCAAGCGGGTTTTTAAGTGCTCTGGAGTCATTTCGTTGCAAGCGGGTTTTTAAGTGCTCTGGAGTCATTTCGTTACAAGCGGGTTTTTAAGTGCTCTGGAGTCATTTCGTTGCAAGCGGGTTTTTACGTGCTCTGGAGTCATTTCGTTGCAAGCAGGTTTTTAAGTGCTCTGGAGTCATTTCGTTGCAAGCGGGTTTTTAAGTGCTCTGGAGTCATTTCGTTGCAAGCGAGTTTTTAAGTGCTCTGGAGTCATTTCGTTCCAAGCGGGTTTTTAAGTGCTCTGAATGCATTTCGTTGTAAGCGGGTTTTTAAGTGCTCTTGAGTCATTTCATTGCAAGTGGGTTTTTATGTGCTCTGGAGTCATTTCGTTGCAAGCTGGTTTTTAAGTGCTCTGGAGTCATTTCGTTGCAAGCGGGTTTTTAAGTGCTCTGGAGTCATTTCGTTTCAAGCGGGTTTTTAAGTGCTCTGGAGTAATTTCGTTGCAATAGGGTTTTTAAGTGCTCTGGAGTCATTTCGTTGCAAGCTGGTTTTTAAGTGCTCTGGAGTCACTTCGTTGCAAGCGGGTTTTTAAGTGCTCTGGAGTCATTTCGTTGCAAGCGGGTTTTTAAGTGCTCTGGAGTCATTTCGTTGCAAGCGGGTTTTTACATACTTCTCAGACATTTCACTGTGAGCAGGTTTTTTAAGTGCTCTGGAGTCATTTCGTTGCAAGCGGGTTTTTAAGTGCTCTGGAGTCATTTTGTTGCAAGCGGGTTTTTAAGTGCTCTGGAGTAATTTCGTTGCAAGCGGGTTTTTAAGTGCTCTGGAGTCACTTCGTTGCAAGCGGGTTTTTAAGTGCTCTGGAGTCATTTCGTTGCAAGCGGGTTTTTAAGTGCTCTGGAGTCACTTCGTTGCAAGCGGGTTTTTAAGTGCTCTGGAGTCATTTCGTTGCAAGCGGGTTTTTAAGTGCTCTGGAGTCATTTCGTTGCAAGCGGGTTTTTAAGTGCTCTGGAGTCATTTCGTTGCAAGCGGGTTTTTAAGTGCTCTGGAGTCATTTCGTTGCAAGCGGGTTTTTACGTGCTCTGAAGGCATTTCGTTGCAAGCGGGTTTTTAAGTGCTCTGGAGTCATTTCGTTGCAAGCGGGTTTTTAAGTGCTCTGGAGTCACTTCGTTGCAAGCGGGTTTTTAAGTGCTCTGGAGTCATTTCGTTGCAAGCGGGTTTTTAAGTGCTCTGGAGTCACTTCGTTGCAAGCGGGTTTTTAAGTGCTCTGGAGTCATTTCGTTGCAAGCGGGTTTTTAAGTGCTCTGGTGTCATTTCGTTGCAAGCGGGTTTTTAAGTGCTCTGGAGTCACTTCGTTGCAAGCGGGTTTTTAAGTGCTCTGGAATCATTTCATTGCAAGCGGGTATTTAAGTGTTCTGGATTCATTTCGTTGCAAGCAGGTTTTTAAGTGCTCTGGAGTCATTTCGTTGCAAGCGGGTTTTTAAGTGCTCTGGAGTCATTTCGTTGTAAGCGGGTTTTTACATACTTCTCAGACATTTCACTGAGCAGGTTTTTTAAGTGCTCTGGAGTCATTTCGTTGCTAGCGGGTTTTTAAATGCTCTGGAGTCAATTCGTTGCAAGCGGGTTTTTAAGTGCTCTGGAGTCATTTTGTTGCAAGCGGGTTTTTAAGTGCTCTGGAGTCATTTCGTTGCAAGCGGGTTTTTACGTGCTCTGGAGTCATTTCGTTGCAAGCGGGTTTTTAAGTGCTCTGGAGTCATTTCGTTGCAAGCGGGTTTTTATGTGCTCTGGAGTCATTTCGTTGCAAGCGGGTTTTTAAATGCTCTGGAGTCATTTCGGTGCAAGCGGGTTTTTACGTGCTCTGAAGGCATTTCGTTGTAAGCAGGTTTTTAAGTGCTCTGGAGTCATTTCGTTGCAAGCGGGTTTTTAAGTGCTCTGGAGTCATTTCGTTGCAAGCGGGTTCTTAAGTGCTCTGGAGTCATTTCGTTGTAAGCGGGTTTTTAAGTGCTCTGGAGTCATTTCGTTGCAAGCGGGTTTTTAAGTCTCTGGAGTCATTTCATTGCAAGCGGGTTTTTAAATGCTCTGGAGTCATTTCGTTGCAAGCGGGTTTTTAAGTGCTCTGGAATCATTTCGTTGCAAGCGGGTTTTTAATTGCTCTGGAGTCATTTCGTTCCATGCGGGTTTTTAAGTGCTCTGAAGGCATTTCGTTGCAAGCGGGTTTTTAAGTGCTCTGAAGGCATTTCGTTGTAAGCGGTTTTTTAAGTGCTCTGGAGTCATTTCGTTGCAAGCGGATTTTTACATGTTCTGGAGTCATTTCGTTGCAAGCGGGTTTTAACATACTTCTCAGACATTTCACTGGAAGCGGGTTTTTTAAGTGCTCTGTAGGCATTTCGTTGCAAGCGGGTTTTTAAGTACTCTGGAGTCATTTCGTTGCAAGCGTTTTTTACATGCTCTGGAGTCATTTCGTTGCAAGCGGGTTTTTACATACTTCTCTGACATTTAACTGGAAACGAGTTTTTTAAGTGCTCTGGAGTCATTTTGTTGCAAGCGGGTTTTTACATACTTCTCAGACATTTCACTGGAAGCGGGTTTTTTAAGTGCTCTGGAGTCATTTCGTTGCAAGCGGGTTTTTAAGTGCTCTGAAGGAATTTCGTTGTAAGCGGGTTTTTAAGTGCTCTGGAGTCATTTCGTTGCAAGTGGGTTTTTACGTGCTCTGGAGTCATTTCGTTGCAAGCTGGTTTTTAAGTGCTCTGGAGTCATTTCGTTGCAAGCGGGTTTTTACATACTTCTCAGACATTTCACTGAGAGCAGTTTTTTTAAGTGCTCTGGAGTCATTTCGTTGCAAGCGGGTTTTTAAGTGCTCTGGAGTCATTTCGTTGCAAGCGGGTTTTTAAGTGCTCTGGAGTCATTTCGTTACAAGCGGGTTTTTAAGTGCTCTGGAGTCATTTCGTTGCAAGCGGGTTTTTACGTGCTCTGGAGTCATTTCGTTGCAAGCAGGTTTTTAAGTGCTCTGGAGTCATTTCGTTGCAAGCGGGTTTTTAAGTGCTCTGGAGTCATTTCGTTGCAAGCGAGTTTTTAAGTGCTCTGGAGTCATTTCGTTCCAAGCGGGTTTTTAAGTGCTCTGAATGCATTTCGTTGTAAGCGGGTTTTTAAGTGCTCTTGAGTCATTTCATTGCAAGTGGGTTTTTATGTGCTCTGGAGTCATTTCGTTGCAAGCTGGTTTTTAAGTGCTCTGGAGTCATTTCGTTGCAAGTGGGTTTTTAAGTGCTCTGGAGTCATTTCGTTTCAAGCGGGTTTTTAAGTGCTCTGGAGTAATTTCGTTGCAATAGGGTTTTTAAGTGCTCTGGAGTCATTTCGTTGCAAGCTGGTTTTTAAGTGCTCTGGAGTCACTTCGTTGCAAGCGGGTTTTTAAGTGCTCTGGAGTCATTTCGTTGCAAGCGGGTTTTTAAGTGCTCTGGAGTCATTTCGTTGCAAGCGGGTTTTTACATACTTCTCAGACATTTCACTGTGAGCAGGTTTTTTAAGTGCTCTGGAGTCATTTCGTTGCAAGCGGGTTTTTAAGTGCTCTGGAGTCATTTTGTTGCAAGCGGGTTTTTAAGTGCTCTGGAGTAATTTCGTTGCAAGCGGGTTTTTAAGTGCTCTGGAGTCACTTCGTTGCAAGCGGGTTTTTAAGTGCTCTGGAGTCATTTCGTTGCAAGCGGGTTTTTAAGTGCTCTGGAGTCACTTCGTTGCAAGCGGGTTTTTAAGTGCTCTGGAGTCATTTCGTTGCAAGCGGGTTTTTAAGTGCTCTGGAGTCATTTCGTTGCAAGCGGGTTTTTAAGTGCTCTGGAGTCATTTCGTTGCAAGCGGGTTTTTAAGTGCTCTGGAGTCATTTCGTTGCAAGCGGGTTTTTACGTGCTCTGAAGGCATTTCGTTGCAAGCGGGTTTTTAAGTGCTCTGGAGTCATTTCGTTGCAAGCGGGTTTTTAAGTGCTCTGGAGTCACTTCGTTGCAAGCGGGTTTTTAAGTGCTCTGGAGTCATTTCGTTGCAAGCGGGTTTTTAAGTGCTCTGGAGTCACTTCGTTGCAAGCGGGTTTTTAAGTGCTCTGGAGTCATTTCGTTGCAAGCGGGTTTTTAAGTGCTCTGGTGTCATTTCGTTGCAAGCGGGTTTTTAAGTGCTCTGGAGTCACTTCGTTGCAAGCGGGTTTTTAAGTGCTCTGGAATCATTTCATTGCAAGCGGGTATTTAAGTGTTCTGGATTCATTTCGTTGCAAGCAGGTTTTTAAGTGCTCTGGAGTCATTTCGTTGCAAGCGGGTTTTTAAGTGCTCTGGAGTCATTTCGTTGTAAGCGGGTTTTTACATACTTCTCAGACATTTCACTGAGCAGGTTTTTTAAGTGCTCTGGAGTCATTTCGTTGCTAGCGGGTTTTTAAATGCTCTGGAGTCAATTCGTTGCAAGCGGGTTTTTAAGTGCTCTGGAGTCATTTTGTTGCAAGCGGGTTTTTAAGTGCTCTGGAGTCATTTCGTTGCAAGCGGGTTTTTACGTGCTCTGGAGTCATTTCGTTGCAAGCGGGTTTTTAAGTGCTCTGGAGTCATTTCGTTGCAAGCGGGTTTTTATGTGCTCTGGAGTCATTTCTTTGCAAGCGGGTTTTTAAGTGCTCTGGAGTCACTTCGTTGCAAGCGGGTTTTTAAGTGCTCTGAAGGCATTTCGTTGTAAGCGGGTTTTTAAGTGCTCTGGAGTCATTTCGTTGCAAGTTGGTTTTTACGTGCTCTGGAGTCATTTCGTTGCAAGCTGGTTTTTAAGTGCTCTGGAGTCATTTCTTTGCAAGCGGGTTTTTAAGTGCTCTGGAGTCATTTCGTTTCAAGCGGGTTTTTAAGTGCTCTGGAGTAATTTCGTTGCAAGCGGGTTTTTATGTGCTCTGGAGTCATTTCGTTGCAAGCGGGTTTTTAAGTGCTCTGGAGTCACTTCGTTGCAAGCGGGTTTTTAAGTGCTCTGGAGTCATTTCTTTGCAAGCGGGTTTTTAAGTGCTCTGGAGTCATTTCGTTGCAAGCGGGTTTTTAAGTGCTCTGGAGTCACTTCGTTGCAAGCGGGTTTTTAAGTGCTCTGGAGTCATTTCGTTGCAAGCGGGTATTTAAGTGTTCTGGATTCATTTCGTTGCAAGCAGGTTTTTAAGTGCACTGGAGTCATTTCGTTGCAAGCGGGTTTTTTAGTACTCTGGAGTCATTTCGTTGCAAGCGGGTATTTAAGTGCTCTGGAGTCATTTCCTTGAAAGCGGGTGTTTAAGTGCTCTGGAGTCATTTCGTTGCAAGCGGGTTTTTAAGTGCTCTGGAGTCATTTCGTTGCAAGCGGGTTTTTCCATACTTCTCAGACATTTCACTGAGAGCAGGTTTTGTAAGTGCTCTGGAGTCATTTCGTTGCAAGCGGGTTTTTAAGTGCTCTGGAGTCATTTCGTTGCAAGCGGGTTTTTAAGTGCTCTGGAGTCATTTCGTTGCAAGCGGGTTTTTAAGTGCTCTGGAGTCATTTCCTTGAAAGCGGGTGTTTAAGTGCTCTGGAGTCATTTCGTTGCAAGCGGGTTTTTAAGTGCTCTGGAGTCACTTCGTTGCAAGCGGGTTTTTAAGTGCTCTGGAATCATTTCATTGCAAGCGGGTATTTAAGTGTTCTGGATTCATTTCGTTGCAAGCAGGTTTTTAAGTGCTCTGGAGTCATTTCGTTGCAAGCGGGTTTTTAAGTGCTCTGGAGTCATTTCGTTGTAAGCGGGTTTTTACATACTTCTCAGACATTTCACTGAGCAGGTTTTTTAAGTGCTCTGGAGTCATTTCGTTGCTAGCGGGTTTTTAAATGCTCTGGAGTCAATTCGTTGCAAGCGGGTTTTTAAGTGCTCTGGAGTCATTTTGTTGCAAGCGGGTTTTTAAGTGCTCTGGAGTCATTTCGTTGCAAGCGGGTTTTTACGTGCTCTGGAGTCATTTCGTTGCAAGCGGGTTTTTAAGTGCTCTGGAGTCATTTCGTTGCAAGCGGGTTTTTAAGTGATCTGGAGTCATTTCGTTGCAAGCGGGTTTTTAAGTGCTCTGGAGTCATTTCGTTGCAAGCGGGTTTTTACATACTTCTCAGACATTTCACTGAGAGCAGGTTTTTTAAGTTCTCTAGAGTCATTTCGTTGCAAGCGGGTTTTTAAGTGCTCTGGAGTCATTTCGTTGCAAGCGGGTTTTTAAGTGCTCTGGAGTAATTTCGTTGCAAGCGGGTTTTTAAGTGCTCTGGAGTCATTTCGTTGCAAGCGGGTTTTTACGTGCTCTGAAGGCATTTCGTTGCAAGCGGGTTTTTAAGTGCTCTGGAGTCATTTCGTTACAAGCGGCTTTTTAAGTGCTCTGGAGTCACTTCGTTGCAAGCGGGTTTTTAAGTGCTCTGGAGTCACTTCGTTGCAAGCGGGTTTTTAAGTGCTCTGGAGTCATTTCGTTGCAAGCGGGTTTTTAAGTGCTCTGGAGTCATTTCGTTGTAAGCGGGTTTTTACATACTTCTCAGACATTTCACTGAGCAGGTTTTTTAAGTGCTCTGGAGTCATTTCGTTGCAAGCGGGTTTTTAAATGCTCTGGAGTCAATTCATTGCAAGCGGGTTTTTAAGTGCTCTGGAGTCATTTTGTTGCAAGCGGGTTTTTAAGTGCTCTGGAGTCATTTCGTTGCAAGCGGGTTTTTACGTGCTCTGGAGTCATTTCGTTGCAAACGGGTTTTTAAGTGCTCTGGAGTCATTTCGTTCCAAGCGGGTTTTTAAGTGCTCTGAAGGCATTTCGTTGTAAGCGGGTTTTTAAGTGCTCTGGAGTCATTTCGTTGCAAGTGGGTTTTTACGTGCTCTGGAGTCATTTCGTTGCAAGCGGGTTTTTAAGTGCTCTGGAGTCATTTCGTTGCAAGCGGGTGTTTAAGTGCTCTGGAGTCATTTCGTTGCAAGCGGGTTTTTAAGTGCTCTGGAGTCATTTCGTTGCAAGCGGGTTTTTCAGTGCTCTGGAGTCATTTCGTTGCAAGCGGGTTTTTAAGTGTTCTGGAGTCATTTCGTTGCAAGCGGGTTTTTAAATGCTCTGGAGTCATTTCGTTGCAAGCGGGTTTTTAAGTGCTCTGGAGTCATTTCGTTGCAAGCGGGTTTTTAAGTGCTCTGGAGTCATTTCGTTGCAAGCGGGTTTTTAAGTGCTCTGGAGTCATTTCGTTGCAAGCGGGTTTTTACGTGTTCTGGAGTCATTTCGTTGCAAGCGGGTTTTTACATACTTCTCAGACATTTCACTGGAAGCGGGTTTTTTAAGTGCTCTGTAGGCATTTCGTTGCAAGCGGGTTTTTAAGTACTCTGGAGTCATTTCGTTGCAAGCGGGTTTTTACATATTTCTCTGACATTTAACTAGAAGCGAGTATTTTAAGTGCTCTGGAGTGATTTCGTTGCAAGCGGGTTTTTAAGTGATCTGGAGTCATTTCGTTGCAAGCGGGTTTTTAAGTGCTCTGGAGTCATTTCGTTGCAAGCGGGTTTTTACATGTTCTGGAGTCATTTCGTTGCAAGCGGGTTTTTACATACTTCTCAGACATTTCACTGGAAGCGGGTTTTTTAAGTGCTCTGTAGGCATTTCGTTGCAAGCGGGTTTTTAAGTACTCTGGAGTCATTTCGTTGCAAGCGGGTTTTTAAGTGCTCTGTAGTCATTTCGTAGCAAGCGGGTTTTTAAGTGCTCTGGAGTCATTTCGTTGCAAGCGGGTTTTTGAGTGCTCTGGAGTCATTTCGTTGTAAGCGGGTTTTTAAGTGCTCTGGAGTCATTTCGTTTCAAGCAGGTTTTTACGTGTTCTGGAGTCATTTCGTTGCAAGCGGGTTTTTACATACTTCTCAGACATTTCACTGGAAGCGGGTTTTTTAAGTCCTCTGTAGGCATTTCGTGGCAAGCGGGTTTTTAAGTACTCTGGATTCATTTCGTTGCAAGCGGGTTTTTACGTGCTCTGGAGTCATTTGTTTGCAAGCGCGTTTTTACATATTTCTCTGACATTTAACTGGAAGCGAGTATTTTAAGTGCTCTGGAGTCATTTCGTTGCAAGCGGGTTTTTAAATGTTCTGGAGTCATTTCGTTGCAAGCGGGTTTTTAAGTGCTCTGGAGTCATTTTGTTGTAAGCGGGTTTTTACATATTTCTCTGACATTTAACTGGAAGCGAGTATTTTAAGTGCTCTGGAGTCATTTCGTTGCAAGCGGGTTTTTAAATGTTCTGGAGTCATTTCGTTGCAAGCGGGTTTTTAAGTGCTCTGGAGTCATTTCGTTGTAAGCGGGTTTTTACATACTTCTCAGACATTTCACTGAGCAGGTTTTTTAAGTGCTCTGGAGTCATTTCGTTGCTAGCGGGTTTTTAAATGCTCTGGAGTCAATTCGTTGCAAGCGGGTTTTTAAGTGCTCTGGAGTCATTTTGTTGCAAGCGGGTTTTTAAGTGCTCTGGAGTCATTTCGTTGCAAGCGGGTTTTTACGTGCTCTGGAGTCATTTCGTTGCAAGCGGGTTTTTAAGTGCTCTGGAGTCATTTCGTTGCAAGCGGGTTTTTATGTGCTCTGGAGTCATTTCTTTGCAAGCGGGTTTTTAAGTGCTCTGGAGTCACTTCGTTGCAAGCGGGTTTTTAAGTGCTCTGAAGGCATTTCGTTGTAAGCGGGTTTTTAAGTGCTCTGGAGTCATTTCGTTGCAAGTTGGTTTTTACGTGCTCTGGAGTCATTTCGTTGCAAGCTGGTTTTTAAGTGCTCTGGAGTCATTTCTTTGCAAGCGGGTTTTTAAGTGCTCTGGAGTCATTTCGTTTCAAGCGGGTTTTTAAGTGCTCTGGAGTAATTTCGTTGCAAGCGGGTTTTTATGTGCTCTGGAGTCATTTCGTTGCAAGCGGGTTTTTAAGTGCTCTGGAGTCACTTCGTTGCAAGCGGGTTTTTAAGTGCTCTGGAGTCATTTCTTTGCAAGCGGGTTTTTAAGTGCTCTGGAGTCATTTCGTTGCAAGCGGGTTTTTAAGTGCTCTGGAGTCACTTCGTTGCAAGCGGGTTTTTAAGTGCTCTGGAGTCATTTCGTTGCAAGCGGGTATTTAAGTGTTCTGGATTCATTTCGTTGCAAGCAGGTTTTTAAGTGCACTGGAGTCATTTCGTTGCAAGCGGGTTTTTTAGTACTCTGGAGTCATTTCGTTGCAAGCGGGTATTTAAGTGCTCTGGAGTCATTTCCTTGAAAGCGGGTGTTTAAGTGCTCTGGAGTCATTTCGTTGCAAGCGGGTTTTTAAGTGCTCTGGAGTCATTTCGTTGCAAGCGGGTTTTTCCATACTTCTCAGACATTTCACTGAGAGCAGGTTTTGTAAGTGCTCTGGAGTCATTTCGTTGCAAGCGGGTTTTTAAGTGCTCTGGAGTCATTTCGTTGCAAGCGGGTTTTTAAGTGCTCTGGAGTCATTTCGTTGCAAGCGGGTTTTTAAGTGCTCTGGAGTCATTTCCTTGAAAGCGGGTGTTTAAGTGCTCTGGAGTCATTTCGTTGCAAGCGGGTTTTTAAGTGCTCTGGAGTCACTTCGTTGCAAGCGGGTTTTTAAGTGCTCTGGAATCATTTCATTGCAAGCGGGTATTTAAGTGTTCTGGATTCATTTCGTTGCAAGCAGGTTTTTAAGTGCTCTGGAGTCATTTCGTTGCAAGCGGGTTTTTAAGTGCTCTGGAGTCATTTCGTTGTAAGCGGGTTTTTACATACTTCTCAGACATTTCACTGAGCAGGTTTTTTAAGTGCTCTGGAGTCATTTCGTTGCTAGCGGGTTTTTAAATGCTCTGGAGTCAATTCGTTGCAAGCGGGTTTTTAAGTGCTCTGGAGTCATTTTGTTGCAAGCGGGTTTTTAAGTGCTCTGGAGTCATTTCGTTGCAAGCGGGTTTTTACGTGCTCTGGAGTCATTTCGTTGCAAGCGGGTTTTTAAGTGCTCTGGAGTCATTTCGTTGCAAGCGGGTTTTTAAGTGATCTGGAGTCATTTCGTTGCAAGCGGGTTTTTAAGTGCTCTGGAGTCATTTCGTTGCAAGCGGGTTTTTACATACTTCTCAGACATTTCACTGAGAGCAGGTTTTTTAAGTTCTCTAGAGTCATTTCGTTGCAAGCGGGTTTTTAAGTGCTCTGGAGTCATTTCGTTGCAAGCGGGTTTTTAAGTGCTCTGGAGTAATTTCGTTGCAAGCGGGTTTTTAAGTGCTCTGGAGTCATTTCGTTGCAAGCGGGTTTTTACGTGCTCTGAAGGCATTTCGTTGCAAGCGGGTTTTTAAGTGCTCTGGAGTCATTTCGTTGCAAGCGGCTTTTTAAGTGCTCTGGAGTCACTTCGTTGCAAGCGGGTTTTTAAGTGCTCTGGAGTCACTTCGTTGCAAGCGGGTTTTTAAGTGCTCTGGAGTCATTTCGTTGCAAGCGGGTTTTTAAGTGCTCTGGAGTCATTTCGTTGTAAGCGGGTTTTTACATACTTCTCAGACATTTCACTGAGCAGGTTTTTTAAGTGCTCTGGAGTCATTTCGTTGCAAGCGGGTTTTTAAATGCTCTGGAGTCAATTCATTGCAAGCGGGTTTTTAAGTGCTCTGGAGTCATTTTGTTGCAAGCGGGTTTTTAAGTGCTCTGGAGTCATTTCGTTGCAAGCGGGTTTTTACGTGCTCTGGAGTCATTTCGTTGCAAGCGGGTTTTTAAGTGCTCTGGAGTCATTTCGTTCCAAGCGGGTTTTTAAGTGCTCTGAAGGCATTTCGTTGTAAGCGGGTTTTTAAGTGCTCTGGAGTCATTTCGTTGCAAGTGGGTTTTTACGTGCTCTGGAGTCATTTCGTTGCAAGCGGGTTTTTAAGTGCTCTGGAGTCATTTCGTTGCAAGCGGGTGTTTAAGTGCTCTGGAGTCATTTCGTTGCAAGCGGGTTTTTAAGTGCTCTGGAGTCATTTCGTTGCAAGCGGGTTTTTCAGTGCTCTGGAGTCATTTCGTTGCAAGCGGGTTTTTAAGTGTTCTGGAGTCATTTCGTTGCAAGCGGGTTTTTAAATGCTCTGGAGTCATTTCGTTGCAAGCGGGTTTTTAAGTGCTCTGGAGTCATTTCGTTGCAAGCGGGTTTTTAAGTGCTCTGGAGTCATTTCGTTGCAAGCGGGTTTTTAAGTGCTCTGGAGTCATTTCGTTGCAAGCGGGTTTTTACGTGTTCTGGAGTCATTTCGTTGCAAGCGGGTTTTTACATACTTCTCAGACATTTCACTGGAAGCGGGTTTTTTAAGTGCTCTGTAGGCATTTCGTTGCAAGCGGGTTTTTAAGTACTCTGGAGTCATTTCGTTGCAAGCGGGTTTTTACATATTTCTCTGACATTTAACTAGAAGCGAGTATTTTAAGTGCTCTGGAGTGATTTCGTTGCAAGCGGGTTTTTAAGTGATCTGGAGTCATTTCGTTGCAAGCGGGTTTTTAAGTGCTCTGGAGTCATTTCGTTGCAAGCGGGTTTTTACATGTTCTGGAGTCATTTCGTTGCAAGCGGGTTTTTACATACTTCTCAGACATTTCACTGGAAGCGGGTTTTTTAAGTGCTCTGTAGGCATTTCGTTGCAAGCGGGTTTTTAAGTACTCTGGAGTCATTTCTTTGCAAGCGGGTTTTTAAGTGCTCTGAAGGCATTTCGTAGCAAGCGGGTTTTTAAGTGCTCTTGAGTCATTTCGTTGCAAGCGGGTTTTTGAGTGCTCTGGAGTCATTTCGTTGTAAGCGGGTTTTTAAGTGCTCTGGAGTCATTTCGTTTCAAGCAGGTTTTTACGTGTTCTGGAGTCATTTCGTTGCAAGCGGGTTTTTACATACTTCTCAGACATTTCACTGGAAGCGGGTTTTTTAAGTCCTCTGTAGGCATTTCGTGGCAAGCGTGTTTTTAAGTACTCTGGATTCATTTCGTTGCAAGCGGGTTTTTACGTGCTCTGGAGTCATTTGTTTGCAAGCGCGTTTTTACATATTTCTCTGACATTTAACTGGAAGCGAGTATTTTAAGTGCTCTGGAGTCATTTCGTTGCAAGCGGGTTTTTAAATGTTCTGGAGTCATTTCGTTGCAAGCGGGTTTTTAAGTGCTCTGGAGTCATTTCGTTGCAAGCGGGTTTTTTAAGTGCTCTGGAGTAATTTCGTTGCAAGCGGGTTTTTACATACTTCTCAGACATTTCACTGGAAGCGGGTTTTTTAAGTGCTCTGTAGGCATTTCGTTGCAAGCGGGTTTTTAAGTGCTCTGGAGTCATTTCGTTGCAAGCGGGTTTTTAAGTGCTCTGAAGGCATTTCGTTGTAAGCGGGTTTTTAAGTGCTCTGGAGTCATTTCCTTGCAAGCGGGTTTGTACGTGCTCTGGAGTCATTTCATTGCAAGTGGGTTTTTACATATTTCTCAGATATTTCACTGGAAGCGGGTTTTTTAAGTGCTCTGGTGTCATTTCGTTGCAAGCGGGTTTTTAAGTACTCTGGAGTCATTTCGTTGCAAGCGGTTTTTTAAGTGCTTTGGAGTCATTTCGTTGCAAGCGGGTTTTTAAGTGCTCTGGAGTCATTTCGTTGCAAGCGGGTGTTTACGTGCTCTGGAGTCATTTCGTTGCAAGCGGGTTTTTAAGTGCTCTGGAGTCATTTCGTTGCAAGCGGGTTTTTAAGTGTTCTGGAGTCCTTTCGTTGCAAGCGGATTTTTAAATGCTCTGGAGTCATTTCGTTTCAAGCGGGTTTTTAAGTGCTCTGGAGTCATTTCATTGCAAGCGGGTTTTTACATACTTCTCAGACATTTCACTGGAAGCGGGTTTTTTAAGTTCTCTGTAGGCATTTCGTTGCAAGCGGGTTTTTAAGTACTCTGGAGTCATTTCCTTGCAAGCGGGTTTTTACATATTTCTCTGACATTTAACTAGAAGCGAGTATTTTAAGTGCTCTGGAGTTATTTCGTTGCAAGCGGGTTTTTAAGTGATCTGGAGTCATTTCGTTGCAAGCGGGTTTTTAAGTGCTCTGGAGTCATTTTGTTGCAAGCGGGTTTTTACGTGTTCTGGAGTCATTTCGTTGCAAGCGGGTTTTTACATACTTCTCAGACATTTCACTGGAAGCGGGTTTTTTAAGTGCTCTGTAGGCATTTCGTTGCAAGCGGGTTTTTAAGTACTCTGGAGTCATTTCGTTGCAAGCGGGTTTTTACGTGCTCTGGAGTAATTTCGTTGCAAGCGGGTTTTTACATATTTCTCTGACATTTAACTTTAAGCGAGTATTTTAAGTGCTCTGGAGTCATTTCCTTGCAAGCGGGTTTTTACGTGCTCTGGAGTCATTTCATTGCAAGCGGGTTTTTACATACTTCTCAGATATTTCACTGGAAGCGGGTTTTTTAAGTGCTCTGGAGTCATTTCGTTGCAAGCGGGTTTTTAAGTACTCTGGAGTCATTTCGTTGCAAGCGGGTTTTTAAGTGCTCTGGAGTCATTTCGTTGCAAGCGGGTTTTTAAGTGCTCTGGAGTCATTTCGTTGCAAGCGGGTGTTTAAGTGCTCTGGAGTCATTTCGTTGCAAGCGGGTTTTTAAGTGCTCTGGAGTCATTTCGTTGCAAGCGGGTTTTTAAGTGCTCTGGAGTCATTTCGTTGCAAGCGGGTTTTTAAGTGTTCTGGAGTCATTTAGTTGCAAGCGGGTTTTTAAATGCTCTGGAGTCATTTAGTTGCAAGCGGTTTTTTAAGTGCTCTGGAGTCATTTCGTTGCAAGCGGGTTTTTAAGTGCTCTGGAGTCATTTCGTTGCAAGCGGGTTTTAAGTGCTCTGGAGTCATTTCGTTGCAAGCGGGTTTTTACGTGTTCTGGAGTCATTTCGTTGCAAGCGGGTTTTTACATACTTCTCAGACATTTCACTGGAAGCGGGTTTTTTTAAGTGCTCTGTAGGCATTTCGTTGCAAGCGGGTTTTTAAGTACTCTGGAGTCATTTCGTTGCAAGCGGGTTTTTAAGTGCTCTGTAGTCATTTCGTACCAAGCGGGTTTTTAAGTGCTCTGGAGTCATTTCGTTGCAAGCGGGTTTTTGAGTGCTCTGGAGTCATTTCATTGTAAGCGGGTTTTTAAGTGCTCTGGAGTCATTTCGTTTCAAGCAGGTTTTTACGTGTTCTGGAGTCATTTCGTTGCAAGCGGGTTATTACATACTTCTCAGACATTTCACTGGAAGCGGGTTTTTTAAGTCCTCTGTAGGCATTTCGTGGCAAGCGGGTTTTTAAGTACTCTGGAGTTATTTCGTTGCAAGCGGGTTTTTACGTGCTCTGGAGTCATTTCGTTGCAAGCGGGTTTTTACATATTTCTCTGACATTTAACTGGAAGCGAGTATTTTAAGTGCTCTGGAGTCATTTCGTTGCAAGCGGGTTTTTAAGTGTTCTGGAGTCATTTCGTTGCAAGCGGGTTTTTAAGTGCTCTGGAATCATTTCGTTGCAAGCGGGTTTTTTAAGTGCTCTGGAGTAATTTCGTTGCAAGCGGGTTTTTACATACTTCTCAGACATTTCACTGGAAGCGGGTTTTTTAAGTGCTCTGTAGGCATTTCGTTGCAAGCGGGTTTTTAAGTGCTCTGGAGTCATTTCGTTGCGAGCGGGTTTTTAAGTGCTCTGAAGGCATTTCGTTGTAAGCGGGTTTTTAAGTGCTCTGGAGTCATTTCCTTGCAAGCGGGTTTTTACGTGCTCTGGAGTCATTTCATTGCAAGCGGGTTTTTACATACTTCTCAGATATTTCACTGGAAGCGGGTTTTTTAAGTGCTCTGGAGTCATTTCTTTGCAAGCGGGTTTTTAAGTACTCTGGAGTCATTTCGTTGCAAGCGGGTTTTTTAAGTGCTCTGGAGTAATTTCGTTGCAAGCGGGTTTTTACATACTTCTCAGACATTTCACTGGAAGCGGGTTTTTTAAGTGCTCTGTAGGCATTTCGTTGCAAGCGGGTTTTTAAGTGCTCTGGAGTCATTTCGTTGCAAGCGGGTTTTTAAGTGCTCTGAAGGCATTTCGTTGTAAGCGGGTTTTTAAGTGCTCTGGAGTCATTTCCTTGCAAGCGGGTTTTTACGTGCTCTGGAGTCATTTCATTGCAAGTGGGTTTTTACATATTTCTCAGATATTTCACTGGAAGCGGGTTTTTTAAGTGCTCTGGTGTCATTTCGTTGCAAGCGGGTTTTTAAGTACTCTGGAGTCATTTCGTTGCAAGCGGTTTTTTAAGTGCTTTGGAGTCATTTCGTTGCAAGCGGGTTTTTAAGTGCTCTGGAGTCATTTCGTTGCAAGCGGGTGTTTACGTGCTCTGGAGTCATTTTGTTGCAAGCGCGTTTTTAAGTGCTCTGGAGTCATTTCGTTGCAAGCGGGTTTTTAAGTGTTCTGGAGTCCTTTCGTTGCAAGCGGATTTTTAAATGCTCTGGAGTCATTTCGTTTCAAGCGGGTTTTTAAGTGCTCTGGAGTCATTTCGTTGCAAGCGGGTTTTTAAGTGCTCTGGAGTCATTTCATTGCAAGCGGGTTTTTAAGTGCTCTGGAGTCATTTCGTTGCAAGCGGGTTTTTACGTGTTCTGGAGTCATTTCGTTGCAAGCGGGTTTTTACATACTTCTCAGACATTTCACTGGAAGCGGGTTTTTTAAGTTCTCTGTAGGCATTTCGTTGCAAGCGGGTTTTTAAGTACTCTGGAGTCATTTCCTTGCAAGTGGGTTTTTACATATTTCTCTGACATTTAACTAGAAGCGAGTATTTTAAGTGCTCTGGAGTTATTTCGTTGGAAGCGGGTTTTTAAGTGATCTGGAGTCATTTCGTTGCAAGCGGGTTTTTACGTGTTCTGGAGTCATTTCGTTGCAAGCGGGTTTTTACATACTTCTCAGACATTTCACTGGAAGCGGGTTTTTTAAGTGCTCTGTAGGCATTTCGTTGCAAGCGGGTTTTTTAAGTACTCTGGAGTCATTTCGTTGCAAGCGGGTTTTTTAAGTGCTCTGGAGTAATTTCGTTGCAAGCGGGTTTTTACATACTTCTCAGACATTTCACTGGAAGCGGGTTTTTTAAGTGCTCTGTAGGCATTTCGTTGCAAGCGGGTTTTTAAGTGCTCTGGAGTCATTTCGTTGCAAGCGGGTTTTTAAGTGCTCTGAAGGCATTTCGTTGTAAGCGGGTTTTTAAGTGCTCTGGAGTCATTTCCTTGCAAGCGGGTTTTTACGTGCTCTGGAGTCATTTCATTGCAAGTGGGTTTTTACATATTTCTCAGATATTTCACTGGAAGCGGGTTTTTTAAGTGCTCTGGTGTCATTTCGTTGCAAGCGGGTTTTTAAGTACTCTGGAGTCATTTCGTTGCAAGCGGTTTTTTAAGTGCTTTGGAGTCATTTCGTTGCAAGCGGGTTTTTAAGTACTCTGGAGTCATTTCGTTGCAAGCGGTTTTTTTAAGTGCTCTGGAGTCATTTCGTTGCAAGCGGGTGTTTACGTGCTCTGGAGTCATTTCGTTGCAAGCGGGTTTTTAAGTGCTCTGGAGTCATTTCGTTGCAAGCGGGTTTTTAAGTGTTCTGGAGTCCTTTCGTTGCAAGCGGATTTTTAAATGCTCTGGAGTCATTTCGTTTCAAGCGGGTTTTTAAGTGCTCTGGAGTCATTTCGTTGCAAGCGGGTTTTTAAGTGCTCTGGAGTCATTTCATTGCAAGCGGGTTTTTAAGTGCTCTGGAGTCATTTCGTTGCAAGCGGGTTTTTACGTGTTCTGGAGTCATTTCGTTGCAAGCGGGTTTTTACATACTTCTCAGACATTTCACTGGAAGCGGGTTTTTTAAGTTCTCTGTAGGCATTTCGTTGCAAGCGGGTTTTTAAGTACTCTGGAGTCATTTCCTTGCAAGCGGGTTTTTACATATTTCTCTGACATTTAACTTGAAGCGAGTATTTTAAGTGCTCTGGAGTTATTTCGTTGCAAGCGGGTTTTTAAGTGATCTGGAGTCATTTCGTTGCAAGCGGGTTTTTAAGTGCTCTGGAGTCATTTCGTTGCAAGCGGGTTTTTACGTGTTCTGGAGTCATTTCGTTGCAAGCGGGTTTTTACATACTTCTCAGACATTTCACTGGAAGCGGGTTTTTTAAGTGCTCTGTAGGCATTTCGTTGCAATCGGGTTTTTAAGTACTCTGGAGTCATTTCGTTGCAAGCGGGTTTTTACGTGCTCTGGAGTAATTTCGTTGCAAGCGGGTTTTTACATATTTCTCTGACATTTAACTTTAAGCGAGTATTTTAAGTGCTCTGGAGTCATTTCCTTGCAAGCGGGTTTTTACGTGCTCTGGAGTCATTTCATTGCAAGCGGGTTTTTACATACTTCTCAGATATTTCACTGGAAGCGGGTTTTTTAAGTGCTCTGGAGTCATTTCGTTGCAAGCGGGTTTTTAAGTACTCTGGAGTCATTTCGTTGCAAGCGGGTTTTTAAGTGCTCTGGAGTCATTTCGTTGCAAGCGGGTTTTTAAGTGCTCTGGAGTCATTTCGTTGCAAGCGGGTGTTTAAGTGCTCTGGAGTCATTTCGTTGCAAGCGGGTTTTTAAGTGCTCTGGAGTCATTTCGTTGCAAGCGGGTTTTTAAGTACTCTGGAGTCATTTCGTTGCAAGCGGGTTTTTAAGTGTTCTGGAGTCATTTAGTTGCAAGCGGGTTTTTAAATGCTCTGGAGTCATTTAGTTGCAAGCGGGTTTTTAAGTGCTCTGGAGTCATTTCGTTGCAAGCGGGTTTTTAAGTGCTCTGGAGTCATTTCGTTGCAAGCGGGTTTTAAGTGCTCTGGAGTCATTTCGTTGCAAGCGGGTTTTTACGTGTTCTGGAGTCACTTCGTTGCAAGCGGGTTTTTACATACTTCTCAGACATTTCACTGGAAGCGGGTTTTTTAAGTGCTCTGTAGGCATTTCGTTGGAAGCGGGTTTTTAAGTACTCTGGAGTCATTTCGTTGCAAGCGGGTTTTTAAGTGCTCTGTAGTCATTTCGTACCAAGCGGGTTTTTAAGTGCTCTGGAGTCATTTCGTTGCAAGCGGGTTTTTGAGTGCTCTGGAGTCATTTCATTGTAAGCGGGTTTTTAAGTGCTCTGGAGTCATTTCGTTTCAAGCAGGTTTTTACGTGTTCTGGAGTCATTTCGTTGCAAGCGGGTTATTACATACTTCTCAGACATTTCACTGGAAGCGGGTTTTTTAAGTCCTCTGTAGGCATTTCGTGGCAAGCGGGTTTTTAAGTACTCTGGAGTCATTTCGTTGCAAGCGGGTTTTTACGTGCTCTGGAGTCATTTCGTTGCAAGCGGGTTTTTACATATTTCTCTGACATTTAACTGGAAGCGAGTATTTTAAATGCTCTGGAGTCATTTCGTTGCAAGCGGGTTTTTAAGTGTTCTGGAGTCATTTCGTTGCAAGCGGGTTTTTAAGTGCTCTGGAGTCATTTCGTTGCAAGCGGGTTTTTTAAGTGCTCTGGAGTAATTTCGTTGCAAGCGGGTTTTTACATACTTCTCAGACATTTCACTGGAAGCGTGTTTTTTAAGTGCTCTGTAGGCATTTCGTTGCAAGCGGGTTTTTAAGTGCTCTGGAGTCATTTCGTTGCAAGCGGGTTTTTAAGTGCTCTGAAGGCATTTCGTTGTAAGCGGGTTTTTAAGTGCTCTGGAGTCATTTCCTTGCAAGCGGGTTTTTACGTGCTCTGGAGTCATTTCATTGCAAGCGGGTTTTTACATACTTCTCAGATATTTCACTGAAAGCGGGTTTTTTAAGTGCTCTGGAGTCATTTCTTTGCAAGCGGGTTTTTAAGTACTCTGGAGTCATTTCGTTGCAAGCGGGTTTTTAAGTGCTTTGGAGTCATTTCGTTGCAAGCGGGTTTTTAAGTGCTCTGGAGTCATTTCGTTGCAAGCGGTTGTTTAAGTGCTCTGGAGTCATTTCGTTGCAAGCGGGTTTTTAAGTGCTCTGGAATCATTTCGTTGCAAGCGGGTTTTTAAGTGTTCTGGAGTCCTTTCGTTGCAAGCGGATTTTTAAATGCTCTGGAGTCATTTCGTTGCAAGCGGGTTTTTAAGTGCTCTGGAGTCATTTCGTTGCAAGCGGGTTTTTAAGTGCTCTGGAGTCATTTCGTTGCAAGCGGGTTTTTAAGTGCTCTGGAGTCATTTCGTTGCAAGCGGGTTTTTACGTGTTCTGGAGTCATTTCGTTGCAAGCGAGTTTTTACATACTTCTCAGACATTTCACTGGAAGCGGGTTTTTTAAGTGCTCTGTAGGCATTTCGTTGCAAGCGGGTTTTTAAGTACTCTGGAGTCATTTCGTTGCAAGCGGGTTTTTACATATTTCTCTGACATTTAACTAGAAGCGAGTATTTTAAGTGCTCTGGAGTTATTTCGTTGCAAGCGGGTTTTTAAGTGATCTGGAGTCATTTCGTTGCAAGCGGGTTTTTAAGTGCTCTGGAGTCATTTCGTTGCAAGCGGGTTTTTACGTGTTCTGGAGTCATTTCGTTGCAAGCGGGTTTTTACATACTTCTCAGACATTTCACTGGAAGTGGGTTTTTTAAGTGCTCTGTAGGCATTTCGTTGCAAGCGGGTTTTTAAGAACTATGGAGTCATTTCGTTGCAAGCGGGTTTTTAAGTGATCTGGAGTCATTTCGTTGCAAGCGGGTTTTTAAGTGCTCTGGAGTCATTTCGTTGCAAGCGGGTTTTTACGTGTTCTGGAGTCATTTCGTTGCAAGCGGGTTTTTACATACTTCTCAGACATTTCACTGGAAGTGGGTTTTTTAAGTGCTCTGTAGGCATTTCGTTGCAAGCGGGTTTTTAAGAACTATGGAGTCATTTCGTTGCAAGCGGGTTTTTAAGTGCTCTGGAGTCATTTCGTTGCAAGCGGGTTTTTAAGTGCTCTGGAGTCATTTCGTTGCAAGCGGGTTTTTAAGTGCTCTGGAGTCATTTCGTTGTAAGCGGGTTTTTAAGTGCTCTGGAGTCATTTCGTTTCAAGCAGGTTTTTACGTGTTCTGGAGTCATTTCGTTGCAAGCGGGTTTTTACATACTTCTCAGACATTTCACTGGAAGCGGGTTTTTTAAGTCCTCTGTAGGCATTTCGTAGCAAGCGGGTTTTTAAATGTTCTGGAGTCATTTCGTTGCAAGCGGGTTTTTAAGTGCTCTGGAGTCATTTCGTTGCAAGCGGGTTTTTTAAGTGCTCTGGAGTAATTTCGTTGCAAGCGGGTTTTTACATACTTCTCAGACATTTCACTGGAAGCGGGTTTTTTAAGTGCTCTGTAGGCATTTCGTTGCAAGCGGGTTTTTAAGTGCTCTGGAGTCATTTCGTTGCAAGCGGGTTTTTAAGTGCTCTGAAGGCATTTCGTTGTAAGCGGGTTTTTAAGTGCTCTGGAGTCATTTCGTTGCAAGCGGGTTTTTACGTGCTCTGGAGTCATTTCATTGCAAGCGGGTTTTTACATACTTCTCAGATATTTCACTGGAAGCGGGTTTTTTAAGTGCTCTGGAGTCATTTCGTTTCAAGCGGGTTTTTAAGTACTCTGGAGTCATTTCGTTGCAATCGGGTTTTTAAGTGCTCTGGAGTCATTTCGTTGCAAGCGGGTTTTTAAGTGCTCTGGAGTCATTTCGTTGCAAGCGGGTGTTTAAGTGCTCTGGAGTCATTTCGTTGCAAGCGGGTGTTTAAGTGCTCTGGAGTCATTTCGTTGCAAGCGGGTTTTTAAGTGCTCTGGAGTCATTTCGTTGCAAGCGGGTTTTTACATGTTCTGGAGTCATTTCGTTGCAAGCGGGTTTTTAAGTGTTCTGGAGTCATTTCGTTGCAAGCGGATTTTTAAATGCTCTGGAGTCATTTCGTTGCAAGCGGGTTTTTAAGTGCTCTGGAGTCATTTCGTTGCAAGCGGGTTTTTAAGTGCTCTGGAGTCATTTCGTTGCAAGCGGGTTTTTAAGTGCTCTGGAGTCATTTCGTTGCAAGCGGGTTTTTACGTGTTCTGGAGTCATTTCGTTGCAAGCGGGTTTTTACATACTTCTCAGACATTTCACTGGAAGCGGGTTTTTTAAGTGCTCTGGAGTCATTTCGTTGCAAGCGGGTTTTTAAGTACTCTGGAGTCATTTCGTTGCAAGCGGGTTTTTAAGTGCTCTGGAGTCATTTCGTTGCAAGCGGGTTTTTAAGTGCTCTGGAGTCATTTCGTTGCAAGCGGGTGTTTAAGTGCTCTGGAGTCATTTCGTTGCAAGCGGGTTTTTAAGTGCTCTGGAGTCATTTCGTTGCAAGCGGGTTTTTAAGTACTCTGGAGTCATTTCGTTGCAAGCGGGTTTTTAAGTGTTCTGGAGTCATTTAGTTGCAAGCGGGTTTTTAAATGCTCTGGAGTCATTTAGTTGCAAGCGGGTTTTTAAGTGCTCTGGAGTCATTTCGTTGCAAGCGGGTTTTTAAGTGCTCTGGAGTCATTTCGTTGCAAGCGGGTTTTAAGTGCTCTGGAGTCATTTCGTTGCAAGCGGGTTTTTACGTGTTCTGGAGTCACTTCGTTGCAAGCGGGTTTTTACATACTTCTCAGACATTTCACTGGAAGCGGGTTTTTTAAGTGCTCTGTAGGCATTTCGTTGGAAGCGGGTTTTTAAGTACTCTGGAGTCATTTCGTTGCAAGCGGGTTTTTAAGTGCTCTGTAGTCATTTCGTACCAAGCGGGTTTTTAAGTGCTCTGGAGTCATTTCGTTGCAAGCGGGTTTTTGAGTGCTCTGGAGTCATTTCATTGTAAGCGGGTTTTTAAGTGCTCTGGAGTCATTTCGTTTCAAGCAGGTTTTTACGTGTTCTGGAGTCATTTCGTTGCAAGCGGGTTATTACATACTTCTCAGACATTTCACTGGAAGCGGGTTTTTTAAGTCCTCTGTAGGCATTTCGTGGCAAGCGGGTTTTTAAGTACTCTGGAGTCATTTCGTTGCAAGCGGGTTTTTACGTGCTCTGGAGTCATTTCGTTGCAAGCGGGTTTTTACATATTTCTCTGACATTTAACTGGAAGCGAGTATTTTAAATGCTCTGGAGTCATTTCGTTGCAAGCGGGTTTTTAAGTGTTCTGGAGTCATTTCGTTGCAAGCGGGTTTTTAAGTGCTCTGGAGTCATTTCGTTGCAAGCGGGTTTTTTAAGTGCTCTGGAGTAATTTCGTTGCAAGCGGGTTTTTACATACTTCTCAGACATTTCACTGGAAGCGTGTTTTTTAAGTGCTCTGTAGGCATTTCGTTGCAAGCGGGTTTTTAAGTGCTCTGGAGTCATTTCGTTGCAAGCGGGTTTTTAAGTGCTCTGAAGGCATTTCGTTGTAAGCGGGTTTTTAAGTGCTCTGGAGTCATTTCCTTGCAAGCGGGTTTTTACGTGCTCTGGAGTCATTTCATTGCAAGCGGGTTTTTACATACTTCTCAGATATTTCACTGAAAGCGGGTTTTTTAAGTGCTCTGGAGTCATTTCTTTGCAAGCGGGTTTTTAAGTACTCTGGAGTCATTTCGTTGCAAGCGGGTTTTTAAGTGCTTTGGAGTCATTTCGTTGCAAGCGGGTTTTTAAGTTCTCTGGAGTCATTTCGTTGCAAGCGGTTGTTTAAGTGCTCTGGAGTCATTTCGTTGCAAGCGGGTTTTTAAGTGCTCTGGAATCATTTCGTTGCAAGCGGGTTTTTAAGTGTTCTGGAGTCCTTTCGTTGCAAGCGGATTTTTAAATGCTCTGGAGTCATTTCGTTGCAAGCGGGTTTTTAAGTGCTCTGGAGTCATTTCGTTGCAAGCGGGTTTTTAAGTGCTCTGGAGTCATTTCGTTGCAAGCGGGTTTTTAAGTGCTCTGGAGTCATTTCGTTGCAAGCGGGTTTTTACGTGTTCTGGAGTCATTTCGTTGCAAGCGAGTTTTTACATACTTCTCAGACATTTCACTGGAAGCGGGTTTTTTAAGTGCTCTGTAGGCATTTCGTTGCAAGCGGGTTTTTAAGTACTCTGGAGTCATTTCGTTGCAAGCGGGTTTTTACATATTTCTCTGACATTTAACTAGAAGCGAGTATTTTAAGTGCTCTGGAGTTATTTCGTTGCAAGCGGGTTTTTAAGTGATCTGGAGTCATTTCGTTGCAAGCGGGTTTTTAAGTGCTCTGGAGTCATTTCGTTGCAAGCGGGTTTTTACGTGTTCTGGAGTCATTTCGTTGCAAGCGGGTTTTTACATACTTCTCAGACATTTCACTGGAAGTGGGTTTTTTAAGTGCTCTGTAGGCATTTCGTTGCAAGCGGGTTTTTAAGAACTATGGAGTCATTTCGTTGCAAGCGGGTTTTTAAGTGATCTGGAGTCATTTCGTTGCAAGCGGGTTTTTAAGTGCTCTGGAGTCATTTCGTTGCAAGCGGGTTTTTACGTGTTCTGGAGTCATTTCGTTGCAAGCGGGTTTTTACATACTTCTCAGACATTTCACTGGAAGCGTGTTTTTTAAGTGCTCTGTAGGCATTTCGTTGCAAGCGGGTTTTTAAGTGCTCTGGAGTCATTTCGTTGCAAGCGGGTTTTTAAGTGCTCTGAAGGCATTTCGTTGTAAGCGGGTTTTTAAGTGCTCTGGAGTCATTTCCTTGCAAGCGGGTTTTTACGTGCTCTGGAGTCATTTCATTGCAAGCGGGTTTTTACATACTTCTCAGATATTTCACTGAAAGCGGGTTTTTTAAGTGCTCTGGAGTCATTTCTTTGCAAGCGGGTTTTTAAGTACTCTGGAGTCATTTCGTTGCAAGCGGGTTTTTAAGTGCTTTGGAGTCATTTCGTTGCAAGCGGGTTTTTAAGTGCTCTGGAGTCATTTCGTTGCAAGCGGTTGTTTAAGTGCTCTGGAGTCATTTCGTTGCAAGCGGGTTTTTAAGTGCTCTGGAATCATTTCGTTGCAAGCGGGTTTTTAAGTGTTCTGGAGTCCTTTCGTTGCAAGCGGATTTTTAAATGCTCTGGAGTCATTTCGTTGCAAGCGGGTTTTTAAGTGCTCTGGAGTCATTTCGTTGCAAGCGGGTTTTTAAGTGCTCTGGAGTCATTTCGTTGCAAGCGGGTTTTTAAGTGCTCTGGAGTCATTTCGTTGCAAGCGGGTTTTTACGTGTTCTGGAGTCATTTCGTTGCAAGCGAGTTTTTACATACTTCTCAGACATTTCACTGGAAGCGGGTTTTTTAAGTGCTCTGTAGGCATTTCGTTGCAAGCGGGTTTTTAAGTACTCTGGAGTCATTTCGTTGCAAGCGGGTTTTTACATATTTCTCTGACATTTAACTAGAAGCGAGTATTTTAAGTGCTCTGGAGTTATTTCGTTGCAAGCGGGTTTTTAAGTGATCTGGAGTCATTTCGTTGCAAGCGGGTTTTTAAGTGCTCTGGAGTCATTTCGTTGCAAGCGGGTTTTTACGTGTTCTGGAGTCATTTCGTTGCAAGCGGGTTTTTACATACTTCTCAGACATTTCACTGGAAGTGGGTTTTTTAAGTGCTCTGTAGGCATTTCGTTGCAAGCGGGTTTTTAAGAACTATGGAGTCATTTCGTTGCAAGCGGGTTTTTAAGTGATCTGGAGTCATTTCGTTGCAAGCGGGTTTTTAAGTGCTCTGGAGTCATTTCGTTGCAAGCGGGTTTTTACGTGTTCTGGAGTCATTTCGTTGCAAGCGGGTTTTTACATACTTCTCAGACATTTCACTGGAAGTGGGTTTTTTAAGTGCTCTGTAGGCATTTCGTTGCAAGCGGGTTTTTAAGAACTATGGAGTCATTTCGTTGCAAGCGGGTTTTTAAGTGCTCTGGAGTCATTTCGTTGCAAGCGGGTTTTTAAGTGCTCTGGAGTCATTTCGTTGCAAGCGGGTTTTTAAGTGCTCTGGAGTCATTTCGTTGTAAGCGGGTTTTTAAGTGCTCTGGAGTCATTTCGTTTCAAGCAGGTTTTTACGTGTTCTGGAGTCATTTCGTTGCAAGCGGGTTTTTACATACTTCTCAGACATTTCACTGGAAGCGGGTTTTTTAAGTCCTCTGTAGGCATTTCGTAGCAAGCGGGTTTTTAAATGTTCTGGAGTCATTTCGTTGCAAGCGGGTTTTTAAGTGCTCTGGAGTCATTTCGTTGCAAGCGGGTTTTTTAAGTGCTCTGGAGTAATTTCGTTGCAAGCGGGTTTTTACATACTTCTCAGACATTTCACTGGAAGCGGGTTTTTTAAGTGCTCTGTAGGCATTTCGTTGCAAGCGGGTTTTTAAGTGCTCTGGAGTCATTTCGTTGCAAGCGGGTTTTTAAGTGCTCTGAAGGCATTTCGTTGTAAGCGGGTTTTTAAGTGCTCTGGAGTCATTTCGTTGCAAGCGGGTTTTTACGTGCTCTGGAGTCATTTCATTGCAAGCGGGTTTTTACATACTTCTCAGATATTTCACTGGAAGCGGGTTTTTTAAGTGCTCTGGAGTCATTTCGTTTCAAGCGGGTTTTTAAGTACTCTGGAGTCATTTCGTTGCAATCGGGTTTTTAAGTGCTCTGGAGTCATTTCGTTGCAAGCGGGTTTTTAAGTGCTCTGGAGTCATTTCGTTGCAAGCGGGTGTTTAAGTGCTCTGGAGTCATTTCGTTGCAAGCGGGTGTTTAAGTGCTCTGGAGTCATTTCGTTGCAAGCGGGTTTTTAAGTGCTCTGGAGTCATTTCGTTGCAAGCGGGTTTTTACATGTTCTGGAGTCATTTCGTTGCAAGCGGGTTTTTAAGTGTTCTGGAGTCATTTCGTTGCAAGCGGATTTTTAAATGCTCTGGAGTCATTTCGTTGCAAGCGGGTTTTTAAGTGCTCTGGAGTCATTTCGTTGCAAGCGGGTTTTTAAGTGCTCTGGAGTCATTTCGTTGCAAGCGGGTTTTTAAGTGCTCTGGAGTCATTTCGTTGCAAGCGGGTTTTTACGTGTTCTGGAGTCATTTCGTTGCAAGCGGGTTTTTACATACTTCTCAGACATTTCACTGGAAGCGGGTTTTTTAAGTGCTCTGTAGGCATTTCGTTGCAAGCGGGTTTTTAAGTACTCTGGAGTCATTTCGTTGCAAGCGGGTTTTTACATATTTCTCTGACATTTAACTAGAAGCGAGTATTTTGAGTGCTCTGGAGTTATTTCGTTGCAAGCGGGTTTTTAAGTGATCTGGAGTCATTTCGTTGCAAGCGGGTTTTTAAGTTCTCTGGAGTCATTTCGTTGCAAGCGGGTTTTTAAGTGCTCTGTAGGCATTTCGTTGCAAGCGGGTTTTTAAGTACTCTGGAGTCATTTCGTTGCAAGCGGGTTTTTAAGTGCTCTGGAGTCATTTCGTAGCAAGCGGGTTTTTAAGTGCTCTGGAGTCATTTCGTTGCAAGCGGGTTTTTGAGTGCTCTGGAGTCATTTCGTTGCAAGCGGGTTTTTAAATGCTCTGGAGTCATTTCGTTACAAGCGGGTTTTTAAGTGCTCTGGAGTCATTTCGTTACAAGCGGGTTTTTAAGTGCTCTGGAGTCATTTCGTTGCAAGCGGGTTTTTAAGTGCTCTGGAGTCATTTCGTTGCAAGCGGGTTTTTACGTGTTCTGGAGTCATTTCGTTGCAAGCGGGTTTTTACATACTTCTCAGACATTTCACTGGAAGCGGGTTTTTTACGTCCTCTGTAGGCATTTCGTGGCAAGCGGGTTTTTACATACTTCTCAGACATTTCACTGGAAGTGGGTTTTTTAAGTGCTCTGTAGGCATTTCGTTGCAAGCGGGTTTTTAAGAACTATGGAGTCATTTCGTTGCAAGCGGGTTTTTAAGTGCTCTGGAGTCATTTCGTTGCAAGCGGGTTTTTAAGTGCTCTGGAGTCATTTCGTTGCAAGCGGGTTTTTAAGTGCTCTGGAGTCATTTCGTTGTAAGCGGGTTTTTAAGTGCTCTGGAGTCATTTCGTTTCAAGCAGGTTTTTACGTGTTCTGGAGTCATTTCGTTGCAAGCGGGTTTTTACATACTTCTCAGACATTTCACTGGAAGCGGGTTTTTTAAGTCCTCTGTAGGCATTTCGTAGCAAGCGGGTTTTTAAATGTTCTGGAGTCATTTCGTTGCAAGCGGGTTTTTAAGTGCTCTGGAGTCATTTCGTTGCAAGCGGGTTTTTTAAGTGCTCTGGAGTAATTTCGTTGCAAGCGGGTTTTTACATACTTCTCAGACATTTCACTGGAAGCGGGTTTTTTAAGTGCTCTGTAGGCATTTCGTTGCAAGCGGGTTTTTAAGTGCTCTGGAGTCATTTCGTTGCAAGCGGGTTTTTAAGTGCTCTGAAGGCATTTCGTTGTAAGCGGGTTTTTAAGTGCTCTGGAGTCATTTCGTTGCAAGCGGGTTTTTACGTGCTCTGGAGTCATTTCATTGCAAGCGGGTTTTTACATACTTCTCAGATATTTCACTGGAAGCGGGTTTTTTAAGTGCTCTGGAGTCATTTCGTTTCAAGCGGGTTTTTAAGTACTCTGGAGTCATTTCGTTGCAATCGGGTTTTTAAGTGCTCTGGAGTCATTTCGTTGCAAGCGGGTTTTTAAGTGCTCTGGAGTCATTTCGTTGCAAGCGGGTGTTTAAGTGCTCTGGAGTCATTTCGTTGCAAGCGGGTGTTTAAGTGCTCTGGAGTCATTTCGTTGCAAGCGGGTTTTTAAGTGCTCTGGAGTCATTTCGTTGCAAGCGGGTTTTTACATGTTCTGGAGTCATTTCGTTGCAAGCGGGTTTTTAAGTGTTCTGGAGTCATTTCGTTGCAAGCGGATTTTTAAATGCTCTGGAGTCATTTCGTTGCAAGCGGGTTTTTAAGTGCTCTGGAGTCATTTCGTTGCAAGCGGGTTTTTAAGTGCTCTGGAGTCATTTCGTTGCAAGCGGGTTTTTAAGTGCTCTGGAGTCATTTCGTTGCAAGCGGGTTTTTACGTGTTCTGGAGTCATTTCGTTGCAAGCGGGTTTTTACATACTTCTCAGACATTTCACTGGAAGCGGGTTTTTTAAGTGCTCTGGAGTCATTTCGTTGCAAGCGGGTTTTTAAGTACTCTGGAGTCATTTCGTTGCAAGCGGGTTTTTAAGTGCTCTGGAGTCATTTCGTTGCAAGCGGGTTTTTAAGTGCTCTGGAGTCATTTCGTTGCAAGCGGGTGTTTAAGTGCTCTGGAGTCATTTCGTTGCAAGCGGGTTTTTAAGTGCTCTGGAGTCATTTCGTTGCAAGCGGGTTTTTAAGTACTCTGGAGTCATTTCGTTGCAAGCGGGTTTTTAAGTGTTCTGGAGTCATTTAGTTGCAAGCGGGTTTTTAAATGCTCTGGAGTCATTTAGTTGCAAGCGGGTTTTTAAGTGCTCTGGAGTCATTTCGTTGCAAGCGGGTTTTTAAGTGCTCTGGAGTCATTTCGTTGCAAGCGGGTTTTAAGTGCTCTGGAGTCATTTCGTTGCAAGCGGGTTTTTACGTGTTCTGGAGTCACTTCGTTGCAAGCGGGTTTTTACATACTTCTCAGACATTTCACTGGAAGCGGGTTTTTTAAGTGCTCTGTAGGCATTTCGTTGGAAGCGGGTTTTTAAGTACTCTGGAGTCATTTCGTTGCAAGCGGGTTTTTAAGTGCTCTGTAGTCATTTCGTACCAAGCGGGTTTTTAAGTGCTCTGGAGTCATTTCGTTGCAAGCGGGTTTTTGAGTGCTCTGGAGTCATTTCATTGTAAGCGGGTTTTTAAGTGCTCTGGAGTCATTTCGTTTCAAGCAGGTTTTTACGTGTTCTGGAGTCATTTCGTTGCAAGCGGGTTATTACATACTTCTCAGACATTTCACTGGAAGCGGGTTTTTTAAGTCCTCTGTAGGCATTTCGTGGCAAGCGGGTTTTTAAGTACTCTGGAGTCATTTCGTTGCAAGCGGGTTTTTACGTGCTCTGGAGTCATTTCGTTGCAAGCGGGTTTTTACATATTTCTCTGACATTTAACTGGAAGCGAGTATTTTAAATGCTCTGGAGTCATTTCGTTGCAAGCGGGTTTTTAAGTGTTCTGGAGTCATTTCGTTGCAAGCGGGTTTTTAAGTGCTCTGGAGTCATTTCGTTGCAAGCGGGTTTTTTAAGTGCTCTGGAGTAATTTCGTTGCAAGCGGGTTTTTACATACTTCTCAGACATTTCACTGGAAGCGTGTTTTTTAAGTGCTCTGTAGGCATTTCGTTGCAAGCGGGTTTTTAAGTGCTCTGGAGTCATTTCGTTGCAAGCGGGTTTTTAAGTGCTCTGAAGGCATTTCGTTGTAAGCGGGTTTTTAAGTGCTCTGGAGTCATTTCCTTGCAAGCGGGTTTTTACGTGCTCTGGAGTCATTTCATTGCAAGCGGGTTTTTACATACTTCTCAGATATTTCACTGAAAGCGGGTTTTTTAAGTGCTCTGGAGTCATTTCTTTGCAAGCGGGTTTTTAAGTACTCTGGAGTCATTTCGTTGCAAGCGGGTTTTTAAGTGCTTTGGAGTCATTTCGTTGCAAGCGGGTTTTTAAGTGCTCTGGAGTCATTTCGTTGCAAGCGGTTGTTTAAGTGCTCTGGAGTCATTTCGTTGCAAGCGGGTTTTTAAGTGCTCTGGAATCATTTCGTTGCAAGCGGGTTTTTAAGTGTTCTGGAGTCCTTTCGTTGCAAGCGGATTTTTAAATGCTCTGGAGTCATTTCGTTGCAAGCGGGTTTTTAAGTGCTCTGGAGTCATTTCGTTGCAAGCGGGTTTTTAAGTGCTCTGGAGTCATTTCGTTGCAAGCGGGTTTTTAAGTGCTCTGGAGTCATTTCGTTGCAAGCGGGTTTTTACGTGTTCTGGAGTCATTTCGTTGCAAGCGAGTTTTTACATACTTCTCAGACATTTCACTGGAAGCGGGTTTTTTAAGTGCTCTGTAGGCATTTCGTTGCAAGCGGGTTTTTAAGTACTCTGGAGTCATTTCGTTGCAAGCGGGTTTTTACATATTTCTCTGACATTTAACTAGAAGCGAGTATTTTAAGTGCTCTGGAGTTATTTCGTTGCAAGCGGGTTTTTAAGTGATCTGGAGTCATTTCGTTGCAAGCGGGTTTTTAAGTGCTCTGGAGTCATTTCGTTGCAAGCGGGTTTTTACGTGTTCTGGAGTCATTTCGTTGCAAGCGGGTTTTTACATACTTCTCAGACATTTCACTGGAAGTGGGTTTTTTAAGTGCTCTGTAGGCATTTCGTTGCAAGCGGGTTTTTAAGAACTATGGAGTCATTTCGTTGCAAGCGGGTTTTTAAGTGATCTGGAGTCATTTCGTTGCAAGCGGGTTTTTAAGTGCTCTGGAGTCATTTCGTTGCAAGCGGGTTTTTACGTGTTCTGGAGTCATTTCGTTGCAAGCGGGTTTTTACATACTTCTCAGACATTTCACTGGAAGTGGGTTTTTTAAGTGCTCTGTAGGCATTTCGTTGCAAGCGGGTTTTTAAGAACTATGGAGTCATTTCGTTGCAAGCGGGTTTTTAAGTGCTCTGGAGTCATTTCGTTGCAAGCGGGTTTTTAAGTGCTCTGGAGTCATTTCGTTGCAAGCGGGTTTTTAAGTGCTCTGGAGTCATTTCGTTGTAAGCGGGTTTTTAAGTGCTCTGGAGTCATTTCGTTTCAAGCAGGTTTTTACGTGTTCTGGAGTCATTTCGTTGCAAGCGGGTTTTTACATACTTCTCAGACATTTCACTGGAAGCGGGTTTTTTAAGTCCTCTGTAGGCATTTCGTAGCAAGCGGGTTTTTAAATGTTCTGGAGTCATTTCGTTGCAAGCGGGTTTTTAAGTGCTCTGGAGTCATTTCGTTGCAAGCGGGTTTTTTAAGTGCTCTGGAGTAATTTCGTTGCAAGCGGGTTTTTACATACTTCTCAGACATTTCACTGGAAGCGGGTTTTTTAAGTGCTCTGTAGGCATTTCGTTGCAAGCGGGTTTTTAAGTGCTCTGGAGTCATTTCGTTGCAAGCGGGTTTTTAAGTGCTCTGAAGGCATTTCGTTGTAAGCGGGTTTTTAAGTGCTCTGGAGTCATTTCGTTGCAAGCGGGTTTTTACGTGCTCTGGAGTCATTTCATTGCAAGCGGGTTTTTACATACTTCTCAGATATTTCACTGGAAGCGGGTTTTTTAAGTGCTCTGGAGTCATTTCGTTTCAAGCGGGTTTTTAAGTACTCTGGAGTCATTTCGTTGCAATCGGGTTTTTAAGTGCTCTGGAGTCATTTCGTTGCAAGCGGGTTTTTAAGTGCTCTGGAGTCATTTCGTTGCAAGCGGGTGTTTAAGTGCTCTGGAGTCATTTCGTTGCAAGCGGGTGTTTAAGTGCTCTGGAGTCATTTCGTTGCAAGCGGGTTTTTAAGTGCTCTGGAGTCATTTCGTTGCAAGCGGGTTTTTACATGTTCTGGAGTCATTTCGTTGCAAGCGGGTTTTTAAGTGTTCTGGAGTCATTTCGTTGCAAGCGGATTTTTAAATGCTCTGGAGTCATTTCGTTGCAAGCGGGTTTTTAAGTGCTCTGGAGTCATTTCGTTGCAAGCGGGTTTTTAAGTGCTCTGGAGTCATTTCGTTGCAAGCGGGTTTTTAAGTGCTCTGGAGTCATTTCGTTGCAAGCGGGTTTTTACGTGTTCTGGAGTCATTTCGTTGCAAGCGGGTTTTTACATACTTCTCAGACATTTCACTGGAAGCGGGTTTTTTAAGTGCTCTGTAGGCATTTCGTTGCAAGCGGGTTTTTAAGTACTCTGGAGTCATTTCGTTGCAAGCGGGTTTTTACATATTTCTCTGACATTTAACTAGAAGCGAGTATTTTGAGTGCTCTGGAGTTATTTCGTTGCAAGCGGGTTTTTAAGTGATCTGGAGTCATTTCGTTGCAAGCGGGTTTTTAAGTTCTCTGGAGTCATTTCGTTGCAAGCGGGTTTTTAAGTGCTCTGTAGGCATTTCGTTGCAAGCGGGTTTTTAAGTACTCTGGAGTCATTTCGTTGCAAGCGGGTTTTTAAGTGCTCTGGAGTCATTTCGTAGCAAGCGGGTTTTTAAGTGCTCTGGAGTCATTTCGTTGCAAGCGGGTTTTTGAGTGCTCTGGAGTCATTTCGTTGCAAGCGGGTTTTTAAATGCTCTGGAGTCATTTCGTTACAAGCGGGTTTTTAAGTGCTCTGGAGTCATTTCGTTACAAGCGGGTTTTTAAGTGCTCTGGAGTCATTTCGTTGCAAGCGGGTTTTTAAGTGCTCTGGAGTCATTTCGTTGCAAGCGGGTTTTTACGTGTTCTGGAGTCATTTCGTTGCAAGCGGGTTTTTACATACTTCTCAGACATTTCACTGGAAGCGGGTTTTTTACGTCCTCTGTAGGCATTTCGTGGCAAGCGGGTTTTTAAGTACTCTGGAGTCATTTCGTTGCAAGCGGGTTTTTACGTGCTCTGGAATCATTTCGTTGCAAGCGGGTTTTTACATATTTCTCTGACATTTAACTGGAAGCGAGTATTTTAAGTGCTCTGTAGTCATTTCGTTGCAAGCGGGTTTTTAAGTGCTCTGGAGTCATTTCGTTGCAAGCGGGTTTTTACGTGCTCTGGAGTCATTTCATTGCAAGCGGGTTTTTACATACTTCTCAGATATTTCACTGGAAGCGGGTTTTTTAAGTGCTCTGGAGTCATTTCGTTTCAAGCGGGTTTTTAAGTACTCTGGAGTCATTTCGCTGCAATTGGGTTTTTAAGTGCTCTGGAGTCATTTCGTTTCAAGCGGGTTTTTAAGTACTCTGGAGTCATTTCGCTGCAATTGGGTTTTTAAGTGCTCTGGAGTCATTTCGTTGCAAGCGGGTTTTTACGTGTTCTGGAGTCATTTCGTTGCAAGCGGGTTTTTACATACTTCTCAGACATTTCACTGGAAGCGGGTTTTTTAAGTCCTCTGTAGGCATTTCGTTGCAAGCGGGTTTTTAAGTAGTCTGGAGTCATTTCGTTGCAAGCGGGTTTTTACGTGCTCTGGAGTAATTTCGTTGCAAGCGGGTTTTTACATATTTCTCTGACATTTAACTTTAAGCGAGTATTTTAAGTGCTCTGGAGTCATTTCCTTGCAAGCGGGTTTTTACGTGCTCTGGAGTCATTTCATTGCAAGCGGGTTTTTACATGCTTCTCAGATATTTCACTGGAAGCGGGTTTTTTAATTGCTCTGGAGTCATTTCGTTGCAAGCGGGTTTTTAAGTACTCTGGAGTCATTTCGTTGCAAGCGGGTTTTTAATTGCTCTGGAGTCATTTCGTTGCAAGCGGGTTTTTAAGTGCTCTGGAGTCATTTCGTTGCAAGCGGGTGTTTAAGTGCTCTGGAGTCATTTCGTTGCAAGCGGGTTTTTAAGTGCTCTGGAGTCATTTCGTTGCAAGCGGGTTTTTAAGTGCTCTGGAGTCATTTCGTTGCAAGCGGGTTTTTAAGTGTTCTGGAGTCATTTCGTTGCAAGCGGGTTTTTAAATGCTCTGGAGTCATTTCGTTGCAAGCGGGTTTTTAAGTGCTCTGGAGTCATTTCGTTGCAAGCGGGTTTTTAAGTGCTCTGGAGTCATTTCGTTGCAAGCGGGTTTTTAAGTGCTCTGGAGTCATTTCGTTGCAAGCGGGTTTTTACGTGTTCTGGAGTCATTTCGTTGCAAGCGGGTTTTTACATACTTCTCAGACATTTCACTGGAAGCGGGTTTTTTAAGTGCTCTGTAGGCATTTCGTTGCAAGCGGGTTTTAAGTACTCTGGATTCATTTCGTTGCAAGCGGGTTTTTACGTGCTCTGGAGTCATTTCGTTGCAAGCGGGTTTTTACATATTTCTCTGACATTTAACTGGAAGCGAGTATTTTAAGTGCTCTGGAGTCATTTCGTTGCAAGCGGGTTTTTAAATGTTCTGGAGTCATTTCGTAGCAAGCGGGTTTTTAAGTGCTCTGGAGTCATTTCGTTGCAAGCGGGTTTTTTAAGTGCTCTGGAGTAATTTCGTTGCAAGCGGGTTTTTAAGTGCTCTGAAGGCATTTCGTTGTAAGCGGGTTTTTAAGTGCTCTGGAGTCATTTCGTTGCAAGCGGGTTTTTACGTGCTCTGGAGTCATTTCATTGCAAGCGGGTTTTTACATACTTCTCAGATATTTCACTGGAAGCGGGTTTTTTAAGTGCTCTGGAGTCATTTCGTTTCAAGCGGGTTTTTAAGTACTCTGGAGTCATTTCGTTGCAATCGGGTTTTTAAGTGCTCTGGAGTCATTTCGTTGCAAGCGGGTTTTTAAGTGCTCTGGAGTCATTTCGTTGCAAGCGGGTGTTTAAGTGCTCTGGAGTCATTTCGTTGCAAGTGGGTTTTTAAGTGCTCTGGAGTCATTTCGTTGCAAGCGGGTTTTTACATGTTCTGGAGTCATTTCGTTGCAAGCGGGTTTTTAAGTGTTCTGGAGTCATTTCGTTGCAAGCGGATTTTTAAATGCTCTGGAGTCATTTCGTTGCAAGCGGGTTTTTAAATATTTCTCTGACATTTAACTTTAAGCGAGTATTTTAAGTGCTCTGGAATTCATTTCCTTGCAAGCGGGTTTTTACGTGCTCTGGAGACATTTCATTGCAAGCGGGTTTTTAAGTGCTCTGGAGTCATTTCGTTGCAAGCGGGTTTTTAAGTGCTCTGGAGTCATTTCGTTGCAAGCGGGTTTTTAAGTGCTCTGGAGTCATTTCGTTGCAAGCGGGTTTTTAAGTGCTCTGGAGTCATTTCGTTGCAAGCGGGTTTTTAAGTGCTCTGGAGTCATTTCGTTGCAAGCGGGTTTTTACGTGCTCTGGAGTAATTTCGTTGCAAGCGGGTTTTTACATATTTCTCTGACATTTAACTTTAAGCGAGTATTTTAAGTGCTCTGGAATTCATTTCCTTGCAAGCGGGTTTTTACGTGCTCTGGAGACATTTCATTGCAAGCGGGTTTTTAAGTGCTCTGGAGTCATTTCGTTGCAAGCGGGTTTTTAAGTGCTCTGGAGTCATTTCGTTGCAAGCGGGTTTTTAAGTGCTCTGGAGTCATTTCGTTGCAAGCGGGTTTTAAGTGCTCTGGAGTCATTTCGTTGCAAGCGGGTTTTTACGTGTTCTGGAGTCATTTCTTTGCAAGCGGGTTTTTATATACTTCTCAGACATTTCACTGGAAGCGGGTTTTTTAAGTGCTCTGTAGGCATTTCGTTGCAAGCGGGTTTTTAAGTACTCTGGAGTCATTTCGTTGCAAGCGGGTTTTAAAGTGCTCTGGAGTCATTTCGTAGCAAGCGGGTTTTTAAGTGCTCTGGAGTCATTTCGTTGCAAGCGGGTTTTTGAGTGCTCTGGAGTCATTTCATTGTAAGCGGGTTTTTAAGTGCTCTGGAGTCATTTCGTTTCAAGCAGGTTTTTACGTGTTCTGGAGTCATTTCGTTGCAAGCGGGTTATTACATACTTCTCAGACATTTCACTGGAAGCGGGTTTTTTAAGTCCTCTGTAGGCATTTCGTGGCAAGCGGGTTTTTAAGTACTCTGGAGTCATTTCGCTGCAATTGGGTTTTTAAGTGCTCTGGAGTCATTTCGTTGCAAGCGGGTTTTTACGTGTTCTGGAGTCATTTCGTTGCAAGCGGGTTTTTACATACTTCTCAGACATTTCACTGGAAGCGGGTTTTTTAAGTCCTCTGTAGGCATTTCGTTGCAAGCGGGTTTTTAAGTAGTCTGGAGTCATTTCGTTGCAAGCGGGTTTTTACGTGCTCTGGAGTAATTTCGTTGCAAGCGGGTTTTTACATATTTCTCTGACATTTAACTTTAAGCGAGTATTTTAAGTGCTCTGGAGTCATTTCCTTGCAAGCGGGTTTTTACGTGCTCTGGAGTCATTTCATTGCAAGCGGGTTTTTACATGCTTCTCAGATATTTCACTGGAAGCGGGTTTTTTAATTGCTCTGGAGTCATTTCGTTGCAAGCGGGTTTTTAAGTACTCTGGAGTCATTTCGTTGCAAGCGGGTTTTTAATTGCTCTGGAGTCATTTCGTTGCAAGCGGGTTTTTAAGTGCTCTGGAGTCATTTCGTTGCAAGCGGGTGTTTAAGTGCTCTGGAGTCATTTCGTTGCAAGCGGGTTTTTAAGTGCTCTGGAGTCATTTCGTTGCAAGCGGGTTTTTAAGTGCTCTGGAGTCATTTCGTTGCAAGCGGGTTTTTAAGTGTTCTGGAGTCATTTCGTTGCAAGCGGGTTTTTAAATGCTCTGGAGTCATTTCGTTGCAAGCGGGTTTTTAAGTGCTCTGGAGTCATTTCGTTGCAAGCGGGTTTTTAAGTGCTCTGGAGTCATTTCGTTGCAAGCGGGTTTTTAAGTGCTCTGGAGTCATTTCGTTGCAAGCGGGTTTTTACGTGTTCTGGAGTCATTTCGTTGCAAGCGGGTTTTTACATACTTCTCAGACATTTCACTGGAAGCGGGTTTTTTAAGTGCTCTGTAGGCATTTCGTTGCAAGCGGGTTTTAAGTACTCTGGATTCATTTCGTTGCAAGCGGGTTTTTACGTGCTCTGGAGTCATTTCGTTGCAAGCGGGTTTTTACATATTTCTCTGACATTTAACTGGAAGCGAGTATTTTAAGTGCTCTGGAGTCATTTCGTTGCAAGCGGGTTTTTAAATGTTCTGGAGTCATTTCGTAGCAAGCGGGTTTTTAAGTGCTCTGGAGTCATTTCGTTGCAAGCGGGTTTTTTAAGTGCTCTGGAGTAATTTCGTTGCAAGCGGGTTTTTAAGTGCTCTGAAGGCATTTCGTTGTAAGCGGGTTTTTAAGTGCTCTGGAGTCATTTCGTTGCAAGCGGGTTTTTACGTGCTCTGGAGTCATTTCATTGCAAGCGGGTTTTTACATACTTCTCAGATATTTCACTGGAAGCGGGTTTTTTAAGTGCTCTGGAGTCATTTCGTTTCAAGCGGGTTTTTAAGTACTCTGGAGTCATTTCGTTGCAATCGGGTTTTTAAGTGCTCTGGAGTCATTTCGTTGCAAGCGGGTTTTTAAGTGCTCTGGAGTCATTTCGTTGCAAGCGGGTGTTTAAGTGCTCTGGAGTCATTTCGTTGCAAGTGGGTTTTTAAGTGCTCTGGAGTCATTTCGTTGCAAGCGGGTTTTTACATGTTCTGGAGTCATTTCGTTGCAAGCGGGTTTTTAAGTGTTCTGGAGTCATTTCGTTGCAAGCGGATTTTTAAATGCTCTGGAGTCATTTCGTTGCAAGCGGGTTTTTAAATATTTCTCTGACATTTAACTTTAAGCGAGTATTTTAAGTGCTCTGGAATTCATTTCCTTGCAAGCGGGTTTTTACGTGCTCTGGAGACATTTCATTGCAAGCGGGTTTTTAAGTGCTCTGGAGTCATTTCGTTGCAAGCGGGTTTTTAAGTGCTCTGGAGTCATTTCGTTGCAAGCGGGTTTTTAAGTGCTCTGGAGTCATTTCGTTGCAAGCGGGTTTTTAAGTGCTCTGGAGTCATTTCGTTGCAAGCGGGTTTTTAAGTGCTCTGGAGTCATTTCGTTGCAAGCGGGTTTTTACGTGCTCTGGAGTAATTTCGTTGCAAGCGGGTTTTTACATATTTCTCTGACATTTAACTTTAAGCGAGTATTTTAAGTGCTCTGGAATTCATTTCCTTGCAAGCGGGTTTTTACGTGCTCTGGAGACATTTCATTGCAAGCGGGTTTTTAAGTGCTCTGGAGTCATTTCGTTGCAAGCGGGTTTTTAAGTGCTCTGGAGTCATTTCGTTGCAAGCGGGTTTTTAAGTGCTCTGGAGTCATTTCGTTGCAAGCGGGTTTTTAAGTGCTCTGGAGTCATTTCGTTGCAAGCGGGTTTTAAGTGCTCTGGAGTCATTTCGTTGCAAGCGGGTTTTTACGTGTTCTGGAGTCATTTCTTTGCAAGCGGGTTTTTATATACTTCTCAGACATTTCACTGGAAGCGGGTTTTTTAAGTGCTCTGTAGGCATTTCGTTGCAAGCGGGTTTTTAAGTACTCTGGAGTCATTTCGTTGCAAGCGGGTTTTAAAGTGCTCTGGAGTCATTTCGTAGCAAGCGGGTTTTTAAGTGCTCTGGAGTCATTTCGTTGCAAGCGGGTTTTTGAGTGCTCTGGAGTCATTTCATTGTAAGCGGGTTTTTAAGTGCTCTGGAGTCATTTCGTTTCAAGCAGGTTTTTACGTGTTCTGGAGTCATTTCGTTGCAAGCGGGTTATTACATACTTCTCAGACATTTCACTGGAAGCGGGTTTTTTAAGTCCTCTGTAGGCATTTCGTGGCAAGCGGGTTTTTAAGTACTCTGGAGTCATTTCGTTGCAAGCGGGTTTTTACGTGCTCTGGAGTCATTTCGTTGCAAGCGGGTTTTTACATATTTCTCTGACATTTAACTGGAAGCGAGTATTTTAAGTGCTCTGGAGTCATTTCGTTGCAAGCGGGTTTTTAAGTGTTCTGGAGTCATTTCGTTGCAAGCGGGTTTTTAAGTGCTCTGGAGTCATTTCGTTGCAAGCGGGTTTTTTAAGTGCTCTGGAGTAATTTCGTTGCAAGCGGGTTTTTACATACTTCTCAGACATTTCACTGGAAGCGGGTTTTTTAAGTGCTCTGTAGGCATTTCGTTGCAAGCGGGTTTTTAAGTGCTCTGGAGTCATTTCGTTGCAATCGGGTTTTTAAGTGCTCTGAAGGCATTTCGTTGTAAGCGGGTTTTTAAGTGCTCTGGAGTCATTTCCTTGCAAGCGGGTTTTTAAGTGCTCTGGAGTCATTTCATTGCAAGCGGGTTTTTACATACTTCTCAGATATTTCACTGTAAGCGGGTTTTTTAAGTGCTCTGGAGTCATTTCGTTGCAAGCGGGTTTTTAAGTACTCTGGAGTCATTTCGTTGCAAGCGGGTTTTTAAGTGCTTTGGAGTCATTTCGTTGCAAGCGGGTTTTTAAGTGCTCTGGAGTCATTTCGTTGCAAGCGGGTGTTTAAGTGCTCTGGAGTCATTTCGTTGCAAGCGGGTTTTTAAGTGCTCTGGAATCATTTCGTTGCAAGCGGGTTTTTAAGTGTTCTGGAGTCCTTTCGTTGCAAGCGGATTTTTAAATGCTCTGGAGTCATTTCGTTGCAAGTGGGTTTTTAAGTGCTCTGGAGTCATTTCGTTGCAAGCGGGTTTTTAAGTGCTCTGGAGTCATTTCGTTGCAAGCGGGTTTTTAAGTGCTCTGGAGTCATTTCGTTGCAAGCGGGTTTTTAAGTGCTCTGGAGTCATTTCGTTGCAAGCGGGTTTTAAGTGCTCTGGAGTCATTTCGTTGCAAGCGGGTTTTTACGTGTTCTGGAGTCATTTCTTTGCAAGCGGGTTTTTATATACTTCTCAGACATTTCACTGGAAGCGGGTTTTTTAAGTGCTCTGTAGGCATTTCGTTGCAAGCGGGTTTTTAAGTACTCTGGAGTCATTTCGTTGCAAGCGGGTTTTAAAGTGCTCTGGAGTCATTTCGTAGCAAGCGGGTTTTTAAGTGCTCTGGAGTCATTTCGTTGCAAGCGGGTTTTTGAGTGCTCTGGAGTCATTTCATTGTAAGCGGGTTTTTAAGTGCTCTGGAGTCATTTCGTTTCAAGCAGGTTTTTACGTGTTCTGGAGTCATTTCGTTGCAAGCGGGTTATTACATACTTCTCAGACATTTCACTGGAAGCGGGTTTTTTAAGTCCTCTGTAGGCATTTCGTGGCAAGCGGGTTTTTAAGTACTCTGGAGTCATTTCGTTGCAAGCGGGTTTTTACGTGCTCTGGAGTCATTTCGTTGCAAGCGGGTTTTTACATATTTCTCTGACATTTAACTGGAAGCGAGTACTTTAAGTGCTCTGGAGTCATTTCGTTGCAAGCGGGTTTTTAAGTGTTCTGGAGTCATTTCGTTGCAAGCGGGTTTTTAAGTGCTCTGGAGTCATTTCGTTGCAAGCGGGTTTTTTAAGTGCTCTGGAGTAATTTCGTTGCAAGCGGGTTTTTACATACTTCTCAGACATTTCACTGGAAGCGGGTTTTTTAAGTGCTCTGTAGGCATTTCGTTGCAAGCGGGTTTTTAAGTGCTCTGGAGTCATTTCGTTGCAATCGGGTTTTTAAGTGCTCTGAAGGCATTTCGTTGTAAGCGGGTTTTTAAGTGCTCTGGAGTCATTTCCTTGCAAGCGGGTTTTTAAGTGCTCTGGAGTCATTTCATTGCAAGCGGGTTTTTACATACTTCTCAGATATTTCACTGTAAGCGGGTTTTTTAAGTGCTCTGGAGTCATTTCGTTGCAAGCGGGTTTTTAAGTACTCTGGAGTCATTTCGTTGCAAGCGGGTTTTTAAGTGCTTTGGAGTCATTTCGTTGCAAGCGGGTTTTTAAGTGCTCTGGAGTCATTTCGTTGCAAGCGGGTGTTTAAGTGCTCTGGAGTCATTTCGTTGCAAGCGGGTTTTTAAGTGCTCTGGAATCATTTCGTTGCAAGCGGGTTTTTAAGTGTTCTGGAGTCCTTTCGTTGCAAGCGGATTTTTAAATGCTCTGGAGTCATTTCGTTGCAAGCGGGTTTTTAAGTGCTCTGGAGTCATTTCGTTGCAAGCGGGTTTTTAAGTGCTCTGGAGTCATTTCGTTGCAAGCGGGTTTTTAAGTGCTCTGGAGTCATTTCGTTGCAAGCGGGTTTTTACGTGTTCTGGAGTCATTTCGTTGCAAGCGGGATTTTACATACTTCTCAGACATTTCACTGGAAGCGGGTTTTTTAAGTGCTCTGTAGGCATTTCGTTGCAAGCGGGTTTTTAAGTACGCTGGAGTCATTTCGTTGCAAGCGGGTTTTTACATATTTCTCTGACATTTAACTAGAAGCGAGTATTTTAAGTGCTCTGGAGTTATTTCGTTGCAAGCGGGTTTTTAAGTGATCTGGAGTCATTTCGTTGCAAGCGGGTTTTTAAGTGCTCTGGAGTCATTTCGTTGCAAGCGGGTTTTTACGTGTTCTGGAGTCATTTCGTTGCAAGCGGGTTTTTACATACTTCTCAGACATTTCACTGGAAGTGGGTTTTTTAAGTGCTCTTTAGGCATTTCGTTGCAAGCGGGTTTTTAAGTACTATGGAGTCATTTCGTTGCAAGCGGGTTTTTAAGTGCTCTGGAGTCATTTCGTTGCAAGCGGGTTTTTAAGTGCTCTGGAGTCATTTCGTTGCAAGCGGGTTTTTAAGTGCTCTGGAGTCATTTCGTTGCAAGCGGGTTTTTACATACTTCTCAGACATTTCACTGGAAGTGGGTTTTTTAAGTGCTCTGTAGGCATTTCGTTGCAAGCGTGTTTTTAAGTACTATGGAGTCATTTCGTTGCAAACGGGTTTTTAAGTGTTCTGGAGTCATTTCGTTTCAAGCGGGTTTTTAAGTGCTCTGGAGTCATTTCGTTGCAATCGGGTTTTTAAGTGCTCTGGAGTCATTTCGTTGCAAGCGAGTTTTTAAGTGCTCTGGAGTTATTTCGTTGCAAGCGGGTTTTTAAGTGCTCTGGAGTCATTTCGTTGCAAGCGGGTTTTTAAGTGCTCTGGAGTCATTTCGTTGCAAGCGGGTTTTTAAATGCTCTGGACTCATTTCGTTGCAAGCGGGTGTTTAAGTGCTCTGGAGTCATTTCGTTGCAAGCGGGTTTTTAAGTGCTCTGGAGTCATTTCGTTGCAAGCGGGTTTTTACGTGCTCTGGAGTCATTTCGTTGCAAGCGGGTTTTTAAGTGCTCTGGAGTCATTTCGTTGCAAGCGGGTTTTTAAGTGCTCTGGAGTCATTTCGTTGCAAGCGGGTTTTTTAAGTGCTCTGGAGTCATTTCGTTGCAAGCGAGTTTTTAAGTGCTCTGGAGTCATTTCGTTCCAAGCGGGTTTTTAAGTGCTCTGAAGGAATTTCGTTGTAAGCGGGTTTTTAAGTGCTCTGGAGTCATTTCGTTGCAAGTGGGTTTTTACGTGCTCTGGAGTCATTTCGTTGCAAGCTGGTTTTTACGTGCTCTGGAGTCATTTCTTTGCAAGCGGGTTTTTAAGTGCTCTGGAGTCATTTCGTTTCAAGCGGGTTTTTAAGTGCTCTGGAGTCATTTCGTTGCAAGCGGGTTTTTAAGTGCTCTGGAGTCATTTCGTTGCAAGCGGGTTTTTACATACTTCTCAGACATTTCACTGAGAGCAGGTTTTTTAAGTGCTCTGGAGTCATTTCGTTGCAAGCGGGTTTTTAAGTGCTCTGGAGTCATTTCGTTGCAAGCGGGTTTTTAAGTGCTCTGGAGTCATTTCGTTACAAGCGGGTTTTTAAGTGCTCTGGAGTCATTTCGTTGCAAGCGGGTTTTTACGTGCTCTGGAGTCATTTCGTTGCAAGCGGGTTTTTAAGTGCTCTGGAGTCATTTCGTTGCAAGCGGGTTTTTACGTGCTCTGAAGGCATTTCGTTGCAAGCGGGTTTTTAAGTGCTCTGGAGTCATTTCGTTGCAAGTGGGTTTTTACGTGCTCTGGAGTCATTTCGTTGCAAGCTGGTTTTTAAGTGCTCTGGAGTCATTTCTTTGCAAGCGGGTTTTTAAGTGCTCTGGAGTCATTTCGTTTCAAGCGGGTTTTTAAGTGCTCTGGAGTAATTTCGTTGCAAGCGGGTTTTTAAGTGCTCTGGAGTCATTTCGTTGCAAGCGGGTTTTTAAGTGCTCTGGAGTCACTCGTTGCAAGCGGGTTTTTAAGTGCTCTGGAGTCATTTCGTTGCAAGCGGGTTTTTAAGTGCTCTGGAGTCATTTCGTTGCAAGCGGGTTTTTACATACTTCTCAGACATTTCACTGAGAGCAGGTTTTTTAAGTGCTCTGGAGTCATTTCGTTGCAAGCGGGTTTTTAAGTGCTCTGGAGTCATTTCTTTGCAAGCGGATTTTTACATGTTCTGGAGTCATTTCGTTGCAAGCGGGTTTTTACATACTTCTCAGACATTTCACTGGAAGCGGGTTTTTTAAGTGCTCTGTTGGCATTTCGTTGCAAGCGGGTTTTTAAGTACTCTGGAGTCATTTCGTTGCAAGCGTTTTTTACATGCTCTGGAGTCATTTCGTTGCAAGCGGGTTTTTAAGTGCTCTGGAGTCATTTCGTTGCAAGCGGGTTTTTAAGTGCTCTGGAGTCACTTCGTTGCAAGCGGGTTTTTAAGTGCTCGGGAATCACTTCGTTGCAAGCGGGTTTTTAAGTGCTCTGGCGTCATTTCGTTGCAAGCGGGTATTTAAGTGTTCTGGATTCATTTCGTTGCAAGCAGGTTTTTAAGTGCTCTGGAGTCATTTCGTTGCAAGCGGGTTTTTAAGTACTCTGGAGTCATTTCGTTGCAAGCGGGTTTTTAGGTGCTCTGGAGTCATTTCGTTGCAAGCGGGTTTTTAAGTGCTCTGGAGTCATTTCGTTGCAAGCGGGTTTTTACATACTTCTCAGACATTTCACTGAGAGCAGGTTTTTTAAGTGCTCTGGAGTCATTTCGTTGCAAGCGGGTTTTTAAGTGCTCTGGAGTCATTTTGTTGCAAGCGGGTTTTTAAGTGCTCTGGAGTCATTTCGTTGCAAGCGGGTTTTTAAGTGCTCTGGAGTCATTTCGTTGCAAGCGGGTTTTTAAATGCTCTGGAGTCATTTCGGTGCAAGCGGGTTTTTACGTGCTCTGAAGGCATTTCGTTGTAAGCAGGTTTTTAAGTGCTCTGGAGTCATTTCGTTGCAAGCGGGTTTTTAAGTGCTCTGGAGTCATTTCGTTGCAAGCGGGTTCTTAAGTGCTCTGGAGTCATTTCGTTGCAAGCGGGTTTTTAAGTGCTCTGGAGTCATTTCGTTGCAAGCGGGTTTTTAAGTCTCTGGAGTCATTTCGTTGCAAGCGGGTTTTTAAATGCTCTGGAGTCATTTCGTTGCAAGCGGGTTTTTAAGTGCTCTGGAATCATTTCGTTGCAAGCGGGTTTTTAAGTGCTCTGGAGTCATTTCGTTGCAAGCGGGTTTTTAATTGCTCTGGAGTCATTTCGTTCCATGCGGGTTTTTAAGTGCTCTGAAGGCATTTCGTTGCAAGCGGGTTTTTAAGTGCTCTGAAGGCATTTCGTTGTAAGCGGGTTTTTAAGTGCTCTGGAGTCATTTCGTTGCAAGCGGATTTTTACATGTTCTGGAGTCATTTCGTTGCAAGCGGGTTTTAACATACTTCTCAGACATTTCACTGGAAGCGGGTTTTTTAAGTGCTCTGTAGGCATTTCGTTGCAAGCGGGTTTTTAAGTACTCTGGAGTCATTTCGTTGCAAGCGTTTTTTACATGCTCTGGAGTCATTTCGTTGCAAGCGGGTTTTTACATACTTCTCTGACATTTAACTGGAAACGAGTTTTTTAAGTGCTCTGGAGTCATTTTGTTGCAAGCGGGTTTTTACATACTTCTCAGACATTTCACTGGAAGCGGGTTTTTTAAGTGCTCTGGAGTCATTTCGTTGCAAGCGGGTTTTTAAGTGCTCTGAAGGAATTTCGTTGTAAGCGGGTTTTTAAGTGCTCTGGAGTCATTTCGTTGCAAGTGGGTTTTTACGTGCTCTGGAGTCATTTCGTTGCAAGCTGGTTTTTAAGTGCTCTGGAGTCATTTCGTTGCAAGCGGGTTTTTACATACTTCTCAGACATTTCACTGGAAGCGGGTTTTTTAAGTGCTCTGGAGTCATTTCGTTCCAAGCGGGTTTTTAAGTGCTCTGAAGGAATTTCGTTGTAAGCGGGTTTTTAAGTGCTCTGGAGTCATTTTGTTGCAAGTGGGTTTTTACGTGCTCTGGAGTCATTTCGTTGCAAGCTGGTTTTTAAGTGCTCTGGAGTCATTTCTTTGCAAGCGGGTTTTTAAGTGCTCTGGAGTCATTTCGTTGCAAGCGGGTTTTTACGTGTTCTGGAGTCATTTCGTTGCAAGCGGGTTTTTACATACTTCTCAGACATTTCACTGGAAGTGGGTTTTTTAAGTGCTCTTTAGGCATTTCGTTGCAAGCGGGTTTTTAAGTACTATGGAGTCATTTCGTTGCAAGCGGGTTTTTAAGTGCTCTGGAGTCATTTCGTTGCAAGCGGGTTTTTAAGTGCTCTGGAGTCATTTCGTTGCAAGCGGGTTTTTAAGTGCTCTGGAGTCATTTCGTTGCAAGCGGGTTTTTACATACTTCTCAGACATTTCACTGGAAGTGGGTTTTTTAAGTGCTCTGTAGGCATTTCGTTGCAAGCGGGTTTTTAAGTACTATGGAGTCATTTCGTTGCAAACGGGTTTTTAAGTGTTCTGGAGTCATTTCGTTTCAAGCGGGTTTTTAAGTGCTCTGGAGTCATTTCGTTGCAATCGGGTTTTTAAGTGCTCTGGAGTCATTTCGTTGCAAGCGGGTTTTTAAGTGCTCTGCAGTTATTTCGTTGCAAGCGGGTTTTTAAGTGCTCTGGAGTCATTTCGTTGCAAGCGGGTTTTTAAGTGCTCTGGAGTCATTTCGTTGCAAGCGGGTTTTTAAATGCTCTGGAGTCATTTCGTTGCAAGCGGGTTTTTAAGTGCTCTGGAGTCATTTCGTTGCAAGCGGGTTTTTAAGTGCTCTGGAGTCATTTCGTTGCAAGCGGGTTTTTACGTGCTCTGGAGTCATTTCGTTGCAAGCGGGTTTTTAAGTGCTCTGGAGTCATTTCGTTGCAAGCGGGTTTTTAAGTGCTCTGGAGTCATTTCGTTGCAAGCGGGTTTTTTAAGTGCTCTGGAGTCATTTCGTTGCAAGCGAGTTTTTAAGTGCTCTGGAGTCATTTCGTTCCAAGCGGGTTTTTAAGTGCTCTGAAGGAATTTCGTTGCAAGCGGGTTTTTAAGTGCTCTGGAGTCATTTCGTTGCAAGCGGGTTTTTAAGTGCTCTGGAGTCATTTCGTTGCAAGCGGGTTTTTTAAGTGCTCTGGAGTCATTTCGTTGCAAGCGAGTTTTTAAGTGCTCTGGAGTCATTTCGTTCCAAGCGGGTTTTTAAGTGCTCTGAAGGAATTTCGTTGTAAGCGGGTTTTTAAGTGCTCTGGAGTCATTTCGTTGCAAGTGGGTTTTTACGTGCTCTGGAGTCATTTCGTTGCAAGCTGGTTTTTAAGTGCTCTGGAGTCATTTCTTTGCAAGCGGGTTTTTAAGTGCTCTGGAGTCATTTCGTTGCAAGCGGGTTTTTAAGTGCTCTGGAGTCATTTCGTTGCAAGCGGGTTTTTACATACTTCTCAGACATTTCACTGAGAGCAGGTTTTTTAAGTGCTCTGGAGTCATTTCGTTGCAAGCGGGTTTTTAAGTGCTCTGGAGTCATTTCGTTGCAAGCGTGTTTTTAAGTGCTCTGGAGTCATTTCGTTACAAGCGGGTTTTTAAGTGCTCTGGAGTCATTTCGTTGCAAGCGGGTTTTTACGTGCTCTGGAGTCATTTCGTTGCAAGCGGGTTTTTAAGTGCTCTGGAGTCATTTCGTTGCAAGCGGGTTTTTACGTGCTCTGAAGGCATTTCGTTGCAAGCGGGTTTTTAAGTGCTCTGGAGTCATTTCGTTGCAAGTGGGTTTTTACGTGCTCTGGAGTCATTTCGTTGCAAGCTGGTTTTTAAGTGCTCTGGAGTCATTTCTTTGCAAGCGGGTTTTTAAGTGCTCTGGAGTCATTTCGTTTCAAGCGGGTTTTTAAGTGCTCTGGAGTAATTTCGTTGCAAGCGGGTTTTTAAGTGCTCTGGAGTCATTTCGTTGCAAGCGGGTTTTTAAGTGCTCTGGAGTCACTCGTTGCAAGCGGGTTTTAAGTGCTCTGGAGTCATTTCGTTGCAAGCGGGTTTTTAAGTGCTCTGGAGTCATTTCGTTGCAAGCGGGTTTTTACATACTTCTCAGACATTTCACTGAGAGCAGGTTTTTTAAGTGCTCTGGAGTCATTTCGTTGCAAGCGGGTTTTTAAGTGCTCTGGAGTCATTTCTTTGCAAGCGGATTTTTACATATTCTGGAGTCATTTCGTTGCAAGCGGGTTTTTACATACTTCTCAGACATTTCACTGGAAGCGGGTTTTTTAAGTGCTCTGTTGGCATTTCGTTGCAAGCGGGTTTTTAAGTACTCTGGAGTCATTTCGTTGCAAGCGTTTTTTACATGCTCTGGAGTCATTTCGTTGCAAGCGGGTTTTTAAGTGCTCTGGAGTCATTTCGTTGCAAGCGGGTTTTTAAGTGCTCTGGAGTCACTTCGTTGCAAGCGGGTTTTTAAGTGCTCGGGAATCACTTCGTTGCAAGCGGGTTTTTAAGTGCTCTGGCGTCATTTCGTTGCAAGCGGGTATTTAAGTGTTCTGGATTCATTTCGTTGCAAGCAGGTTTTTAAGTGCTCTGGAGTCATTTCGTTGCAAGCGGGTTTTTAAGTACTCTGGAGTCATTTCGTTGCAAGCGGGTTTTTAGGTGCTCTGGAGTCATTTCGTTACAAGCGGGTTTTTAAGTGCTCTGGAGTCATTTCGTTGCAAGCGGGTTTTTACATACTTCTCAGACATTTCACTGAGAGCAGGTTTTTTAAGTGCTCTGGAGTCATTTCGTTGCAAGCGGGTTTTTAAGTGCTCTGGAGTCATTTCGTTGCAAGCGGGTTTTTAAGTGCTCTGGAGTCATTTCGTTGCAAGCGGGTTTTTAAGTGCTCTGGAGTCATTTCGTTGCAAGCGGGTTTTTAAATGCTCTGGAGTCATTTCGGTGCAAGCGGGTTTTTACGTGCTCTGAAGGCATTTCGTTGTAAGCAGGTTTTTAAGTGCTCTGGAGTCATTTCGTTGCAAGCGGGTTTTTAAGTGCTCTGGAGTGATTTCGTTGCAAGCGGGTTCTTAAGTGCTCTGGAGTCATTTCGTTGCAAGCGGGTTTTTAAGTGCTCTGGAGTCATTTCGTTGCAAGCGGGTTTTTAAGTCTCTGGAGTCATTTCGTTGCAAGCGGGTTTTTAAATGCTCTGGAGTCATTTCGTTGCAAGCGGGTTTTTAAGTGCTCTGGAATCATTTCGTTGCAAGCGGGTTTTTAAGTGCTCTGGAGTCATTTCGTTGCAAGCGGGTTTTTAATTGCTCTGGAGTCATTTCGTTCCATGCGGGTTTTTAAGTGCTCTGAAGGCATTTCGTTGCAAGCGGGTTTTTAAGTGCTCTGAAGGCATTTCGTTGTAAGCGGGTTTTTAAGTGCTCTGGAGTCATTTCGTTGCAAGCGGATTTTTACATGTTCTGGAGTCATTTCGTTGCAAGCGGGTTTTAACATACTTCTCAGACATTTCACTGGAAGCGGGTTTTTTAAGTGCTCTGTAGGCATTTCGTTGCAAGCGGGTTTTTAAGTACTCTGGAGTCATTTCGTTGCAAGCGTTTTTTACATGCTCTGGAGTCATTTCGTTGCAAGCGGGTTTTTACATACTTCTCTGACATTTAACTGGAAACGAGTTTTTTAAGTGCTCTGGAGTCATTTTGTTGCAAGCGGGTTTTTACATACTTCTCAGACATTTCACTGGAAGCGGGTTTTTTAAGTGCTCTGGAGTCATTTCGTTGCAAGCGGGTTTTTAAGTGCTCTGAAGGAAGTTCGTTGTAAGCGGGTTTTTAAGTGCTCTGGAGTCGTTTCGTTGCAAGTGGGTTTTTACGTGCTCTGGAGTCATTTCGTTGCAAGCTGGTTTTTAAGTGCTCTGGAGTCATTTCGTTGCAAGCGGGTTTTTACATACTTCTCAGACATTTCACTGGAAGCGGGTTTTTTAAGTGCTCTGGAGTCACTTCGTTGCAAGCGGGTTTTTAAGTGCTCTGGAGTCATTTCGTTGCAAGCGGGTTTTTAAGTGCTCTGGAGTCATTTCGTTGCAAGCGGGTTTTTAAGTGCTCTGGAGTCACTTCGTTGCAAGCGGGTTTTTAAGTGCTCTGGAGTCATTTCGTTGCAAGCGGGTATTTAAGTGTTCTGGATTCATTTCGTTGCAAGCAGGTTTTTAAGTGCTCTGGAGTCATTTCGTTGCAAGCGGGTTTTTAAGTACTCTGGAGTCATTTCGTTGCAAGCGGGTATTTAAGTGCTCTGGAGTCATTTCGTTGCAAGCGGGTGTTTAAGTGCTCTGGAGTCATTTCGTTGCAAGCGGGTTTTTAAGTGCTCTGGAGTCATTTCGTTGCAAGCGGGTTTTTAAGTGCTCTGGAGTCATTTCGTTGCAAGCGGGTTTTTAAGTGCTCTGGAGTCATTTCGTTGCAAGCGGGTTTTTAAGTGCTCTGGAGTCATTTCGTTGCAAGCGGGTTTTTACATACTTCTCAGACATTTCACTGAGAGCAGGTTTTTTAAGTGCTCTGGAGTCATTTCGTTGCAAGCGGGTTTTTAAGTGCTCTGGAGTCATTTCGTTGCAAGCGGGTTTTTAAGTGCTCTGGAGTCATTTCGTTGCAAGCGGGTTTTTTAAGTGCTCTGGAGTCATTTCGTTGCAAGCGAGTTTTTAAGTGCTCTGGAGTCATTTCGTTCCAAGCGGGTTTTTAAGTGCTCTGAAGGCATTTCGTTGTAAGCGGGTTTTTAAGTGCTCTGGAGTCATTTCGTTGCAAGTGGGTTTTTACGTGCTCTGGAGTCATTTCGTTGCAAGCTGGTTTTTAAGTGCTCTGGAGTCATTTCTTTGCAAGCGGGTTTTTAAGTGCTCTGGAGTCATTTCGTTTCAAGCGGGTTTTTAAGTGCTCTTGAGTAATTTCGTTGCAATCGGGTTTTTAAGTGCTCTAGAGTCATTTCGTTGCAAGCGGGTTTTTAAGTGCTCTGGAGTCACTTCGTTGCAAGCGGGTTTTTAAGTGCTCTGGAGTCATTTCGTTGCAAGCGGGTTTTTAAGTGCTCTGGAGTCATTTCGTTGCAAGCGGGTTTTTACATACTTCTCAGACATTTCACTGAGAGCAGGTTTTTTAAGTGCTCTGGTGTCATTTCGTTGCAAGCGGGTTTTTAAGTGCTCTGGAGTCATTTCGTTGCAAGCGGGTTTTTAAGTGCTCTGGAGTCATTTCGTTGCAAGCGGGTTTTTAAGTGCTCTGGAGTCATTTCGTTGCAAGCGGGTTTTTAAGTGCTCTGGAGAATTTCGTTGCAAGCGGGTTTTTAAGTGCTCTGGAGTCATTTCGTTGCAAGCGGGTTTTTAAGTGCTCTGGAGTCATTTGGTTGCAAGCGGGTTTTTTAAGTGCTCTGGAGTCATTTCGTTTCAAGCGGGTTTTTAAGTGCTCTGGAGTAATTTCGTTGCAAGCTGGTTTTTAAGTGCTCTGGAGTCATTTCGTTGCAAGCGGGTTTTTAAGTGCTCTGGAGTCACTTCATTGCAAGCGGGTTTTTAAGTGCTCTGGAGTCATTTCGTTGCAAGCGGGTTTTTAAGTGCTCTGGAGTCATTTCGTTGCAAGCGGGTTTTTAAGTGCTCTGGAGTCACTTCGTTGCAAGCGGGTTTTTAAGTGCTCTGGAGTCATTTCGTTGCAAGCGGGTATTTAAGTGTTCTGGATTCATTTCGTTGCAAGCAGGTTTTTAAGTGCTCTGGAGTCATTTCGTTGCAAGCGGGTTTTTAAGTACTCTGGAGTCATTTCGTTGCAAGCGGGTATTTAAGTGCTCTGGAGTCATTTCGTTGCAAGCGGGTGTTTAAGTGCTCTGGAGTCATTTCGTTGCAAGCGGGTTTTTAAGTGCTCTGGAGTCATTTCGTTGCAAGCGGGTTTTTACATACTTCTCAGACATTTCACTGAGAGCAGGTTTTGTAAGTGCTCTGGAGTCATTTCGTTGCAAGCGGGTTTTTAAGTGCTCTGGAGTCATTTCGTTGCAAGCGGGTTTTTAAGTGCTCTGGAGTCATTTCGTTGCAAGCGGGTTTTTAAGTGCTCTGGAGTCATTTCGTTGCAAGCGGGTTTTTAAGTGCTCTGGAGTCATTTCGTTGCAAGCGGGTTTTGAAGTGCTCTGGAGTCATTTCGTTGCAAGCGGGTTTTTACATACTTCTCAGACATTTCACTGAGAGCAGGTTTTTTAAGTGCTCTGGAGTCATTTCGTTGCAAGCGGGTTTTTAAGTGCTCTGGAGTCATTTCGTTGCAAGCGGGTTTTTAAGTGCTCTGGAGTCATTTCGTTGCAAGCGGGTTTTTTAAGTGCTCTGGAGTCATTTCGTTGCAAGCGAGTTTTTAAGTGCTCTGGAGTCATTTCGTTCCAAGCGGGTTTTTAAGTGCTCTGAAGGCATTTCGTTGTAAGCGGGTTTTTAAGTGCTCTGGAGTCATTTCGTTGCAAGTGGGTTTTTACGTGCTCTGGAGTCATTTCGTTGCAAGCTGGTTTTTAAGTGCTCTGGAGTCATTTCTTTGCAAGCGGGTTTTTAAGTGCTCTGGAGTCATTTCGTTTCAAGCGGGTTTTTAAGTGCTCTTGAGTAATTTCGTTGCAATCGGGTTTTTAAGTGCTCTAGAGTCATTTCGTTGCAAGCGGGTTTTTAAGTGCTCTGGAGTCACTTCGTTGCAAGCGGGTTTTTAAGTGCTCTGGAGTCATTTCGTTGCAAGCGGGTTTTTAAGTGCTCTGGAGTCATTTCGTTGCAAGCGGGTTTTTACATACTTCTCAGACATTTCACTGAGAGCAGGTTTTTTAAGTGCTCTGGTGTCATTTCGTTGCAAGCGGGTTTTTAAGTGCTCTGGAGTCATTTCGTTGCAAGCGGGTTTTTAAGTGCTCTGGAGTCATTTCGTTGCAAGCGGGTTTTTAAGTGCTCTGGAGTCATTTCGTTGCAAGCGGGTTTTTAAGTGCTCTGGAGAATTTCGTTGCAAGCGGTTTTTTAAGTGCTCTGGAGTCATTTCGTTGCAAGCGGGTTTTTAAGTGCTCTGGAGTCATTTGGTTGCAAGCGGGTTTTTTAAGTGCTCTGGAGTCATTTCGTTTCAAGCGGGTTTTTAAGTGCTCTGGAGTAATTTCGTTGCAAGCGGGTTTTTAAGTGCTCTGGAGTCATTTCGTTGCAAGCGGGTTTTTAAGTGCTCTGGAGTCACTTCATTGCAAGCGGGTTTTTAAGTGCTCTGGAGTCATTTCGTTGCAAGCGGGTTTTTAAGTGCTCTGGAGTCATTTCGTTGCAAGCGGGTTTTTAAGTGCTCTGGAGTCACTTCGTTGCAAGCGGGTTTTTAAGTGCTCTGGAGTCATTTCGTTGCAAGCGGGTATTTAAGTGTTCTGGATTCATTTCGTTGCAAGCAGGTTTTTAAGTGCTCTGGAGTCATTTCGTTGCAAGCGGGTTTTTAAGTACTCTGTAGTCATTTCGTTGCAAGCGGGTATTTAAGTGCTCTGGAGTCATTTCGTTGCAAGCGGGTGTTTAAGTGCTCTGGAGTCATTTCGTTGCAAGCGGGTTTTTAAGTGCTCTGGAGTCATTTCGTTGCAAGCGGGTTTTTACATACTTCTCAGACATTTCACTGAGAGCAGGTTTTGTAAGTGCTCTGGAGTCATTTCGTTGCAAGCGGGTTTTTAAGTGCTCTGGAGTCATTTCGTTGCAAGCGGGTTTTTAAGTGCTCTGGAGTCATTTCGTTGCAAGCGGGTTTTTAAGTGCTCTGGAGTCATTTCGTTGCAAGCGGGTTTTTAAGTGCTCTGGAGTCATTTCGTTGCAAGCGGGTTTTTAAGTGCTCTGGAGTCATTTCGTTGCAAGCGGGTTTTTACATACTTCTCAGACATTTCACTGAGAGCAGGTTTTTTAAGTGCTCTGGAGTCATTTCGTTGCAAGCGGGTTTTTAAGTGCTCTGGAGTCATTTCGTTGCAAGCGGGTTTTTAAGTGCTCTGGAGTCATTTCGTTGCAAGCGGGTTTTTTAAGTGCTCTGGAGTCATTTCGTTGCAAGCGAGTTTTTAAGTGCTCTGGAGTCATTTCGTTCCAAGCGGGTTTTTAAGTGCTCTGAAGGCATTTCGTTGTAAGCGGGTTTTTAAGTGCTCTGGAGTCATTTCGTTGCAAGTGGGTTTTTACGTGCTCTGGAGTCATTTCGTTGCAAGCTGGTTTTTAAGTGCTCTGGAGTCATTTCTTTGCAAGCGGGTTTTTAAGTGCTCTGGAGTCATTTCGTTTCAAGCGGGTTTTTAAGTGCTCTTGAGTAATTTCGTTGCAATCGGGTTTTTAAGTGCTCTAGAGTCATTTCGTTGCAAGCGGGTTTTTAAGTGCTCTGGAGTCACTTCGTTGCAAGCGGGTTTTTAAGTGCTCTGGAGTCATTTCGTTGCAAGCGGGTTTTTAAGTGCTCTGGAGTCATTTCGTTGCAAGCGGGTTTTTACATACTTCTCAGACATTTCACTGAGAGCAGGTTTTTTAAGTGCTCTGGTGTCATTTCGTTGCAAGCGGGTTTTTAAGTGCTCTGGAGTCATTTCGTTGCAAGCGGGTTTTTAAGTGCTCTGGAGTAATTTCGTTGCAAGCTGGTTTTTAAGTGCTCTGGAGTCATTTCTTTGCAAGCGGGTTTTTAAGTGCTCTGGAGTCATTTCGTTTCAAGCGGGTTTTTAAGTGCTCTGGAGTAATTTCGTTGCAAGCGGGTTTTTAAGTGCTCTGGAGTCACTTCGTTGCAAGCGGGTTTTTAAGTGCTCTGGAGTCACTTCGTTGCAAGCGGGTTTTTAAGTGCTCTGGAGTCATTTCGTTGCAAGCGGGTTTTTAAGTACTCTGGAGTCATTTCGTTGCAAGCGGGTATTTAAGTGCTCTGGAGTCATTTCGTTGCAAGCGGGTTTTTTAAGTGCTCTGGAGTCATTTCGTTGCAAGCGAGCTTTTAAATGCTCTGGAGTCATTTCGTTCCAAGCGGGTTTTTAAGTGCTCTGAAGGCATTTCGTTTTAAGCGGGTTGTTAAGTGCTCTGGAGTCATTTCGTTGCAAGTTGGTTTTTACGTGCTCTGGAGTCATTTCGTTGCAAGCTGGTTTTTAAATGCTCTGGAGTCATTTCTTTACAAGCGGGTTTTTAAGTGCTCTGGAGTCATTTCGTTTCAAGCGGGTTTTTAAGTGCTCTGGAGTAATTTCGTTGCAAGCGGGTTTTTAAGTGCTCTGGAGTCATTTCGTTGCAAGCGGGTTTTTAAGTGCTCTGGAGTCACTTCGTTGCAAGCGGGTTTTTAAGTGCTCTGGAGTCATTTCGTTGCAAGCGGGTTTTTAAGTGCTCTGGAGTCATTTCGTTGCAAGGGGGTTTTTAAGTGCTCTGGAGTCACTTCGTTGCAAGCGGGTTTTTAAGTGCTCTGGAGTCATTTCGTTGCAAGCGGGTATTTAAGTGTTCTAGATTCATTTCGTTGCAAGCAGGTTTTTAAGTGCTCTGGAGTCATTTCGTTGCAAGCGGGTTTTTAAGTACTCTGGACTCATTTCGTTGCAAGCGGGTATTTAAGTGCTCTGGAGTCATTTCGTTGCAAGCGGGTGTTTAAGTGCTCTGGAGTCATTTCGTTGCAAGCGGGTTTTTAAGTGCTCTGGAGTCATTTCGTTGCAAGCGGGTTTTTACATACTTCTCAGACATTTCACTGAGAGCAGGTTTTGTAAGTGCTCTGGAGTCATTTCGTTGCAAGCGGGTTTTTAAGTGCTCTGGAGTCATTTCGTTGCAAGCGGGTTTTTAAGTGCTCTGGAGTCATTTCGTTGAAGCGGGTTTTTAAGTGCTCTGGAGTCATTTCGTTGCAAGCGGGTTTTTAAGTGCTCTGGAGTCATTTCGTTGCAAGCGGGTTTTTACATACTTCTCAGACATTTCATTCAGAGCAGGTTTTTTAAGTGCTCTGGAATCATTTCGTTGCAAGCGGGTTTTTAAGTGCTCTGGAGTCATTTCGTTGCAAGCGGGTTTTTAAGTGCTCTGGAGTCATTTCGTTGCAAGCGGGTTTTTAAGTGCTCTGGAGTCATTTCGTTGCAAGCGGGTTTTTAAGTGCTCTGGAGTCATTTCGTTGCAAGCGGGTTTTTAAGTGCTCTGGAGTCATTTCGTTGCAAGCGGGTTTTTAAGTGCTCTGGAGTCATTTCGTTGCAAGCGGGTTTTTAAGTGCTCTGGAGTCACTTCGTTGCAAGCGGGTTTTTAAGTGCTCTGGAGTCATTTCGTTGCAAGCGGGTTTTTAAGAGCTCTGGAGTCATTTCGTTGCAAGCGGGTTTTTAAGTGCTCTGGAGTCACTTCGTTGCAAGCGGGTTTTTAAGTGCTCTGGAGTCATTTCATTGCAAGCGGGTATTTAAGTGTTCTGGATTCATTTCGTTGCAAGCAGGTTTTTAAGTGCTCTGGAGTCATTTCGTTGCAAGCGGGTTTTTAAGTACTCTGGATTCATTTCGTTGCAAGCGGGTTTTTAAGTGCTCTGGAGTCATTTCGTTGCAAGCGGGTGTTTAAGTGCTCTGGAGTCATTTCGTTGCAAGCGGGTTTTTAAGTGCTCTGGAGTCATTTCGTTGTAAGCGGGTTTTTACATACTTCTCAGACATTTTACTGAGCAGGTTTTTTAAGTGCTCTGGAGTCATTTCGTTGCAAGCGGGTTTTTAAATGCTCTGGAGTCAATTCGTTGCAAGCGGGTTTTTAAGTGCTCTGGAGTCATTTTGTTGCAAGCGGGTTTTTAAGTGCTCTGGAGTCATTTATTTGCAAGCGGGTTTTTACGTGCTCTGGAGTCATTTCGTTGCAAGCGGGTTTTTAAGTGCTCTGGAGTCATTTCGTTGCAAGCGGGTTTTTAAGTGCTCTGGAGTCATTTCGTTGCAAGCGGGTTTTTAAGTGCTCTGGAGTCATTTCGTTGCAAGCGGGTTTTTAAGTGCTCTGGAGTCATTTCGTTCCAAGCGGGTTTTTAAGTGCTCTGAAGGCATTTCGTTGTAAGCGGGTTTTTAAGTGCTCTGGAGTCATTTCGTTGCAAGTGGGTTTTTACGTGCTCTGGAGTCATTTCGTTGCAAGCTGGTTTTTAAGTGCTCTGGAGTCATTTCTTTGCAAGCGGGTTTTTAAGTGCTCTGGAGTCATTTTGTTTCAAGCGGGTTTTTAAGTGCTCTTGAGTAATTTCGTTGCAATCGGGTTTTTAAGTGCTCTAGAGTCATTTCGTTGCAAGCGGGTTTTTAAGTGCTCTGGAGTCACTTCGTTGCAAGCGGGTTTTTAAGTGCTCTGGAGTCATTTCGTTGCAAGCGGGTTTTTAAGTGCTCTGGAGTCATTTCGTTGCAAGCGGGTTTTTACATACTTCTCAGACATTTCACTGAGAGCAGGTTTTTTAAGTGCTCTGGTGTCATTTCGTTGCAAGCGGGTTTTTAAGTGCTCTGGAGTCATTTCGTTGCAAGCGGGTTTTTAAGTGCTCTGGAGTCATTTCGTTGCAAGCGGGTTTTTAAGTGCTCTGGAGTCATTTCGTTGCAAGCGGGTTTTTAAGTGCTCTGGAGTCATTTCGTTGCAAGCGGGTTTTTAAGTGCTCTGGAGTCATTTCGTTGCAAGCGGGGTTTTTAAGTGCTCTGGAGTCATTTCGTTGCAAGCGGGTTTTTAAGTGCTCTGGAGTCATTTGGTTGCAAGCGGGTTTTTTAAGTGCTCTGGAGTCATTTCGTTGCAAGCGAGTTTTTAAGTGCTCTGGAGTCATTTTGTTCCAAGCGGGTTTTTAAGTGCTCTGAAGGCATTTCGTTGTAAGCGGGTTTTTAAGTGCTCTGGAGTCATTTCGTTGCAAGTTGGTTTTTACGTGCTCTGGAGTCATTTCGTTGCAAGCTGGTTTTTAAGTGCTCTGGAGTCATTTCTTTGCAGGCGGGTTTTTAAGTGCTCTGGAGTCATTTCGTTTCAAGCGGGTTTTTAAGTGCTCTGGAGTAATTTCGTTGCAAGCGGGTTTTTAAGTGCTCTGGAGTCACTTCGTTGCAAGCAGGTGTTTAAGTGCTCTGGAGTCACTTCGTTGCAAGCGGGTTTTTAAGTGCTCTGGAGTCATTTCGTTGCAAGCGGGTTTTTAAGTACTCTGGAGTCATTTCGTTGCAAGCGGGTATTTAAGTGCTCTGGAGTCATTTCGTTGCAAGCGGGTGTTTAAGTGCTCTGGAGTCATTTCGTTGCAAGCGGGTTTTTAAGTGCTCTGGAGTCATTTCGTTGCAAGCGGGTTTTTACATACTTCTCAGACATTTCACTGAGAGCAGGTTTTGTAAGTGCTCTGGAGTCATTTCATTGCAATCGGGTTTTTAAGTGCTCTGGAGTCATTTCGTTGCAAGCGGGTTTTTAAGTGCTCTGGAGTCATTTCGTTGCAAGCGGGTTTTTAAGTGCTCTGGAGTCATTTCGTTGCAAGCGGGTTTTTAAGTGCTCTGGAGTCATTTCGTTGCAAGCGGGTTTTTAAGTGTTCTGCAGTCATTTTGTTGCAAGCGGGTTTTTAAGTGCTCTGGAGTCATTTCGTTGCAATCGGGTTTTTAAGTACTCTGGAGTCATTTCGTTGAAAGCGGGTTTTTAAGTGCTCTGGAGTCATTTCGTTGCAAGCGGGTTTTTAAGTGCTCTGGAGTCATTTCATTGCAAGCGGGTTTTTAAGTGCTCTGGAGTCATTTCGTTGCAAGCGGGTTTTTAAATGCTCTGGAGTCAGTTCGTTGCAAGCGGGTTTTTAAGTGCTCTGGAATCATTTCGTTGCAAGCGGGTTTTTAAGTGCTCTGGAGTCATTTCGTTGCAAGCGGGTTTTTAAGTGCTCTGGAGTCATTTCGTTCCAAGCGGGTTTTTAAGTGCTCTGAAGGCATTTCGTTGCAAGCGGGTTTTTAAGTGCTCTGAAGGCATTTCGTTGTAAGCGGGTTTTTAAGTGCTCTGGAGTCATTTCGTTGCAAGTGGATTTTTACATGTTCTGGAGTCATTTCGTTGCAAGCGGGTTTTTACATACTTCTCAGACATTTCACTGGAAGCGGGGTTTTAAGTGCTCTGTAGGCATTTCGTTGCAAGCGGGTTTTTAAGTACTCTGGAGTCATTTCGTTGCAAGCGTTTTTTACATGCTCTGGAGTCATTTTGTTGCAAGCGGGTTTTTAAGTACTCTGGAGTCATTTCTTTGCAAGCGGGTTTTTAAGTGCTCTGGAGTCATTTCGTTGCAAGCGGGTTTTTAAGTGCTCTGGAGTCATTTCGTTGCAAGCGGGTTTTTACATACTTCTCAGACATTTCACTGAGAGCAGGTTTTTTAAGTGCTCTGGAGTCATTTCGTTGCAAGCGGGTTTTTAAGTGCTCTGGAGTCATTTCGTTGCAAGCGTGTTTTTAAGTGCTCTGGAGTCATTTCGTTACAAGCGGGTTTTTAAGTGCTCTGGAGTCATTTCGTTGCAAGCGGGTTTTTACGTGCTCTGGAGTCATTTCGTTGCAAGCGGGTTTTTAAGTGCTCTGGAGTCATTTCGTTGCAAGCGGGTTTTTACGTGCTCTGAAGGCATTTCGTTGCAAGCGGGTTTTTAAGTGCTCTGGAGTCATTTCGTTGCAAGTGGGTTTTTACGTGCTCTGGAGTCATTTCGTTGCAAGCTGGTTTTTAAGTGCTCTGGAGTCATTTCTTTGCAAGCGGGTTTTTAAGTGCTCTGGAGTCATTTCGTTTCAAGCGGGTTTTTAAGTGCTCTGGAGTAATTTCGTTGCAAGCGGGTTTTTAAGTGCTCTGGAGTCATTTCGTTGCAAGCGGGTTTTTAAGTGCTCTGGAGTCACTCGTTGCAAGCGGGTTTTAAGTGCTCTGGAGTCATTTCGTTGCAAGCGGGTTTTTAAGTGCTCTGGAGTCATTTCGTTGCAAGCGGGTTTTTACATACTTCTCAGACATTTCACTGAGAGCAGGTTTTTTAAGTGCTCTGGAGTCATTTCGTTGCAAGCGGGTTTTTAAGTGCTCTGGAGTCATTTCTTTGCAAGCGGATTTTTACATATTCTGGAGTCATTTCGTTGCAAGCGGGTTTTTACATACTTCTCAGACATTTCACTGGAAGCGGGTTTTTTAAGTGCTCTGTTGGCATTTCGTTGCAAGCGGGTTTTTAAGTACTCTGGAGTCATTTCGTTGCAAGCGTTTTTTACATGCTCTGGAGTCATTTCGTTGCAAGCGGGTTTTTAAGTGCTCTGGAGTCATTTCGTTGCAAGCGGGTTTTTAAGTGCTCTGGAGTCACTTCGTTGCAAGCGGGTTTTTAAGTGCTCGGGAATCACTTCGTTGCAAGCGGGTTTTTAAGTGCTCTGGCGTCATTTCGTTGCAAGCGGGTATTTAAGTGTTCTGGATTCATTTCGTTGCAAGCAGGTTTTTAAGTGCTCTGGAGTCATTTCGTTGCAAGCGGGTTTTTAAGTACTCTGGAGTCATTTCGTTGCAAGCGGGTTTTTAGGTGCTCTGGAGTCATTTCGTTACAAGCGGGTTTTTAAGTGCTCTGGAGTCATTTCGTTGCAAGCGGGTTTTTACATACTTCTCAGACATTTCACTGAGAGCAGGTTTTTTAAGTGCTCTGGAGTCATTTCGTTGCAAGCGGGTTTTTAAGTGCTCTGGAGTCATTTCGTTGCAAGCGGGTTTTTATGTGCTCTGGAGTCATTTCGTTGCAAGCGGGTTTTTAAGTGCTCTGGAGTCATTTCGTTGCAAGCGGGTTTTTAAATGCTCTGGAGTCATTTCGGTGCAAGCGGGTTTTTACGTGCTCTGAAGGCATTTCGTTGTAAGCAGGTTTTTAAGTGCTCTGGAGTCATTTCGTTGCAAGCGGGTTTTTAAGTGCTCTGGAGTGATTTCGTTGCAAGCGGGTTCTTAAGTGCTCTGGAGTCATTTCGTTGCAAGCGGGTTTTTAAGTGCTCTGGAGTCATTTCGTTGCAAGCGGGTTTTTAAGTCTCTGGAGTCATTTCGTTGCAAGCGGGTTTTTAAATGCTCTGGAGTCATTTCGTTGCAAGCGGGTTTTTAAGTGCTCTGGAATCATTTCGTTGCAAGCGGGTTTTTAAGTGCTCTGGAGTCATTTCGTTGCAAGCGGGTTTTTAATTGCTCTGGAGTCATTTCGTTCCATGCGGGTTTTTAAGTGCTCTGAAGGCATTTCGTTGCAAGCGGGTTTTTAAGTGCTCTGAAGGCATTTCGTTGTAAGCGGGTTTTTAAGTGCTCTGGAGTCATTTCGTTGCAAGCGGATTTTTACATGTTCTGGAGTCATTTCGTTGCAAGCGGGTTTTAACATACTTCTCAGACATTTCACTGGAAGCGGGTTTTTTAAGTGCTCTGTAGGCATTTCGTTGCAAGCGGGTTTTTAAGTACTCTGGAGTCATTTCGTTGCAAGCGTTTTTTACATGCTCTGGAGTCATTTCGTTGCAAGCGGGTTTTTACATACTTCTCTGACATTTAACTGGAAACGAGTTTTTTAAGTGCTCTGGAGTCATTTTGTTGCAAGCGGGTTTTTACATACTTCTCAGACATTTCACTGGAAGCGGGTTTTTTAAGTGCTCTGGAGTCATTTCGTTGCAAGCGGGTTTTTAAGTGCTCTGAAGGAAGTTCGTTGTAAGCGGGTTTTTAAGTGCTCTGGAGTCGTTTCGTTGCAAGTGGGTTTTTACGTGCTCTGGAGTCATTTCGTTGCAAGCTGGTTTTTAAGTGCTCTGGAGTCATTTCGTTGCAAGCGGGTTTTTACATACTTCTCAGACATTTCACTGGAAGCGGGTTTTTTAAGTGCTCTGGAGTCACTTCGTTGCAAGCGGGTTTTTAAGTGCTCTGGAGTCATTTCGTTGCAAGCGGGTTTTTAAGTGCTCTGGAGTCATTTCGTTGCAAGCGGGTTTTTAAGTGCTCTGGAGTCACTTCGTTGCAAGCGGGTTTTTAAGTGCTCTGGAGTCATTTCGTTGCAAGCGGGTATTTAAGTGTTCTGGATTCATTTCGTTGCAAGCAGGTTTTTAAGTGCTCTGGAGTCATTTCGTTGCAAGCGGGTTTTTAAGTACTCTGGAGTCATTTCGTTGCAAGCGGGTATTTAAGTGCTCTGGAGTCATTTCGTTGCAAGCGGGTGTTTAAGTGCTCTGGAGTCATTTCGTTGCAAGCGGGTTTTTAAGTGCTCTGGAGTCATTTCGTTGCAAGCGGGTTTTTAAGTGCTCTGGAGTCATTTCGTTGCAAGCGGGTTTTTAAGTGCTCTGGAGTCATTTCGTTGCAAGCGGGTTTTTAAGTGCTCTGGAGTCATTTCGTTGCAAGCGGGTTTTTACATACTTCTCAGACATTTCACTGAGAGCAGGTTTTTTAAGTGCTCTGGAGTCATTTCGTTGCAAGCGGGTTTTTAAGTGCTCTGGAGTCATTTCGTTGCAAGCGGGTTTTTAAGTGCTCTGGAGTCATTTCGTTGCAAGCGGGTTTTTTAAGTGCTCTGGAGTCATTTCGTTGCAAGCGAGTTTTTAAGTGCTCTGGAGTCATTTCGTTCCAAGCGGGTTTTTAAGTGCTCTGAAGGCATTTCGTTGTAAGCGGGTTTTTAAGTGCTCTGGAGTCATTTCGTTGCAAGTGGGTTTTTACGTGCTCTGGAGTCATTTCGTTGCAAGCTGGTTTTTAAGTGCTCTGGAGTCATTTCTTTGCAAGCGGGTTTTTAAGTGCTCTGGAGTCATTTCGTTTCAAGCGGGTTTTTAAGTGCTCTTGAGTAATTTCGTTGCAATCGGGTTTTTAAGTGCTCTAGAGTCATTTCGTTGCAAGCGGGTTTTTAAGTGCTCTGGAGTCACTTCGTTGCAAGCGGGTTTTTAAGTGCTCTGGAGTCATTTCGTTGCAAGCGGGTTTTTAAGTGCTCTGGAGTCATTTCGTTGCAAGCGGGTTTTTACATACTTCTCAGACATTTCACTGAGAGCAGGTTTTTTAAGTGCTCTGGTGTCATTTCGTTGCAAGCGGGTTTTTAAGTGCTCTGGAGTCATTTCGTTGCAAGCGGGTTTTTAAGTGCTCTGGAGTCATTTCGTTGCAAGCGGGTTTTTAAGTGCTCTGGAGTCATTTCGTTGCAAGCGGGTTTTTAAGTGCTCTGGAGAATTTCGTTGCAAGCGGGTTTTTAAGTGCTCTGGAGTCATTTCGTTGCAAGCGGGTTTTTAAGTGCTCTGGAGTCATTTGGTTGCAAGCGGGTTTTTTAAGTGCTCTGGAGTCATTTCGTTTCAAGCGGGTTTTTAAGTGCTCTGGAGTAATTTCGTTGCAAGCTGGTTTTTAAGTGCTCTGGAGTCATTTCGTTGCAAGCGGGTTTTTAAGTGCTCTGGAGTCACTTCATTGCAAGCGGGTTTTTAAGTGCTCTGGAGTCATTTCGTTGCAAGCGGGTTTTTAAGTGCTCTGGAGTCATTTCGTTGCAAGCGGGTTTTTAAGTGCTCTGGAGTCACTTCGTTGCAAGCGGGTTTTTAAGTGCTCTGGAGTCATTTCGTTGCAAGCGGGTATTTAAGTGTTCTGGATTCATTTCGTTGCAAGCAGGTTTTTAAGTGCTCTGGAGTCATTTCGTTGCAAGCGGGTTTTTAAGTACTCTGGAGTCATTTCGTTGCAAGCGGGTATTTAAGTGCTCTGGAGTCATTTCGTTGCAAGCGGGTGTTTAAGTGCTCTGGAGTCATTTCGTTGCAAGCGGGTTTTTAAGTGCTCTGGAGTCATTTCGTTGCAAGCGGGTTTTTACATACTTCTCAGACATTTCACTGAGAGCAGGTTTTGTAAGTGCTCTGGAGTCATTTCGTTGCAAGCGGGTTTTTAAGTGCTCTGGAGTCATTTCGTTGCAAGCGGGTTTTTAAGTGCTCTGGAGTCATTTCGTTGCAAGCGGGTTTTTAAGTGCTCTGGAGTCATTTCGTTGCAAGCGGGTTTTTAAGTGCTCTGGAGTCATTTCGTTGCAAGCGGGTTTTGAAGTGCTCTGGAGTCATTTCGTTGCAAGCGGGTTTTTACATACTTCTCAGACATTTCACTGAGAGCAGGTTTTTTAAGTGCTCTGGAGTCATTTCGTTGCAAGCGGGTTTTTAAGTGCTCTGGAGTCATTTCGTTGCAAGCGGGTTTTTAAGTGCTCTGGAGTCATTTCGTTGCAAGCGGGTTTTTTAAGTGCTCTGGAGTCATTTCGTTGCAAGCGAGTTTTTAAGTGCTCTGGAGTCATTTCGTTCCAAGCGGGTTTTTAAGTGCTCTGAAGGCATTTCGTTGTAAGCGGGTTTTTAAGTGCTCTGGAGTCATTTCGTTGCAAGTGGGTTTTTACGTGCTCTGGAGTCATTTCGTTGCAAGCTGGTTTTTAAGTGCTCTGGAGTCATTTCTTTGCAAGCGGGTTTTTAAGTGCTCTGGAGTCATTTCGTTTCAAGCGGGTTTTTAAGTGCTCTTGAGTAATTTCGTTGCAATCGGGTTTTTAAGTGCTCTAGAGTCATTTCGTTGCAAGCGGGTTTTTAAGTGCTCTGGAGTCACTTCGTTGCAAGCGGGTTTTTAAGTGCTCTGGAGTCATTTCGTTGCAAGCGGGTTTTTAAGTGCTCTGGAGTCATTTCGTTGCAAGCGGGTTTTTACATACTTCTCAGACATTTCACTGAGAGCAGGTTTTTTAAGTGCTCTGGTGTCATTTCGTTGCAAGCGGGTTTTTAAGTGCTCTGGAGTCATTTCGTTGCAAGCGGGTTTTTAAGTGCTCTGGAGTCATTTCGTTGCAAGCGGGTTTTTAAGTGCTCTGGAGTCATTTCGTTGCAAGCGGGTTTTTAAGTGCTCTGGAGAATTTCGTTGCAAGCGGTTTTTTAAGTGCTCTGGAGTCATTTCGTTGCAAGCGGGTTTTTAAGTGCTCTGGAGTCATTTGGTTGCAAGCGGGTTTTTTAAGTGCTCTGGAGTCATTTCGTTTCAAGCGGGTTTTTAAGTGCTCTGGAGTAATTTCGTTGCAAGCGGGTTTTTAAGTGCTCTGGAGTCATTTCGTTGCAAGCGGGTTTTTAAGTGCTCTGGAGTCACTTCATTGCAAGCGGGTTTTTAAGTGCTCTGGAGTCATTTCGTTGCAAGCGGGTTTTTAAGTGCTCTGGAGTCATTTCGTTGCAAGCGGGTTTTTAAGTGCTCTGGAGTCACTTCGTTGCAAGCGGGTTTTTAAGTGCTCTGGAGTCATTTCGTTGCAAGCGGGTATTTAAGTGTTCTGGATTCATTTCGTTGCAAGCAGGTTTTTAAGTGCTCTGGAGTCATTTCGTTGCAAGCGGGTTTTTAAGTACTCTGTAGTCATTTCGTTGCAAGCGGGTATTTAAGTGCTCTGGAGTCATTTCGTTGCAAGCGGGTGTTTAAGTGCTCTGGAGTCATTTCGTTGCAAGCGGGTTTTTAAGTGCTCTGGAGTCATTTCGTTGCAAGCGGGTTTTTACATACTTCTCAGACATTTCACTGAGAGCAGGTTTTGTAAGTGCTCTGGAGTCATTTCGTTGCAAGCGGGTTTTTAAGTGCTCTGGAGTCATTTCGTTGCAAGCGGGTTTTTAAGTGCTCTGGAGTCATTTCGTTGCAAGCGGGTTTTTAAGTGCTCTGGAGTCATTTCGTTGCAAGCGGGTTTTTAAGTGCTCTGGAGTCATTTCGTTGCAAGCGGGTTTTTAAGTGCTCTGGAGTCATTTCGTTGCAAGCGGGTTTTTACATACTTCTCAGACATTTCACTGAGAGCAGGTTTTTTAAGTGCTCTGGAGTCATTTCGTTGCAAGCGGGTTTTTAAGTGCTCTGGAGTCATTTCGTTGCAAGCGGGTTTTTAAGTGCTCTGGAGTCATTTCGTTGCAAGCGGGTTTTTTAAGTGCTCTGGAGTCATTTCGTTGCAAGCGAGTTTTTAAGTGCTCTGGAGTCATTTCGTTCCAAGCGGGTTTTTAAGTGCTCTGAAGGCATTTCGTTGTAAGCGGGTTTTTAAGTGCTCTGGAGTCATTTCGTTGCAAGTGGGTTTTTACGTGCTCTGGAGTCATTTCGTTGCAAGCTGGTTTTTAAGTGCTCTGGAGTCATTTCTTTGCAAGCGGGTTTTTAAGTGCTCTGGAGTCATTTCGTTTCAAGCGGGTTTTTAAGTGCTCTTGAGTAATTTCGTTGCAATCGGGTTTTTAAGTGCTCTAGAGTCATTTCGTTGCAAGCGGGTTTTTAAGTGCTCTGGAGTCACTTCGTTGCAAGCGGGTTTTTAAGTGCTCTGGAGTCATTTCGTTGCAAGCGGGTTTTTAAGTGCTCTGGAGTCATTTCGTTGCAAGCGGGTTTTTACATACTTCTCAGACATTTCACTGAGAGCAGGTTTTTTAAGTGCTCTGGTGTCATTTCGTTGCAAGCGGGTTTTTAAGTGCTCTGGAGTCATTTCGTTGCAAGCGGGTTTTTAAGTGCTCTGGAGTAATTTCGTTGCAAGCTGGTTTTTAAGTGCTCTGGAGTCATTTCTTTGCAAGCGGGTTTTTAAGTGCTCTGGAGTCATTTCGTTTCAAGCGGGTTTTTAAGTGCTCTGGAGTAATTTCGTTGCAAGCGGGTTTTTAAGTGCTCTGGAGTCACTTCGTTGCAAGCGGGTTTTTAAGTGCTCTGGAGTCACTTCGTTGCAAGCGGGTTTTTAAGTGCTCTGGAGTCATTTCGTTGCAAGCGGGTTTTTAAGTACTCTGGAGTCATTTCGTTGCAAGCGGGTATTTAAGTGCTCTGGAGTCATTTCGTTGCAAGCGGGTTTTTTAAGTGCTCTGGAGTCATTTCGTTGCAAGCGAGCTTTTAAATGCTCTGGAGTCATTTCGTTCCAAGCGGGTTTTTAAGTGCTCTGAAGGCATTTCGTTTTAAGCGGGTTGTTAAGTGCTCTGGAGTCATTTCGTTGCAAGTTGGTTTTTACGTGCTCTGGAGTCATTTCGTTGCAAGCTGGTTTTTAAATGCTCTGGAGTCATTTCTTTACAAGCGGGTTTTTAAGTGCTCTGGAGTCATTTCGTTTCAAGCGGGTTTTTAAGTGCTCTGGAGTAATTTCGTTGCAAGCGGGTTTTTAAGTGCTCTGGAGTCATTTCGTTGCAAGCGGGTTTTTAAGTGCTCTGGAGTCACTTCGTTGCAAGCGGGTTTTTAAGTGCTCTGGAGTCATTTCGTTGCAAGCGGGTTTTTAAGTGCTCTGGAGTCATTTCGTTGCAAGGGGGTTTTTAAGTGCTCTGGAGTCACTTCGTTGCAAGCGGGTTTTTAAGTGCTCTGGAGTCATTTCGTTGCAAGCGGGTATTTAAGTGTTCTAGATTCATTTCGTTGCAAGCAGGTTTTTAAGTGCTCTGGAGTCATTTCGTTGCAAGCGGGTTTTTAAGTACTCTGGACTCATTTCGTTGCAAGCGGGTATTTAAGTGCTCTGGAGTCATTTCGTTGCAAGCGGGTGTTTAAGTGCTCTGGAGTCATTTCGTTGCAAGCGGGTTTTTAAGTGCTCTGGAGTCATTTCGTTGCAAGCGGGTTTTTACATACTTCTCAGACATTTCACTGAGAGCAGGTTTTGTAAGTGCTCTGGAGTCATTTCGTTGCAAGCGGGTTTTTAAGTGCTCTGGAGTCATTTCGTTGCAAGCGGGTTTTTAAGTGCTCTGGAGTCATTTCGTTGAAGCGGGTTTTTAAGTGCTCTGGAGTCATTTCGTTGCAAGCGGGTTTTTAAGTGCTCTGGAGTCATTTCGTTGCAAGCGGGTTTTTACATACTTCTCAGACATTTCATTCAGAGCAGGTTTTTTAAGTGCTCTGGAATCATTTCGTTGCAAGCGGGTTTTTAAGTGCTCTGGAGTCATTTCGTTGCAAGCGGGTTTTTAAGTGCTCTGGAGTCATTTCGTTGCAAGCGGGTTTTTAAGTGCTCTGGAGTCATTTCGTTGCAAGCGGGTTTTTAAGTGCTCTGGAGTCATTTCGTTGCAAGCGGGTTTTTAAGTGCTCTGGAGTCATTTCGTTGCAAGCGGGTTTTTAAGTGCTCTGGAGTCATTTCGTTGCAAGCGGGTTTTTAAGTGCTCTGGAGTCACTTCGTTGCAAGCGGGTTTTTAAGTGCTCTGGAGTCATTTCGTTGCAAGCGGGTTTTTAAGAGCTCTGGAGTCATTTCGTTGCAAGCGGGTTTTTAAGTGCTCTGGAGTCACTTCGTTGCAAGCGGGTTTTTAAGTGCTCTGGAGTCATTTCATTGCAAGCGGGTATTTAAGTGTTCTGGATTCATTTCGTTGCAAGCAGGTTTTTAAGTGCTCTGGAGTCATTTCGTTGCAAGCGGGTTTTTAAGTACTCTGGATTCATTTCGTTGCAAGCGGGTTTTTAAGTGCTCTGGAGTCATTTCGTTGCAAGCGGGTGTTTAAGTGCTCTGGAGTCATTTCGTTGCAAGCGGGTTTTTAAGTGCTCTGGAGTCATTTCGTTGTAAGCGGGTTTTTACATACTTCTCAGACATTTTACTGAGCAGGTTTTTTAAGTGCTCTGGAGTCATTTCGTTGCAAGCGGGTTTTTAAATGCTCTGGAGTCAATTCGTTGCAAGCGGGTTTTTAAGTGCTCTGGAGTCATTTTGTTGCAAGCGGGTTTTTAAGTGCTCTGGAGTCATTTATTTGCAAGCGGGTTTTTACGTGCTCTGGAGTCATTTCGTTGCAAGCGGGTTTTTAAGTGCTCTGGAGTCATTTCGTTGCAAGCGGGTTTTTAAGTGCTCTGGAGTCATTTCGTTGCAAGCGGGTTTTTAAGTGCTCTGGAGTCATTTCGTTGCAAGCGGGTTTTTAAGTGCTCTGGAGTCATTTCGTTCCAAGCGGGTTTTTAAGTGCTCTGAAGGCATTTCGTTGTAAGCGGGTTTTTAAGTGCTCTGGAGTCATTTCGTTGCAAGTGGGTTTTTACGTGCTCTGGAGTCATTTCGTTGCAAGCTGGTTTTTAAGTGCTCTGGAGTCATTTCTTTGCAAGCGGGTTTTTAAGTGCTCTGGAGTCATTTTGTTTCAAGCGGGTTTTTAAGTGCTCTTGAGTAATTTCGTTGCAATCGGGTTTTTAAGTGCTCTAGAGTCATTTCGTTGCAAGCGGGTTTTTAAGTGCTCTGGAGTCACTTCGTTGCAAGCGGGTTTTTAAGTGCTCTGGAGTCATTTCGTTGCAAGCGGGTTTTTAAGTGCTCTGGAGTCATTTCGTTGCAAGCGGGTTTTTACATACTTCTCAGACATTTCACTGAGAGCAGGTTTTTTAAGTGCTCTGGTGTCATTTCGTTGCAAGCGGGTTTTTAAGTGCTCTGGAGTCATTTCGTTGCAAGCGGGTTTTTAAGTGCTCTGGAGTCATTTCGTTGCAAGCGGGTTTTTAAGTGCTCTGGAGTCATTTCGTTGCAAGCGGGTTTTTAAGTGCTCTGGAGTCATTTCGTTGCAAGCGGGTTTTTAAGTGCTCTGGAGTCATTTCGTTGCAAGCGGGGTTTTTAAGTGCTCTGGAGTCATTTCGTTGCAAGCGGGTTTTTAAGTGCTCTGGAGTCATTTGGTTGCAAGCGGGTTTTTTAAGTGCTCTGGAGTCATTTCGTTGCAAGCGAGTTTTTAAGTGCTCTGGAGTCATTTTGTTCCAAGCGGGTTTTTAAGTGCTCTGAAGGCATTTCGTTGTAAGCGGGTTTTTAAGTGCTCTGGAGTCATTTCGTTGCAAGTTGGTTTTTACGTGCTCTGGAGTCATTTCGTTGCAAGCTGGTTTTTAAGTGCTCTGGAGTCATTTCTTTGCAGGCGGGTTTTTAAGTGCTCTGGAGTCATTTCGTTTCAAGCGGGTTTTTAAGTGCTCTGGAGTAATTTCGTTGCAAGCGGGTTTTTAAGTGCTCTGGAGTCACTTCGTTGCAAGCAGGTGTTTAAGTGCTCTGGAGTCACTTCGTTGCAAGCGGGTTTTTAAGTGCTCTGGAGTCATTTCGTTGCAAGCGGGTTTTTAAGTACTCTGGAGTCATTTCGTTGCAAGCGGGTATTTAAGTGCTCTGGAGTCATTTCGTTGCAAGCGGGTGTTTAAGTGCTCTGGAGTCATTTCGTTGCAAGCGGGTTTTTAAGTGCTCTGGAGTCATTTCGTTGCAAGCGGGTTTTTACATACTTCTCAGACATTTCACTGAGAGCAGGTTTTGTAAGTGCTCTGGAGTCATTTCATTGCAATCGGGTTTTTAAGTGCTCTGGAGTCATTTCGTTGCAAGCGGGTTTTTAAGTGCTCTGGAGTCATTTCGTTGCAAGCGGGTTTTTAAGTGCTCTGGAGTCATTTCGTTGCAAGCGGGTTTTTAAGTGCTCTGGAGTCATTTCGTTGCAAGCGGGTTTTTAAGTGTTCTGCAGTCATTTTGTTGCAAGCGGGTTTTTAAGTGCTCTGGAGTCATTTCGTTGCAATCGGGTTTTTAAGTACTCTGGAGTCATTTCGTTGAAAGCGGGTTTTTAAGTGCTCTGGAGTCATTTCGTTGCAAGCGGGTTTTTAAGTGCTCTGGAGTCATTTCATTGCAAGCGGGTTTTTAAGTGCTCTGGAGTCATTTCGTTGCAAGCGGGTTTTTAAATGCTCTGGAGTCAGTTCGTTGCAAGCGGGTTTTTAAGTGCTCTGGAATCATTTCGTTGCAAGCGGGTTTTTAAGTGCTCTGGAGTCATTTCGTTGCAAGCGGGTTTTTAAGTGCTCTGGAGTCATTTCGTTCCAAGCGGGTTTTTAAGTGCTCTGAAGGCATTTCGTTGCAAGCGGGTTTTTAAGTGCTCTGAAGGCATTTCGTTGTAAGCGGGTTTTTAAGTGCTCTGGAGTCATTTCGTTGCAAGTGGATTTTTACATGTTCTGGAGTCATTTCGTTGCAAGCGGGTTTTTACATACTTCTCAGACATTTCACTGGAAGCGGGGTTTTAAGTGCTCTGTAGGCATTTCGTTGCAAGCGGGTTTTTAAGTACTCTGGAGTCATTTCGTTGCAAGCGTTTTTTACATGCTCTGGAGTCATTTTGTTGCAAGCGGGTTTTTAAGTACTCTGGAGTCATTTCGTTGCAAGCGGGTTTTTAAGTGCTCTGGAGTCATTTCGTTGCAAGCGGGTTTTTAAGTGCTCTGGAGTCACTTCGTTGCAAGCGGGTTTTTAAGTGCTCTGGCGTCATTTCGTTGCAAGCGGGTATTTAAGTGTTCTGGATTCATTTTGTTGCAAGCAGGTTTTTAAGTGCTCTGGAGTCATTTCGTTGCAAGCGGGTTTTTAAGTACTCTGGAGTCATTTCGTTGCAAGCGGTTTTTTAAGTGCTCTGGAGTCATTTCGTTGCAAGCGGGTTTTTAAGTGCTCTGGAGTCATTTCGTTGCAAGCGGGTTTTTACATACTTCTCAGACATTTCACTGAGAGCAGGTTTTTTAAGTGCTCTGGAGTCATTTCGTTGCAAGCAGGTTTTTAAGTGCTTTGGAGTCATTTCGTTGCAAGCGGGTTTTTAAGTGCTCTGGAGTCATTTCGTTGCAAGCGAGTTTTTAAGTGCTCTGGAGTCACTTCGTTGCAAGCGGGTTTTTAAGTGCTCTGGAGTCATTTCGTTGCAAGCGGGTTTTTAAGTGCTCTGGAGTCATTTCGTTGCAAGCGGGTTTTTAAGTGCTCTGGAGTCACTTCGTTGCAAGCGGGTTTTTAAGTGCTCTGGAGTCATTTCGTTGCAAGCGGGTATTTAAGTGCTCTGGAGTCATTTCGTTGCAAGCGGGTGTTTAAGTGCTCTGGAGTCATTTCGTTGCAAGCGGGTTTTTAAGTGCTCTGGAGTCATTTCGTTGCAAGCGGGTTTTTACATACTTCTCAGACATTTCACTGAGAGCAGGTTTTTTAAGTGCTCTGGAGTCTTTTCGTTGCAAGCGGGTTTTTAAGTGCTCTGGAGTCATTTCGTTGCAAGCGGGTTTTTAAGTGCTCTGGAGTCATTTCGTTGCAAGCGGGTTTTTAAGTGCTCTGGAGTCATTTCGTTGCAAGCGGGTTTTTAAGTGCTCTGGAGTCATTTCGTTGCAAGCGGGTTTTTAAGTGTTCTGCAGTCATTTCGTTGCAAGCGGGTTTTTAAGTGCTCTGGAGTCATTTCGTTGCAATCGGGTTTTTAAGTACTCTGGAGTCATTTCGTTGCAAGCGGGTTTTTAAGTGCTCTGGAGTCATTTCGTTGCAAGCGGGTTTTTAAGTGCTCTGGAGTCATTTCGTTGCAAGCGGGTTTTTAAGTGCTCTGGAGTCATTTCGTTGCAAGCGGGTTTTTAAGTGCTCTGGAGTCATTTCGTTGCAAGCGGGTTTTTAAATGCTCTGGAGTCATTTCGTTGCAAGCGGGTTTTTAAGTGCTCTGGAATCATTTCGTTGCAAGCGGGTTTTTAAGTGCTCTGGAGTCATTTCGTTGCAAGCGGGTTTTTAAGTGCTCTGGAGTCATTTCGTTCCAAGCGGGTTTTTAAGTGCTCTGAAGGCATTTCGTTGCAAGCGGGTTTTTAAGTGCTCTGAAGGCATTTCGTTGTAAGCGGGTTTTTAAGTGCTCTGGAGTCATTTCGTTGCAAGCGGATTTTTACATGTTCTGGAGTCATTTCGTTGCAAGCGGGTTTTTACATACTTCTCAGACATTTCACTGGAAGCGGGTTTTTTAAGTGCTCTGTAGGCATTTCGTTGCAAGCGGGTTTTTAAGTACTCTGGAGTCATTTCGTTGCAAGCGTTTTTTACATGCTCTGGAGTCATTTCGTAGCAAGCGGGTTTTTACATACTTCTCTGACATTTAACTGGAAACGAGTTTTTTAAGTGCTCTGGAGTCATTTCGTTGCAAGCGGGTTTTTTAAGTGCTCTGGAGTCATTTCGTTGCAAGCGGGTTTTTAAGTACTCTGGAGTCATTTCGTTGCAAGCGGGTTTTTAAGTGCTCTGGAGTCATTTCGTTGCAAGCGGGTTTTTAAGTGCTCTGGAGTCATTTCGTTGCAAGCGGGTTTTTAAGTGCTCTGGAGTCACTTCGTTGCAAGCGGGTTTTTAAGTGCTCTGGAGTCATTTTGTTGCAAGCGGGTATTTAAGTGTTCTGGATTCATTTCGTTGCAAGCAGATTTTTAAGTGCTCTAGAGTCATTTCGTTGCAAGCGGGTTTTTAAGTACTCTGGAGTCATTTCGTTGCAAGCGGGTTTTTAAGTGCTCTGGAGTCATTTCGTTGCAAGCGGGTGTTTAAGTGCTCTGGAGTCATTTCGTTGCAAGCGGGTTTTTAAGTGCTCTGGAGTCATTTCGTTGCAAGCGGATTTTTAAGTGCTCTGGAGTCATTTGTTTGCATGCGGGTTTTTATGTGTTCTGGATTCATTTCCTTGCAAGCGGGTTTTTAAGTGCTCTGGAGTCATTTCGTTGCAAGCGGGTTTTTAAGTACTCTGGAGTCATTTCGTTGCAAGCGGGTTTTTAAGTGCTCTGGAGTCATTTCGTTGCAAGCGGGTTTTTAAGTGCTCTGGAGTCATTTCGTTCCAAGCGGGTTTTTAAGTGCTCTGAAGGCATTTCGTTGCAAGCGGGTTTTTAAGTGCTCTGAAGGCATTTCGTTGTAAGCGGGTTTTTAAGTGCTCTGGAGTCATTTCGTTGCAAGCGGATTTTTACATGTTCTGGAGTCATTTCGTTGCAAGCGGGTTTTTACATACTTCTCAGACATTTCACTGGAAGCGGGTTTTTTAAGTGCTCTGTAGGCATTTCGTTGCAAGCGGGTTTTTAAGTACTCTGGAGTCATTTCGTTGCAAGCGTTTTTTACATGCTCTGGAGTCATTTCGTAGCAAGCGGGTTTTTACATACTTCTCTGACATTTAACTGGAAACGAGTTTTTTAAGTGCTCTGGAGTCATTTCGTTGCAAGCGGGTTTTTACATACTTCTCAGACATTTCACTGGAAGCGGGTTTATTAAGTGCTCTGGAGTCATTTCGTTGCAAGCGGGTTTTTAAGTACTCTGGAGTCATTTCGTTGCAAGCGGGTTTTTAAGTGCTCTGGAGTCATTTCGTTGCAAGCGGGTTTTTAAGTGCTCTGGAGTCACTTCGTTGCAAGCGGGTTTTTAAGTGCTCTGGAGTCATTTTGTTGCAAGCGGGTTTTTAAGTGTTCTGGATTCATTTCGTTGCAAGCAGGTTTTTAAGTGCTCTAGAGTCATTTCGTTGCAAGCGGGTTTTTAAGTACTCTGGAGTCATTTCGTTGCAAGCGGGTTTTTAAGTGCTCTGGAGTCATTTCGTTGCAAGCGGGTGTTTAAGTGCTCTGGAGTCATTTCGTTGCAAGCGGGTTTTTAATGCTCTGGAGTCATTTCGTTGCAAGCGGGTTTTTAAGTGCTCTGGAGTCATTTCTTTGCATGCGGGTTTTTATGTGTTCTGGATTCATTTCGTTGCAAGCGGGTTTTTAAGTGCTCTGGAGTCATTTCGTTGCAAGCGGGTTTTTAAGTACTCTGGAGTCATTTCGTTGCAAGCGGGTTTTTAAGTGCTCTGAAGGCATTTCGTTGTAAGCGGGTTTTTAAGTGCTCTGGAGTCATTTCGTTGCAAGCGGGTTTTTACATGTTCTGGAGTCATTTCTTTGCAAGCGGGTTTTTACATACTTCTCTGACATTTAACTGGAAGCGAGGTTTTTAAGTGCTCTGGAGTCATTTCGTTGCAAGCGGGTTTTTAAGTGCTCTGGAGTCATTTCGTTGCAAGCGGGTTTTTAAGTGCTCTGGAGTCATTTCGTTGCAAGCGGGTTTTTAAGTGCTCTGGAGTCATTTCGTTGCAAGCGGGTTTTTAAGTGCTCTGGAGTCACTTCGTTGCAAGCGGGTTTTTAAGTGTTCTGGAGTCATTTCGTTGCAAGCGGGTTTTTAAGTGCTCTGGAGTCATTTCGTTGCAATCGGGTTTTTAAGTGTTCTGGAGTCATTTCGTTGCAAGCGGGTTTTTAAGTGCTCTGGAGTCATTTTGTTGCAAGCGGGTTTTTAAGTGCTCTGGAGTCATTTCGTTGCAAGCGGGTGTTTAAGTGCTCTGGAGTCATTTCGTTGCAAGCGGGTTTTTAAGTGCTCTGGAGTCATTTCGTTGCAAGCGGATTTTTAAGTGCTCTGGAGTCATTTGTTTGCATGCGGGTTTTTATGTGTTCTGGATTCATTTCCTTGCAAGCGGGTTTTTAAGTGCTCTGGAGTCATTTCGTTGCAAGCGGGTTTTTAAGTACTCTGGAGTCATTTCGTTGCAAGCGGGTTTTTAAGTGCTCTGAAGGCATTTCGTTGTAAGCGGGTTTTTAAGTGCTCTGGAGTCATTTCGTTGCAAGCGGGTTTTTAAGTGCTCTGGAGTCATTTCGTTGCAAGCGGGTTTTTACATACTTCTCAGACATTTCACTGAGAGCAGGTTTTTTAAGTGCTCTGGAGTCTTTTCGTTGCAAGCGGGTTTTTAAGTGCTCTGGAGTCATTTCGTTGCAAGCGGGTTTTTAAGTACTCTGGAGTCATTTCGTTGCAAGCGGGTTTTTAAGTGCTCTGGGGCCATTTCGTTGCAAGCGGGTTTTTAAGTGCTCTGGAGTCATTTCGTTGCAAGCGGGTTTTTAAGTGCTCTGGAGTCATTTCGTTGCAAGCGGGTTTTTAAATACTCTGGAGTCATTTCGTTGCAAGCGGGTTTTTAAGTGCTCTGGAATCATTTCGTTGCAAGCGCGTTTTTAAGTGCTCTGGAGTCATTTCGTTGCAAGCGGGTTTTTAAGTGCTCTGGAGTCATTTCGTTCCAAGCGCGTTTTTAAGTGCTCTGAAGGCATTTCGTTGCAAGCGGGTTTTTAAGTGCTCTGAAGGCATTTCGTTGTAAGCGGGTTTTTAAGTGCTCTGGAGTCATTTCGTTGCAAGCGGATTTTTACATGTTCTGGAGTCATTTCGTTGCAAGCGGGTTTTTACATACTTCTCAGACATTTCACTGGAAGCGGGTTTTTTAAGTGCTCTGTAGGCATTTCGTTGCAAGCGGGTTTTTAAGTACTCTGGAGTCATTTCGTTGCAAGCGTTTTTTACATGCTCTGGAGTCATTTCGTAGCAAGCGGGTTTTTACATTCTTCTCTGACATTTAACTGGAAACGAGTTTTTTAAGTGCTCTGGAGTCATTTCGTTGCAAGCGGGTTTTTACATACTTCTCAGACATTTCACTGGAAGCGGGTTTTTTAAGTGCTCTGGAGTCATTTCGTTGCAAGCGGGTTTTTAAGTACTCTGGAGTCATTTCGTTGCAAGCGGGTTTTTAAGTGCTCTGGAGTCATTTCGTTGCAAGCGGGTTTTTAAGTGCTCTGGAGTCACTTCGTTGCAAGCGGGTTTTTAAGTGCTCTGGAGTCATTTTGTTGCAAGCGGGTATTTAAGTGTTCTGGATTCATTTCGTTGCAAGCAGGTTTTTAAGTGCTCTAGAGTCATTTCGTTGCAAGTGGGTTTTTAATTACTCTGGAGTCATTTCGTTGCAAGCGGGTTTTTAAGTGCTCTGGAGTCATTTCGTTGCAAGCGGGTGTTTAAGTGCTCTGGAGTCATTTCGTTGCAAGCGGGTTTTTAATGCTCTGGAGTCATTTCGTTGCAAGCGGGTTTTTAAGTGCTCTGGAGTCATTTCTTTGCATGCGGGTTTTTATGTGTTCTGGATTCATTTCGTTGCAAGCGGGTTTTTAAGTGCTCTGGAGTCATTTCGTTGCAAGCGGGTTTTTAAGTACTCTGGAGTCATTTCGTTGCAAGCGGGTTTTTAAGTGCTCTGAAGGCATTTCGTTGTAAGCGGGTTTTTAAGTGCTCTGGAGTCATTTCGTTGCAAGCGGGTTTTTACATGTTCTGGAGTCATTTCTTTGCAAGCGGGTTTTTACATACTTCTCTGACATTTAACTGGAAGCGAGGTTTTTAAGTGCTCTGGAGTCATTTCGTTGCAAGCGGGTTTTTAAGTGCTCTGGAGTCATTTCGTTGCAAGCGGGTTTTTAAGTGCTCTGGAGTCATTTCGTTGCAAGCGGGTTTTTAAGTGCTCTGGAGTCATTTCGTTGCAAGCGGGTTTTTAAGTGCTCTGGAGTCACTTCGTTGCAAGCGGGTTTTTAAGTGTTCTGGAGTCATTTCGTTGCAAGCGGGTTTTTAAGTGCTCTGGAGTCATTTCGTTGCAATCGGGTTTTTAAGTGTTCTGGAGTCATTTCGTTGCAAGCGGGTTTTTAAGTGCTCTGGAGTCATTTCGTTGCAAGCGGGTTTTTAAGTGCTCTGGAGTCATTTCGTTGCAAGCGGGTGTTTAAGTGCTCTGGAGTCATTTCGTTGCAAGCGGGTTTTTAAGTGCTCTGGAGTCATTTCGTTGCAAGCGGATTTTTAAGTGCTCTGGAGTCATTTGTTTGCATGCGGGTTTTTATGTGTTCTGGATTCATTTCCTTGCAAGCGGGTTTTTAAGTGCTCTGGAGTCATTTCGTTGCAAGCGGGTTTTTAAGTACTCTGGAGTCATTTCGTTGCAAGCGGGTTTTTAAGTGCTCTGAAGGCATTTCGTTGTAAGCGGGTTTTTAAGTGCTCTGGAGTCATTTCGTTGCAAGCGGGTTTTTAAGTGCTCTGGAGTCATTTCGTTGCAAGCGGGTTTTTACATACTTCTCAGACATTTCACTGAGAGCAGGTTTTTTAAGTGCTCTGGAGTCTTTTCGTTGCAAGCGGGTTTTTAAGTGCTCTGGAGTCATTTCGTTGCAAGCGGGTTTTTAAGTGCTCTGGAGTCATTTCGTTGCAAGCGGGTTTTTAAGTGCTCTGGAGTCATTTCGTTGCAAGCGGGTTTTTAAGTGCTCTGGAGTCATTTCGTTGCATGCGGGTTTTTAAGTGTTCTGCAGTCATTTCGTTGCAAGCGGGTTTTTAAGTGCTCTGGAGTCATTTCGTTGCAATCGGGTTTTTAAGTACTCTGGAGTCATTTCGTTGCAAGCGGGTTTTTAAGTGCTCTGGGGCCATTTCGTTGCAAGCGGGTTTTTAAGTGCTCTGGAGTCATTTCGTTGCAAGCGGGTTTTTAAGTGCTCTGGAGTCATTTCGTTGCAAGCGGGTTTTTAAATACTCTGGAGTCATTTCGTTGCAAGCGGGTTTTTAAGTGCTCTGGAATCATTTCGTTGCAAGCGGGTTTTTAAGTGCTCTGGAGTCATTTCGTTGCAAGCGGGTTTTTAAGTGCTCTGGAGTCATTTCGTTCCAAGCGCGTTTTTAAGTGCTCTGAAGGCATTTCGTTGCAAGCGGGTTTTTAAGTGCTCTGAAGGCATTTCGTTGTAAGCGGGTTTTTAAGTGCTCTGGAGTCATTTCGTTGCAAGCGGATTTTTACATGTTCTGGAGTCATTTCGTTGCAAGCGGGTTTTTACATACTTCTCAGACATTTCACTGGAAGCGGGTTTTTTAAGTGCTCTATAGGCATTTCGTTGCAAGCGGGTTTTTAAGTACTCTGGAGTCATTTCGTTGCAAGCGTTTTTTACATGCTCTGGAGTCATTTCGTAGCAAGCGGGTTTTTACATACTTCTCTGACATTTAACTGGAAACGAGTTTTTTAAGTGCTCTGGAGTCATTTCGTTGCAAGCGGGTTTTTACATACTTCTCAGACATTTCACTGGAAGCGGGTTTTTTAAGTGCTCTGGAGTCATTTCGTTGCAAGCGGGTTTTTAAGTACTCTGGAGTCATTTCGTTGCAAGCGGGTTTTTAAGTGCTCTGGAGTCATTTCGTTGCAAGCGGGTTTTTAAGTGCTCTGGAGTCACTTCGTTGCAAGCGGGTTTTTAAGTGCTCTGGAGTCATTTTGTTGCAAGCGGGTATTTAAGTGTTCTGGATTCATTTCGTTGCAAGCAGGTTTTTAAGTGCTCTAGAGTCATTTCGTTGCAAGCGGGTTTTTAATTACTCTGGAGTCATTTCGTTGCAAGCGGGTTTTTAAGTGCTCTGGAGTCATTTCGTTGCAAGCGGGTGTTTAAGTGCTCTGGAGTCATTTCGTTGCAAGCGGGTTTTTAATGCTCTGGAGTCATTTCGTTGCAAGCGGGTTTTTAAGTGCTCTGGAGTCATTTCTTTGCATGCGGGTTTTTATGTGTTCTGGATTCATTTCGTTGCAAGCGGGTTTTTAAGTGCTCTGGAGTCATTTCGTTGCAAGCGGGTTTTTAAGTGCTCTGGAGTCATTTCGTTGCAAGCGGGTTTTTAAGTGCTCTGGAGTCATTTCGTTGCAAGCGGGTTTTTAAGTGCTCTGGAGTCATTTCGTTGCAAGCGGGTTTTTAAGTGCTCTGGAGTCATTTCGTTGCAAGCGGGTTTTTTAAGTGCTCTGGAGTCATTTCGTTGCAAGCGAGTTTTTAAGTGCTCTGGAGTCATTTCGTTCCAAGCGGGTTTTTAAGTGCTCTGAAGGCATTTCGTTGTAAGCGGGTTTTTAAGTGCTCTGGAGTCATTTCGTTGCAAGCGGGTTTTTAAGTGCTCTGGAGTCATTTCGTTGCAAGCGGGTTTTGAAGTGCTCTGGAGTCATTTCGTTGCAAGCGGGTTTTTACATACTTCTCAGACATTTCACTGAGAGCAGGTTTTTTAAGTGCTCTGGAGTCATTTCGTTGCAAGTGGGTTTTTACGTGCTCTGGAGTCATTTCGTTGCAAGCTGGTTTTTAAGTGCTCTGGAGTCATTTCTTTGCAAGCGGGTTTTTAAGTGCTCTGGAGTCATTTCGTTGCAAGCGGGTTTTTAAGTGCTCTGGAGTCATTTCGTTGCAAGCGGGTTTTTAAGTGCTCTGGAGTCATTTCGTTGCAAGCGGGTTTTTAAGTGCTCTGGAGTCATTTCGTTGCAAGCGGGTTTTTAAGTGCTCTGGAGTCATTTCGTTGCAAGCGGGTTTTGAAGTGCTCTGGAGTCATTTCGTTGCAAGCGGGTTTTTACATACTTCTCAGACATTTCACTGAGAGCAGGTTTTTTAAGTGCTCTGGAGTCATTTCGTTGCAAGCGGGTTTTTAAGTGCTCTGGAGTCATTTCGTTGCAAGCGGGTTTTTACGTGCTCTGAAGGCATTTCGTTGCAAGCAGGTTTTTAAGTGCTCTGGAGTCATTTCGTTGCAAGCGGGTTTTTAAGTGCTCTGGAGTCATTTCGTTGCAAGCGGGTTTTTAAGTGCTCTGGAGTCATTTCGTTGCAAGCGGGTTTTTAAGTGCTCTGGAGTCATTTCGTTGCAAGCGGGTTTTTAAGTGCTCTTGAGTCATTTCGTTGCAAGCGGGTTTTTTAAGTGCTCTGGAGTCATTTCGTTGCAAGCGGGTTTTTAAGTGCTCTGGAGTCATTTCATTCCAAGCGGGTTTTTAAGTGCTCTGAAGTCATTTCGTTGTAAGCGGGTTTTTAAGTGCTCTGGAGTCATTTCGTTGCAAGTGGGTTTTTACGTGCTCTGGAGTCATTTCGTTGCAAGCTGGTTTTTAAGTGCTCTGGGGTCATTTCTTTGCAAGCGGGTTTTTAAGTGCTCTGGAGTCATTTCGTTTCAAGCGGGTTTTTAAGTGCTCTGGAGTCATTTCGTTGCAAGCGCGTTTTTAAGTGCTCTGGAGTAATTTCGTTGAAAGCGGGTTTTTAAGTGCTCTGGAGTCACTTCGTTGCAAACGGGTTTTTAAGTGCTCTGGAGTCATTTCGTTGCAAGCGGGTTTTTAAGTGCTCTGGAGTCATTTCGTTGCAAGCGGGTTTTTAAGTGCTCTGGAGTCACTTCGTTGCAAGCGGGTTTTTAAGTGCTCTGGAGTCATTTCGTTGCAAGCGGGTATTTAAGTGTTCTGGATTCATTTCGTTGCAAGCGGGTTTTTAAGTGCTCTGGAGTCATTTCGTTGCAAGCGGGTTTTTAAGTACTCTGGAGTCATTTCATTGCAAGCTGGTTTTTAAGTTCTCTGGAGTCATTTCGTTGCAAGCGTGTGTTTAAGTGCTCTGGAGTCATTTCGTTGCAAGCGGGTTTTTAAGTGCTCTGGAGTCATTTCGTTGCAAGCGGGTTTTTACATACTTCTCAGACATTTCACTGAGAGCAGGTTTTTTAAGTGCTCTGGAGTCATTTCGTTGCAAGCGGGTTTTTAAGTGCTCTGGAGTCATTTCGTTGCAAGCGGGTTGTTAAGTGCTCTGGAGTCATTTCGTTGCAAGCGGGTTTTTAAGTGCTCTGGAGTCATTTCGTTGCAAGCGGGTTTTTAAGTGCTCTGGAGTCATTTCGTTGCAAGCGGGTTTTTAAGTGTTCTGGAGTCATTTTGTTGCAAGCGGGTTTTAAGTGCTCTGGAGTCATTTCGTTGCAATCGGGTTTTTAAGTACTCTGGAGTCATTTCGTTGCAAGAGGGTTTTTAAGTGCTCTAGAGTCATTTCGTTGCAAGCGGGTTTTTAAGTGCTCTGGAGTCATTTCGTTGCAAGCGGGTTTTTAAGTGCTCTGGAGTCATTTCGTTGCAAGCGGGTTTTTAAGTGTTCTGGAGTCATTTCGTTGCAAGCGGGTTTTAAGTGCTCTGGAGTCATTTCGTTGCAATCGGGTTTTTAAGTACTCTGGAGTCATTTCGTTGCAAGCGGGTTTTAAGTGCTCTGGAGTCATTTCGTTGCAATCGGGTTTTTAAGTACTCTGGAGTCATTTCGTTGCAAGAGGGTTTTTAAGTGCTCTGGAGTCATTTCGTTGCAAGCGGGTTTTTAAGTGCTCTGGAGTCATTTCGTTGCAAGCGGGTTTTTAAATGCTCTGGAGTCATTTCGTTGCAAGCGGGTTTTTAAGTGCTCTGGAGTCATTTCGTTGCAAGCGGGTTTTTAAGTGCTCTGGAGTCATTTCATTGCAAGCGGGTTTTTAAGTGCTCTGGAGTCATTTAGTTGCAAGCGGGTTTTTAAGTGCTCTGGAGTCATTTCGTTCCAAGCGGGTTTTTAAGTGCTCTGAAGGCATTTCGTTGCAAGCGGGTTTTTAAGTGCTCTGGAGTCATTTCGTTGCAAGCGGATTTTTACATGTTCTGGAGTCATTTCGTTGCAAGCGGGTTCTTACATACTTCTCAGACATTTCACTGGAAGCGGGTTTTTTAAGTGCTCTGTAGGCATTTCGTTGCAAGCAGGTTTTTAAGTACTCTGGAGTCATTTCGTTGCAAGCGTTTTTTACATGCTCTGGAGTCATTTCGTTGCAAGCGGGTTTTTACATACTTCTCTGATATTTAACTGGAAACGAGTTTTTTAAGTGCTCTGGAGTCATTTCGTTGCAAGCGGGTTTTTACATACTTCTCAGATATTTCACTGGAAGCGGGTTTTTTAAGTGCTCTGGAGTCATTTCGTTGCAAGCGGGTTTTTAAGTACTCTGGAGTCATTTCGTTGCAAGCGGGTTTTTAAGTGCTCTGGAGTCACTTCGTTGCAAGCGGGTTTTTAAGTGCTCTGGAGTCATTTCGTTGCAAGCGGGTTTTTAAGTGCTCTGGAGTCACTTCGTTTCAAGCGGGTTTTTAAGTGATCTGGAGTCATTTTGTTGCAAGCGGGTATTTAAGTGTTCTGGATTCATTTCGTTGCAAGCAGGTTTTTAAGTGCTCTGGAGTCATTTCGTTGCAAGCAGGTTTTTAAGTACTCTGGAGTCATTTCGTTGCAAGCGGGTTTTTAAGTGCTCTGGAGTCATTTCGTTGCAAGCGGGTGTTTAAGTGCTCTGGAGTCATTTCGTTGCAAGCGGGTTTTTAAGTGCTCTGGATTCATTTCGTTGCAAGCAGGTTTTTAAGTGCTCTGGAGTCATTTCTTTGCATGCGGGTTTTTATGTGTTCTGGATTCATTTCGTTGCAAGCGGGTTTTTAAGTGCTCTGGAGTCATTTCGTTGCAAGCGGGTTTTTAAGTACTCTGGAGTCATTTCGTTGCAAGCGGGTTTTTAAGTGCTCTGAAGGCATTTCGTTGTAAGCGGGTTTTTAAGTGCTCTGGAGTCATTTCGTTGCAAGCGGGTTTTTACGTGTTCTGGAGTCATTTCGTTGCAAGCGGGTTTTTACATACTTCTCAGACATTTCACTGGAAGCGGGTTTTTTAAGTGCTCTGTAGGCATTTCGTTGCAAGCGGGTTTTTAAGTACTCTGGAGTCATTTCGTTGCAAGCGGGTTTTTAAGTGCTCTGGAGTCATTTCGTTGCAAGCGGGTTTTTAAGTGCTCTGGAGTCATTTCGTTGCAAGCGGGTTTTTAAGTGCTCTGGAGTCACTTCGTTGCAAGCGGGTTTTTAAGTGCTCTGGAGTCATTTTGTTGCAAGCGGGTATTTAAGTGTTCTGTATTCATTTCGTTGCAAGCAGGTTTTTAAGTGCTCTGGAGTCATTTCGTTGCAAGCGGGTTTTTAAGTACTCTGGAGTCATTTCGTTGCAAGCGGGTTTTTAAGTGCTCTGGAGTCATTTCGTTGCAAGCGGGTGTTTAAGTGCTCTGGAGTCATTTCGTTGCAAGCGGGTTTTTAAGTGCTCTGGATTCATTTCGTTGCAAGCGGGTTTTTAAGTGCTCTGGAGTCATTTCGTTGCAAGCGGGTTTTGAAGTGCTCTGGAGTCATTTCGTTGCAAGCGGGTTTTTACATACTTCTCAGACATTTCACTGAGAGCAGGTTTTTTAAGTGCTCTGGAGTCATTTCGTTGCAAGCGGGTTTTTAAGTGCTCTGGAGTCATTTCGTTGCAAGCGGGTTTTTAAGTGCTCTGGAGTAATTTCGTTGCAAGCGGGTTTTTAAGTGCTATGGAGTCATTTCGTTGCAAGCGGGTTTTTAAGTGCTCTGGAGTCATTTCGTTGCAAGCGGGTTTTTAAGTGCTCTGGAGTCATTTCGTTGCAAGCGGGTTTTTAAGTGCTCTGGAGTCATTTCGTTGCAAGCGGGTTTTTAAGTGCTCTGGAGTCATTTCGTTGCAAGCGGGTTTTTAAGTGCTCTGGAGTCATTTCGTTGCAAGCGGGTTTTTTAAGTGCTCTGGAGTCATTTCGTTGCAAGCGGGTTTTTAAGTGCTCTGGAGTCATTTCGTTCCAAGCGGGTTTTTAAGTGCTCTGAAGTCATTTCGTTGTAAGCGGGTTTTTAAGTGCTCTGGAGTCATTTCGTTGCAAGTGGGTTTTTACGTGCTCTGGAGTCATTTCGTTGCAAGCTGGTTTTTAAGTGCTCTGGAGTCATTTCTTTGCAAGCGGGTTTTTAAGTGCTCTGGAGTCATTTCGTTTCAAGCGGGTTTTTAAGTGCTCTGGAGTCATTTCGTTGCAAGCGCGTTTTTAAGTGCTCTGGAGTCATTTCGTTGAAAGCGGGTTTTTAAGTGCTCTGGAGTCACTTCGTTGCAAACGGGTTTTTAAGTGCTCTGGAGTCATTTCGTTGCAAGCGGTTTTTTAAGTGCTCTGGAGTCATTTCGTTGCAAGCGGGTTTTTAAGTGCTCTGGAGTCACTTCGTTGCAAGCAGGTTTTTAAGTGCTCTGGAGTCATTTCGTTGCAAGCGGGTATTTAAGTGTTCTGGATTCATTTCGTTGCAAGCGGGTTTTTAAGTGCTCTGGAGTCATTTCGTTGCAAGCGGGTTTTTAAGTACTCTGGAGTCATTTCATTGCAAGCTGGTTTTTAAGTTCTCTGGAGTCATTTCGTTGCAAGCGTGTGTTTAAGTGCTCTGGAGTCATTTCGTTGCAAGCGGGTTTTTAAGTGCTCTGGAGTCATTTTGTTGCAAGCGGGTTTTTACATACTTCTCAGACATTTCACTGAGAGCAGGTTTTTTAAGTGCTCTGGAGTCATTTCGTTGCAAGCGGGTTTTTAAGTGCTCTGGAGTCATTTCGTTGCAAGCGGGTTGTTAAGTGCTCTGGAGTCATTTCGTTGCAAGCGGGTTTTTAAGTGCTCTGGAGTCATTTCGTTGCAAGCGGGTTTTTAAGTGCTCTGGAGTCATTTCGTTGCAAGCGGGTTTTTAAGTGTTCTGGAGTCATTTTGTTGCAAGCGGGTTTTAAGTGCTCTGGAGTCATTTCGTTGCAATCGGGTTTTTAAGTACTCTGGAGTCATTTCGTTGCAAGAGGGTTTTTAAGTGCTCTGGAGTCATTTCGTTGCAAGCGGGTTTTTAAGTGCTCTGGAGTCATTTCGTTGCAAGCGGGTTTTTAAATGCTCTGGAGTCATTTCGTTGCATGCGGGTTTTTAAGTGTTCTGCAGTCATTTCGTTGCAAGCGGGTTTTTAAGTGCTCTGGAGTCATTTCGTTGCAATCGGGTTTTTAAGTACTCTGGAGTCATTTCGTTGCAAGCGGGTTTTTAAGTGCTCTGGGGCCATTTCGTTGCAAGCGGGTTTTTAAGTGCTCTGGAGTCATTTCGTTGCAAGCGGGTTTTTAAGTGCTCTGGAGTCATTTCGTTGCAAGCGGGTTTTTAAATACTCTGGAGTCATTTCGTTGCAAGCGGGTTTTTAAGTGCTCTGGAATCATTTCGTTGCAAGCGGGTTTTTAAGTGCTCTGGAGTCATTTCGTTGCAAGCGGGTTTTTAAGTGCTCTGGAGTCATTTCGTTCCAAGCGCGTTTTTAAGTGCTCTGAAGGCATTTCGTTGCAAGCGGGTTTTTAAGTGCTCTGAAGGCATTTCGTTGTAAGCGGGTTTTTAAGTGCTCTGGAGTCATTTCGTTGCAAGCGGATTTTTACATGTTCTGGAGTCATTTCGTTGCAAGCGGGTTTTTACATACTTCTCAGACATTTCACTGGAAGCGGGTTTTTTAAGTGCTCTGTAGGCATTTCGTTGCAAGCGGGTTTTTAAGTACTCTGGAGTCATTTCGTTGCAAGCGTTTTTTACATGCTCTGGAGTCATTTCGTAGCAAGCGGGTTTTTACATACTTCTCTGACATTTAACTGGAAACGAGTTTTTTAAGTGCTCTGGAGTCATTTCGTTGCAAGCGGGTTTTTACATACTTCTCAGACATTTCACTGGAAGCGGGTTTTTTAAGTGCTCTGGAGTCATTTCGTTGCAAGCGGGTTTTTAAGTACTCTGGAGTCATTTCGTTGCAAGCGGGTTTTTAAGTGCTCTGGAGTCATTTCGTTGCAAGCGGGTTTTTAAGTGCTCTGGAGTCACTTCGTTGCAAGCGGGTTTTTAAGTGCTCTGGAGTCATTTTGTTGCAAGCGGGTATTTAAGTGTTCTGGATTCATTTCGTTGCAAGCAGGTTTTTAAGTGCTCTAGAGTCATTTCGTTGCAAGCGGGTTTTTAATTACTCTGGAGTCATTTCGTTGCAAGCGGGTTTTTAAGTGCTCTGGAGTCATTTCGTTGCAAGCGGGTGTTTAAGTGCTCTGGAGTCATTTCGTTGCAAGCGGGTTTTTAATGCTCTGGAGTCATTTCGTTGCAAGCGGGTTTTTAAGTGCTCTGGAGTCATTTCTTTGCATGCGGGTTTTTATGTGTTCTGGATTCATTTCGTTGCAAGCGGGTTTTTAAGTGCTCTGGAGTCATTTCGTTGCAAGCGGGTTTTTAAGTGCTCTGGAGTCATTTCGTTGCAAGCGGGTTTTTAAGTGCTCTGGAGTCATTTCGTTGCAAGCGGGTTTTTAAGTGCTCTGGAGTCATTTCGTTGCAAGCGGGTTTTTAAGTGCTCTGGAGTCATTTCGTTGCAAGCGGGTTTTTTAAGTGCTCTGGAGTCATTTCGTTGCAAGCGAGTTTTTAAGTGCTCTGGAGTCATTTCGTTCCAAGCGGGTTTTTAAGTGCTCTGAAGGCATTTCGTTGTAAGCGGGTTTTTAAGTGCTCTGGAGTCATTTCGTTGCAAGCGGGTTTTTAAGTGCTCTGGAGTCATTTCGTTGCAAGCGGGTTTTGAAGTGCTCTGGAGTCATTTCGTTGCAAGCGGGTTTTTACATACTTCTCAGACATTTCACTGAGAGCAGGTTTTTTAAGTGCTCTGGAGTCATTTCGTTGCAAGTGGGTTTTTACGTGCTCTGGAGTCATTTCGTTGCAAGCTGGTTTTTAAGTGCTCTGGAGTCATTTCTTTGCAAGCGGGTTTTTAAGTGCTCTGGAGTCATTTCGTTGCAAGCGGGTTTTTAAGTGCTCTGGAGTCATTTCGTTGCAAGCGGGTTTTTAAGTGCTCTGGAGTCATTTCGTTGCAAGCGGGTTTTTAAGTGCTCTGGAGTCATTTCGTTGCAAGCGGGTTTTTAAGTGCTCTGGAGTCATTTCGTTGCAAGCGGGTTTTGAAGTGCTCTGGAGTCATTTCGTTGCAAGCGGGTTTTTACATACTTCTCAGACATTTCACTGAGAGCAGGTTTTTTAAGTGCTCTGGAGTCATTTCGTTGCAAGCGGGTTTTTAAGTGCTCTGGAGTCATTTCGTTGCAAGCGGGTTTTTACGTGCTCTGAAGGCATTTCGTTGCAAGCAGGTTTTTAAGTGCTCTGGAGTCATTTCGTTGCAAGCGGGTTTTTAAGTGCTCTGGAGTCATTTCGTTGCAAGCGGGTTTTTAAGTGCTCTGGAGTCATTTCGTTGCAAGCGGGTTTTTAAGTGCTCTGGAGTCATTTCGTTGCAAGCGGGTTTTTAAGTGCTCTTGAGTCATTTCGTTGCAAGCGGGTTTTTTAAGTGCTCTGGAGTCATTTCATTGCAAGCGGGTTTTTAAGTGCTCTGGAGTCATTTCATTCCAAGCGGGTTTTTAAGTGCTCTGAAGTCATTTCGTTGTAAGCGGGTTTTTAAGTGCTCTGGAGTCATTTCGTTGCAAGTGGGTTTTTACGTGCTCTGGAGTCATTTCGTTGCAAGCTGGTTTTTAAGTGCTCTGGGGTCATTTCTTTGCAAGCGGGTTTTTAAGTGCTCTGGAGTCATTTCGTTTCAAGCGGGTTTTTAAGTGCTCTGGAGTCATTTCGTTGCAAGCGCGTTTTTAAGTGCTCTGGAGTAATTTCGTTGAAAGCGGGTTTTTAAGTGCTCTGGAGTCACTTCGTTGCAAACGGGTTTTTAAGTGCTCTGGAGTCATTTCGTTGCAAGCGGGTTTTTAAGTGCTCTGGAGTCATTTCGTTGCAAGCGGGTTTTTAAGTGCTCTGGAGTCACTTCGTTGCAAGCGGGTTTTTAAGTGCTCTGGAGTCATTTCGTTGCAAGCGGGTATTTAAGTGTTCTGGATTCATTTCGTTGCAAGCGGGTTTTTAAGTGCTCTGGAGTCATTTCGTTGCAAGCGGGTTTTTAAGTACTCTGGAGTCATTTCATTGCAAGCTGGTTTTTAAGTTCTCTGGAGTCATTTCGTTGCAAGCGTGTGTTTAAGTGCTCTGGAGTCATTTCGTTGCAAGCGGGTTTTTAAGTGCTCTGGAGTCATTTCGTTGCAAGCGGGTTTTTACATACTTCTCAGACATTTCACTGAGAGCAGGTTTTTTAAGTGCTCTGGAGTCATTTCGTTGCAAGCGGGTTTTTAAGTGCTCTGGAGTCATTTCGTTGCAAGCGGGTTGTTAAGTGCTCTGGAGTCATTTCGTTGCAAGCGGGTTTTTAAGTGCTCTCGAGTCATTTCGTTGCAAGCGGGTTTTTAAGTGCTCTGGAGTCATTTCGTTGCAAGCGGGTTTTTAAGTGTTCTGGAGTCATTTTGTTGCAAGCGGGTTTTAAGTGCTCTGGAGTCATTTCGTTGCAATCGGGTTTTTAAGTACTCTGGAGTCATTTCGTTGCAAGAGGGTTTTTAAGTGCTCTAGAGTCATTTCGTTGCAAGCGGGTTTTTAAGTGCTCTGGAGTCATTTCGTTGCAAGCGGGTTTTTAAGTGCTCTGGAGTCATTTCGTTGCAAGCGGGTTTTTAAGTGTTCTGGAGTCATTTCGTTGCAAGCGGGTTTTAAGTGCTCTGGAGTCATTTCGTTGCAATCGGGTTTTTAAGTACTCTGGAGTCATTTCGTTGCAAGCGGGTTTTAAGTGCTCTGGAGTCATTTCGTTGCAATCGGGTTTTTAAGTACTCTGGAGTCATTTCGTTGCAAGAGGGTTTTTAAGTGCTCTGGAGTCATTTCGTTGCAAGCGGGTTTTTAAGTGCTCTGGAGTCATTTCGTTGCAAGCGGGTTTTTAAATGCTCTGGAGTCATTTCGTTGCAAGCGGGTTTTTAAGTGCTCTGGAGTCATTTCGTTGCAAGCGGGTTTTTAAGTGCTCTGGAGTCATTTCATTGCAAGCGGGTTTTTAAGTGCTCTGGAGTCATTTAGTTGCAAGCGGGTTTTTAAGTGCTCTGGAGTCATTTCGTTCCAAGCGGGTTTTTAAGTGCTCTGAAGGCATTTCGTTGCAAGCGGGTTTTTAAGTGCTCTGGAGTCATTTCGTTGCAAGCGGATTTTTACATGTTCTGGAGTCATTTCGTTGCAAGCGGGTTCTTACATACTTCTCAGACATTTCACTGGAAGCGGGTTTTTTAAGTGCTCTGTAGGCATTTCGTTGCAAGCAGGTTTTTAAGTACTCTGGAGTCATTTCGTTGCAAGCGTTTTTTACATGCTCTGGAGTCATTTCGTTGCAAGCGGGTTTTTACATACTTCTCTGATATTTAACTGGAAACGAGTTTTTTAAGTGCTCTGGAGTCATTTCGTTGCAAGCGGGTTTTTACATACTTCTCAGATATTTCACTGGAAGCGGGTTTTTTAAGTGCTCTGGAGTCATTTCGTTGCAAGCGGGTTTTTAAGTACTCTGGAGTCATTTCGTTGCAAGCGGGTTTTTAAGTGCTCTGGAGTCACTTCGTTGCAAGCGGGTTTTTAAGTGCTCTGGAGTCATTTCGTTGCAAGCGGGTTTTTAAGTGCTCTGGAGTCACTTCGTTTCAAGCGGGTTTTTAAGTGATCTGGAGTCATTTTGTTGCAAGCGGGTATTTAAGTGTTCTGGATTCATTTCGTTGCAAGCAGGTTTTTAAGTGCTCTGGAGTCATTTCGTTGCAAGCAGGTTTTTAAGTACTCTGGAGTCATTTCGTTGCAAGCGGGTTTTTAAGTGCTCTGGAGTCATTTCGTTGCAAGCGGGTGTTTAAGTGCTCTGGAGTCATTTCGTTGCAAGCGGGTTTTTAAGTGCTCTGGATTCATTTCGTTGCAAGCAGGTTTTTAAGTGCTCTGGAGTCATTTCTTTGCATGCGGGTTTTTATGTGTTCTGGATTCATTTCGTTGCAAGCGGGTTTTTAAGTGCTCTGGAGTCATTTCGTTGCAAGCGGGTTTTTAAGTACTCTGGAGTCATTTCGTTGCAAGCGGGTTTTTAAGTGCTCTGAAGGCATTTCGTTGTAAGCGGGTTTTTAAGTGCTCTGGAGTCATTTCGTTGCAAGCGGGTTTTTACGTGTTCTGGAGTCATTTCGTTGCAAGCGGGTTTTTACATACTTCTCAGACATTTCACTGGAAGCGGGTTTTTTAAGTGCTCTGTAGGCATTTCGTTGCAAGCGGGTTTTTAAGTACTCTGGAGTCATTTCGTTGCAAGCGGGTTTTTAAGTGCTCTGGAGTCATTTCGTTGCAAGCGGGTTTTTAAGTGCTCTGGAGTCATTTCGTTGCAAGCGGGTTTTTAAGTGCTCTGGAGTCACTTCGTTGCAAGCGGGTTTTTAAGTGCTCTGGAGTCATTTTGTTGCAAGCGGGTATTTAAGTGTTCTGTATTCATTTCGTTGCAAGCAGGTTTTTAAGTGCTCTGGAGTCATTTCGTTGCAAGCGGGTTTTTAAGTACTCTGGAGTCATTTCGTTGCAAGCGGGTTTTTAAGTGCTCTGGAGTCATTTCGTTGCAAGCGGGTGTTTAAGTGCTCTGGAGTCATTTCGTTGCAAGCGGGTTTTTAAGTGCTCTGGATTCATTTCGTTGCAAGCGGGTTTTTAAGTGCTCTGGAGTCATTTCGTTGCAAGCGGGTTTTGAAGTGCTCTGGAGTCATTTCGTTGCAAGCGGGTTTTTACATACTTCTCAGACATTTCACTGAGAGCAGGTTTTTTAAGTGCTCTGGAGTCATTTCGTTGCAAGCGGGTTTTTAAGTGCTCTGGAGTCATTTCGTTGCAAGCGGGTTTTTAAGTGCTCTGGAGTAATTTCGTTGCAAGCGGGTTTTTAAGTGCTATGGAGTCATTTCGTTGCAAGCGGGTTTTTAAGTGCTCTGGAGTCATTTCGTTGCAAGCGGGTTTTTAAGTGCTCTGGAGTCATTTCGTTGCAAGCGGGTTTTTAAGTGCTCTGGAGTCATTTCGTTGCAAGCGGGTTTTTACGTGCTCTGAAGGCATTTCGTTGCAAGCAGGTTTTTAAGTGCTCTGGAGTCATTTCGTTGCAAGCGGGTTTTTAAGTGCTCTGGAGTCATTTCGTTGCAAGCGGGTTTTTAAGTGCTCTGGAGTCATTTCGTTGCAAGCTGGTTTTTAAGTGCTCTGTAGTCATTTCGTTGCAAGCGGGTTTTTAAGTGCTCTGGAGTCATTTCGTTGCAAGCGGGGTTTTTAAGTGCTCTGGAGTCATTTCGTTGCAAGCGGGTTTTTAAGTGCTCTGGAGTCATTTCGTTCCAAGCGGGTTTTTAAGTGCTCTGAAGTCATTTCGTTGTAAGCGGGTTTTTAAGTGCTCTGGAGTCATTTCGTTGCAAGTGGGTTTTTACGTGCTCTGGAGTCATTTCGTTGCAAGCTGGTTTTTAAGTGCTCTGGAGTCATTTCTTTGCAAGCGGGTTTTTAAGTGCTCTGGAGTCATTTCGTTTCAAGCGGGTTTTTAAGTGCTCTGGAGTCATTTCGTTGCAAGCGCGTTTTTAAGTGCTCTGGAGTCATTTCGTTGAAAGCGGGTTTTTAAGTGCTCTGGAGTCACTTCGTTGCAAACGGGTTTTTAAGTGCTCTGGAGTCATTTCGTTGCAAGCGGTTTTTTAAGTGCTCTGGAGTCATTTCGTTGCAAGCGGGTTTTTAAGTGCTCTGGAGTCACTTCGTTGCAAGCGGGTTTTTAAGTGCTCTGGAGTCATTTCGTTGCAAGCGGGTATTTAAGTGTTCTGGATTCATTTCGTTGCAAGCGGGTTTTTAAGTGCTCTGGAGTCATTTCGTTGCAAGCGGGTTTTTAAGTACTCTGGAGTCATTTCATTGCAAGCTGGTTTTTAAGTTCTCTGGAGTCATTTCGTTGCAAGCGTGTGTTTAAGTGCTCTGGAGTCATTTCGTTGCAAGCGGGTTTTTAAGTGCTCTGGAGTCATTTCGTTGCAAGCGGGTTTTTACATACTTCTCAGACATTTCACTGAGAGCAGGTTTTTTAAGTGCTCTGGAGTCATTTCGTTGCAAGCGGGTTTTTAAGTGCTCTGGAGTCATTTCGTTGCAAGCGGGTTGTTAAGTGCTCTGGAGTCATTTCGTTGCAAGCGGGTTTTTAAGTGCTCTGGAGTCATTTCGTTGCAAGCGGGTTTTTAAGTGCTCTGGAGTCATTTCGTTGCAAGCGGGTTTTTAAGTGTTCTGGAGTCATTTTGTTGCAAGCGGGTTTTAAGTGCTCTGGAGTCATTTCGTTGCAATCGGGTTTTTAAGTACTCTGGAGTCATTTCGTTGCAAGAGGGTTTTTAAGTGCTCTGGAGTCATTTCGTTGCAAGCGGGTTTTTAAGTGCTCTGGAGTCATTTCGTTGCAAGCGGGTTTTTAAATGCTCTGGAGTCATTTCGTTGCAAGCGGGTTTTTAAGTGCTCTGGAGTCATTTCGTTGCAAGCGGGTTTTTAAGTGCTCTGGAGTCATTTCATTGCAAGCGGGTTTTTAAGTGCTCTGGAGTCATTTAGTTGCAAGCGGGTTTTTAAGTGCTCTGGAGTCATTTCGTTCCAAGCGGGTTTTTAAGTGCTCTGAAGGCATTTCGTTGCAAGCGGGTTTTTAAGTGCTCTGGAGTCATTTCGTTGCAAGCGGATTTTTACATGTTCTGGAGTCATTTCGTTGCAAGCGGGTTCTTACATACTTCTCAGACATTTCACTGGAAGCGGGTTTTTTAAGTGCTCTGTAGGCATTTCGTTGCAAGCAGGTTTTTAAGTACTCTGGAGTCATTTCGTTGCAAGCGTTTTTTACATGCTCTGGAGTCATTTCGTTGCAAGCGGGTTTTTACATACTTCTCTGATATTTAACTGGAAACGAGTTTTTTAAGTGCTCTGGAGTCATTTCGTTGCAAGCGGGTTTTTACATACTTCTCAGATATTTCACTGGAAGCGGGTTTTTTAAGTGCTCTGGAGTCATTTCGTTGCAAGCGGGTTTTTAAGTACTCTGGAGTCATTTCGTTGCAAGCGGGTTTTTAAGTGCTCTGGAGTCACTTCGTTGCAAGCGGGTTTTTAAGTGCTCTGGAGTCATTTCGTTGCAAGCGGGTTTTTAAGTGCTCTGGAGTCACTTCGTTTCAAGCGGGTTTTTAAGTGATCTGGAGTCATTTTGTTGCAAGCGGGTATTTAAGTGTTCTGGATTCATTTCGTTGCAAGCAGGTTTTTAAGTGCTCTGGAGTCATTTCGTTGCAAGCAGGTTTTTAAGTACTCTGGAGTCATTTCGTTGCAAGCGGGTTTTTAAGTGCTCTGGAGTCATTTCGTTGCAAGCGGGTGTTTAAGTGCTCTGGAGTCATTTCGTTGCAAGCGGGTTTTTAAGTGCTCTGGATTCATTTCGTTGCAAGCAGGTTTTTAAGTGCTCTGGAGTCATTTCTTTGCATGCGGGTTTTTATGTGTTCTGGATTCATTTCGTTGCAAGCGGGTTTTTAAGTGCTCTGGAGTCATTTCGTTGCAAGCGGGTTTTTAAGTACTCTGGAGTCATTTCGTTGCAAGCGGGTTTTTAAGTGCTCTGAAGGCATTTCGTTGTAAGCGGGTTTTTAAGTGCTCTGGAGTCATTTCGTTGCAAGCGGGTTTTTACGTGTTCTGGAGTCATTTCGTTGCAAGCGGGTTTTTACATACTTCTCAGACATTTCACTGGAAGCGGGTTTTTTAAGTGCTCTGTAGGCATTTCGTTGCAAGCGGGTTTTTAAGTACTCTGGAGTCATTTCGTTGCAAGCGGGTTTTTAAGTGCTCTGGAGTCATTTCGTTGCAAGCGGGTTTTTAAGTGCTCTGGAGTCATTTCATTGCAAGCGGGTTTTTAAGTGCTCTGGAGTCACTTCGTTGCAAGCGGGTTTTTAAGTGCTCTGGAGTCATTTTGTTGCAAGCGGGTATTTAAGTGTTCTGTATTCATTTCGTTGCAAGCAGGTTTTTAAGTGCTCTGGAGTCATTTCGTTGCAAGCGGGTTTTTAAGTACTCTGGAGTCATTTCGTTGCAAGCGGGTTTTTAAGTGCTCTGGAGTCATTTCGTTGCAAGCGGGTGTTTAAGTGCTCTGGAGTCATTTCGTTGCAAGCGGGTTTTTAAGTACTCTGGAGTCATTTCATTGCAAGCTGGTTTTTAAGTTCTCTGGAGTCATTTCGTTGCAAGCGTGTGTTTAAGTGCTCTGGAGTCATTTCGTTGCAAGCGGGTTTTTAAGTGCTCTGGAGTCATTTCGTTGCAAGCGGGTTTTTACATACTTCTCAGACATTTCACTGAGAGCAGGTTTTTTAAGTGCTCTGGAGTCATTTCGTTGCAAGCGGGTTTTTAAGTGCTCTGGAGTCATTTCGTTGCAAGCGGGTTGTTAAGTGCTCTGGAGTCATTTCGTTGCAAGCGGGTTTTTAAGTGCTCTGGAGTCATTTCGTTGCAAGCGGGTTTTTAAGTGCTCTGGAGTCATTTCGTTGCAAGCGGGTTTTTAAGTGTTCTGGAGTCATTTTGTTGCAAGCGGGTTTTAAGTGCTCTGGAGTCATTTCGTTGCAATCGGGTTTTTAAGTACTCTGGAGTCATTTCGTTGCAAGAGGGTTTTTAAGTGCTCTGGAGTCATTTCGTTGCAAGCGGGTTTTTAAGTGCTCTGGAGTCATTTCGTTGCAAGCGGGTTTTTAAATGCTCTGGAGTCATTTCGTTGCAAGCGGGTTTTTAAGTGCTCTGGAGTCATTTCGTTGCAAGCGGGTTTTTAAGTGCTCTGGAGTCATTTCATTGCAAGCGGGTTTTTAAGTGCTCTGGAGTCATTTAGTTGCAAGCGGGTTTTTAAGTGCTCTGGAGTCATTTCGTTCCAAGCGGGTTTTTAAGTGCTCTGAAGGCATTTCGTTGCAAGCGGGTTTTTAAGTGCTCTGGAGTCATTTCGTTGCAAGCGGATTTTTACATGTTCTGGAGTCATTTCGTTGCAAGCGGGTTCTTACATACTTCTCAGACATTTCACTGGAAGCGGGTTTTTTAAGTGCTCTGTAGGCATTTCGTTGCAAGCAGGTTTTTAAGTACTCTGGAGTCATTTCGTTGCAAGCGTTTTTTACATGCTCTGGAGTCATTTCGTTGCAAGCGGGTTTTTACATACTTCTCTGATATTTAACTGGAAACGAGTTTTTTAAGTGCTCTGGAGTCATTTCGTTGCAAGCGGGTTTTTACATACTTCTCAGATATTTCACTGGAAGCGGGTTTTTTAAGTGCTCTGGAGTCATTTCGTTGCAAGCGGGTTTTTAAGTACTCTGGAGTCATTTCGTTGCAAGCGGGTTTTTAAGTGCTCTGGAGTCACTTCGTTGCAAGCGGGTTTTTAAGTGCTCTGGAGTCATTTCGTTGCAAGCGGGTTTTTAAGTGCTCTGGAGTCACTTCGTTTCAAGCGGGTTTTTAAGTGATCTGGAGTCATTTTGTTGCAAGCGGGTATTTAAGTGTTCTGGATTCATTTCGTTGCAAGCAGGTTTTTAAGTGCTCTGGAGTCATTTCGTTGCAAGCAGGTTTTTAAGTACTCTGGAGTCATTTCGTTGCAAGCGGGTTTTTAAGTGCTCTGGAGTCATTTCGTTGCAAGCGGGTGTTTAAGTGCTCTGGAGTCATTTCGTTGCAAGCGGGTTTTTAAGTGCTCTGGATTCATTTCGTTGCAAGCAGGTTTTTAAGTGCTCTGGAGTCATTTCTTTGCATGCGGGTTTTTATGTGTTCTGGATTCATTTCGTTGCAAGCGGGTTTTTAAGTGCTCTGGAGTCATTTCGTTGCAAGCGGGTTTTTAAGTACTCTGGAGTCATTTCGTTGCAAGCGGGTTTTTAAGTGCTCTGAAGGCATTTCTTTGTAAGCGGGTTTTTAAGTGCTCTGGAGTCATTTCGTTGCAAGCGGGTTTTTACGTGTTCTGGAGTCATTTCGTTGCAAGCGGGTTTTTACATACTTCTCAGACATTTCACTGGAAGCGGGTTTTTTAAGTGCTCTGTAGGCATTTCGTTGCAAGCGGGTTTTTAAGTACTCTGGAGTCATTTCGTTGCAAGCGGGTTTTTAAGTGCTCTGGAGTCATTTCGTTGCAAGCGGGTTTTTAAGTGCTCTGGAGTCATTTCATTGCAAGCGGGTTTTTAAGTGCTCTGGAGTCACTTCGTTGCAAGCGGGTTTTTAAGTGCTCTGGAGTCATTTTGTTGCAAGCGGGTATTTAAGTGTTCTGTATTCATTTCGTTGCAAGCAGGTTTTTAAGTGCTCTGGAGTCATTTCGTTGCAAGCGGGTTTTTAAGTACTCTGGAGTCATTTCGTTGCAAGCGGGTTTTTAAGTGCTCTGGAGTCATTTCGTTGCAAGCGGGTGTTTAAGTGCTCTGGAGTCATTTCGTTGCAAGCGGGTTTTTAAGTGCTCTGGATTCATTTCGTTGCAAGCGGGTTTTTAAGTGCTCTGGAGTCATTTCGTTGCAAGCGGGTTTTGAAGTGCTCTGGAGTCATTTCGTTGCAAGCGGGTTTTTACATACTTCTCAGACATTTCACTGAGAGCAGGTTTTTTAAGTGCTCTGGAGTCATTTCGTTGCAAGCGGGTTTTTAAGTGCTCTGGAGTCATTTCGTTGCAAGCGGGTTTTTAAGTGCTCTGGAGTAATTTCGTTGCAAGCGGGTTTTTAAGTGCTATGGAGTCATTTCGTTGCAAGCGGGTTTTTAAGTGCTCTGGAGTCATTTCGTTGCAAGCGGGTTTTTAAGTGCTCTGGAGTCATTTCGTTGCAAGCGGGTTTTTAAGTGCTCTGGAGTCATTTCGTTGCAAGCGGGTTTTTACGTGCTCTGAAGGCATTTCGTTGCAAGCAGGTTTTTAAGTGCTCTGGAGTCATTTCGTTGCAAGCGGGTTTTTAAGTGCTCTGGAGTCATTTCGTTGCAAGCGGGTTTTTAAGTGCTCTGGAGTCATTTCGTTGCAAGCGGGTTTTTAAGTGCTCTGGAGTCATTTCGTTGCAAGCGGGTTTTTAAGTGCTCTGGAGTCATTTCGTTGCAAGCGGGTTTTTTAAGTGCTCTGGAGTCATTTCGTTGCAAGCGGGTTTTTAAGTGCTCTGGAGTCATTTCGTTCCAAGCGGGTTTTTAAGTGCTCTGAAGTCATTTCGTTGTAAGCGGGTTTTTAAGTGCTCTGGAGTCATTTCGTTGCAAGTGGGTTTTTACGTGCTCTGGAGTCATTTCGTTGCAAGCTGGTTTTTAAGTGCTCTGGAGTCATTTCTTTGCAAGCGGGTTTTTAAGTGCTCTGGAGTCATTTCGTTTCAAGCGGGTTTTTAAGTGCTCTGGAGTCATTTCGTTGCAAGCGCGTTTTTAAGTGCTCTGGAGTCATTTCGTTGAAAGCGGGTTTTTAAGTGCTCTGGAGTCACTTCGTTGCAAACGGGTTTTTAAGTGCTCTGGAGTCATTTCGTTGCAAGCGGTTTTTTAAGTGCTCTGGAGTCATTTCGTCGCAAGCGGGTTTTTAAGTGCTCTGGAGTCACTTCGTTGCAAGCGGGTTTTTAAGTGCTCTGGAGTCATTTCGTTGCAAGCGGGTATTTAAGTGTTCTGGATTCATTTCGTTGCAAGCGGGTTTTTAAGTGCTCTGGAGTCATTTCGTTGCAAGCGGGTTTTTAAGTACTCTGGAGTCATTTCATTGCAAGCTGGTTTTTAAGTTCTCTGGAGTCATTTCGTTGCAAGCGTGTGTTTAAGTGCTCTGGAGTCATTTCGTTGCAAGCGGGTTTTTAAGTGCTCTGGAGTCATTTCGTTGCAAGCGGGTTTTTACATACTTCTCAGACATTTCACTGAGAGCAGGTTTTTTAAGTGCTCTGGAGTCATTTCGTTGCAAGCGGGTTTTTAAGTGCTCTGGAGTCATTTCGTTGCAAGCGGGTTGTTAAGTGCTCTGGAGTCATTTCGTTGCAAGCGGGTTTTTAAGTGCTCTGGAGTCATTTCGTTGCAAGCGGGTTTTTAAGTGCTCTGGAGTCATTTCGTTGCAAGCGGGTTTTTAAGTGTTCTGGAGTCATTTTGTTGCAAGCGGGTTTTAAGTGCTCTGGAGTCATTTCGTTGCAATCGGGTTTTTAAGTACTCTGGAGTCATTTCGTTGCAAGAGGGTTTTTAAGTGTTCTGGAGTCATTTCGTTGCAAGCGGGTTTTTAAGTGCTCTGGAGTCATTTCGTTGCAAGCGGGTTTTTAAGTGCTCTGGAGTCATTTCGTTGCAAGCGGGTTTTTAAGTGTTCTGGAGTCATTTTGTTGCAAGCGGGTTTTAAGTGCTCTGGAGTCATTTCGTTGCAATCGGGTTTTTAAGTACTCTGGAGTCATTTCGTTGCAAGAGGGTTTTTAAGTGCTCTGGAGTCATTTCGTTGCAAGCGGGTTTTTAAGTGCTCTGGAGTCATTTCGTTGCAAGCGGGTTTTTAAATGCTCTGGAGTCATTTCGTTGCAAGCGGGTTTTTAAGTGCTCTGGAGTCATTTCGTTGCAAGCGGGTTTTTAAGTGCTCTGGAGTCATTTCGTTGCAAGCGGGTTTTTAAGTGCTCTGGAGTCATTTAGTTGCAAGCGGGTTTTTAAGTGCTCTGGAGTCATTTCGTTCCAAGCGGGTTTTTAAGTGCTCTGAAGGCATTTCGTTGCAAGCGGGTTTTTAAGTGCTCTGGAGTCATTTCGTTGCAAGCGGATTTTTACATGTTCTTGAGTCATTTCGTTGCAAGCGGGTTCTTACATACTTCTCAGACATTTCACTGGAAGCGGGTTTTTTAAGTGCTCTGTAGGCATTTCGTTGCAAGCAGGTTTTTAAGTACTCTGGAGTCATTTCGTTGCAAGCGTTTTTTACATGCTCTGGAGTCATTTCGTTGCAAGCGGGTTTTTACATACTTCTCTGATATTTAACTGGAAACGAGTTTTTTAAGTGCTCTGGAGTCATTTCGTTGCAAGCGGGTTTTTACATACTTCTCAGATATTTCACTGGAAGCGGGTTTTTTAAGTGCTCTGGAGTCATTTCGTTGCAAGCGGGTTTTTAAGTACTCTGGAGTCATTTCGTTGCAAGCGGGTTTTTAAGTGCTCTGGAGTCACTTCGTTGCAAGCGGGTTTTTAAGTGCTCTGGAGTCATTTCGTTGCAAGCGGGTTTTTAAGTGCTCTGGAGTCACTTCGTTTCAAGCGGGTTTTTAAGTGATCTGGAGTCATTTCGTTGCAAGCGGGTATTTAAGTGTTCTGGATTCATTTCGTTGCAAGCAGGTTTTTAAGTGCTCTGGAGTCATTTCGTTGCAAGCAGGTTTTTAAGTACTCTGGAGTCATTTCGTTGCAAGCGGGTTTTTAAGTGCTCTGGAGTCATTTCGTTGAAAGCGGGTGTTTAAGTGCTCTGGAGTCATTTCGTTGCAAGCGGGTTTTTAAGTGCTCTGGATTCATTTCGTTGCAAGCAGGTTTTTCAGTGCTCTGGAGTCATTTCTTTGCATGCGGGTTTTTATGTGTTCTGGATTCATTTCGTTGCAAGCGGGTTTTTAAGTGCTCTGGAGTCATTTCGTTGCAAGCGGGTTTTTAAGTACTCTGGAGTCATTTCGTTGCAAGCGGGTTTTTAAGTGCTCTGAAGGCATTTCGTTGTAAGCGGGTTTTTAAGTGCTCTGGAGTCATTTCGTTGCAAGCGGGTTTTTACGTGTTCTGGAGTCATTTCGTTGCAAGCGGGTTTTTACATACTTCTCAGACATTTCACTGGAAGCGGGTTTTTTTAGTGCTCTGTAGGCATTTCGTTGCAAGCGGGTTTTTAAGTACTCTGGAGTCATTTCGTTGCAAGCGGGTTTTTAAGTGCTCTGGAGTCATTTCGTTGCAAGCGGGTTTTTAAGTGCTCTGGAGTCACTTCGTTGCAAGCGGGTTTTTAAGTGCTCTGGAGTCATTTTGTTGCAAGCGGGTATTTAAGTGTTCTGTATTCATTTCGTTGCAAGCAGGTTTTTAAGTGCTCTGGAGTCATTTCGTTGCAAGCGGGTTTTTAAGTACTCTGGAGTCATTTCGTTGCAAGCGGGTTTTTAAGTGCTCTGGAGTCATTTCGTTGCAAGCGGGTGTTTAAGTGCTCTGGAGTCATTTCGTTGCAAGCGGGTTTTTAAGTGCTCTGGAGTCATTTCGTTGCAAGCGGGTTTTTAAGTGCTCTGGAGTCATTTCGTTGCAAGCGCGTTTTTAAGTGCTCTGAAGGCATTTCGTTGTAAGCGGGTTTTTAAGTGCTCTGGAGTCATTTCGTTGCAAGCGGGTTTTTATGTGTTCTGGATTCATTTCGTTGCAAGCGGGTTTTTAAGTGCTCTGGAGTCGTTTCGTTGCAAGCGGGTTTTTAAGTACTCTGAAGGCATTTCGTTGCAAGCGGGTTTTTAAGTGCTCTGGAGTCATTTCGTTGCAAGCGGGTTTTTACGTGTTCTGGAGTCATTTCGTTGCAAGCAGGTTTTTACATACTTCTCAGACATTTCACTGGAAGCGGGTTTTTTAAGTGCTCTGTAGGCATTTCTTTGCAAGCGGGTTTTAAGTACTCTGCAGTCATTTCGTTGCAAGCGGGTTTTACATGCTCTGGAGTCATTTCGTTGCAAGCGGGTTTTTACATACGTCTCTGACATTTAACTGGAAGCGAGGTTTTTAAGTGCTCTGGAGTCATTTCGTTGCAAGCGGGTTTTTACATACTTCTCAGACATTTCACTGGAAGCGGGTTTTTTAAGTGCTCTGGAGTCATTTCGTTGCAAGCGGGATTTTAAGTACTCTGGAGTCATTTCGTTGCAAGCGGGTTTTTAAGTGCTCTGGAGTCATTTCGTTGCAAGCGGGTTTTTAAGTGCTCTGGAGTCATTTCATTGCAAGCGGGTTTTTAAGTACTCTGGAGTCATTTCAATGCAAGCGGGTTTTTAAGTGCTCTGGAGTCATTTCGTTGCAAGCGGGTTTTTAAGTGCTCTGGAGTCATTTCGTTGCAAGCGGGTTTTTAAGTGCTCTGGAGTCACTTCGTTGCAAGCGGGTTTTTAAGTGCTCTGGAGTCATTTCGTTGCAAGCGGGTTTTACATGCTCTGGAGTCATTTCGTTGCAAGCGGGTTTTTACATACTTCTCTGACATTTAACTGGAAGCGAGGTTTTTAAGTGCTCTGGAGTCATTTCGTTGCAAGCGGGTTTTTACATACTTCTCAGACATTTCACTGGAAGCGGGTTTTTTAAGTGCTCTGGAGTCATTTCGTTGCAAGCGGGTTTTTAAGTACTCTGGAGTCATTTCGTTGCAAGCGGGTTTTTAAGTGTTCTGGATTCATTTCGTTGCAAGCAGGTTTTTAAGTGCTCTGGAGTCATTTTGTTGCAAGCGGGTTTTTAAGTACTCTGGAGTCATTTCGTTGCAAGCGGGTTTTTAAGTGCTCTGGAGTCATTTCGTTGCAAGCGGGTGTTTAAGTGCTCTGGAGTCATTTCGTTGCAAGCGGGTTTTTAAGTGCTCTGGAGTCATTTCGTTGCAAGCGGGTTTTTACATACTTCTCAGACATTTCACTGAGAGCAGGTTTTTTAAGTGCTCTGGAGTCATTTCGTTGCAAGCGGGTTTTTAAGTGCTCTGGAGTCATTTCGTTGCATGCGGGTTTTTATGTGTTCTGGATTCATTTCGTTGCAAGCGGGTTTTTAAGTGCTCTGGAGTCATTTCGTTGCAAGCGGGTTTTTAAGTACTCTGGAGTCATTTCGTTGCACGCGGGTTTTTAAGTGCTCTGAAGGCATTTCGTTGTAAGCGTGTTTTTAAGTGCTCTGGAGTCATTTCCTTGCAAGCGAGTTTTTACGTGGTCTGGAGTCATTTCGTTGCAAGCGGGTTTTTACATACTTCTCAGACATTTCACTGGAAGCTTGTTTTTTAAGTGCTCTGGAGTCATTTCTTTGCAAGCGGGTTTTTAAGTGCTCTGGAGTCCTTTCGTTGCAAGCGGGTGTTTAAGTGCTCAGGAGTCATTTCCTTGCAAGCGGGTTTTTAACTGCTCTGGAGTCATTTCGTTGCATGCGGGTTTTTATGTGTTCTGGATTCATTTCGTTGCAAGCGGGTTTTTAAGTGCTCTGGAGACATTTCGTTGCAAGCGGGTATTTAAGTGTTCTGGATTCATTTCGTTGCAAGCAGGTTTTTAAGTGCTCTGGAGTCATTTTGTTGCAAGCGGGTATTTAAGTGTTCTGTATTCATTTCGTTGCAAGCAGGTTTTTAAGTGCTCTGGAGTCATTTCGTTGCAAGCGGGTTTTTAAGTACTCTGGAGTCATTTCGTTGCAAGCGGGTTTTTAAGTGCTCTGGAGTCATTTCGTTGCAAGCGGGTGTTTAAGTGCTCTGGAGTCATTTCGTTGCAAGCGGGTTTTTAAGTGCTCTGGATTCATTTCGTTGCAAGCGGGTTTTTAAGTGCTCTGGAGTCATTTCTTTGCATGCGGGTTTTTATGTGTTCTGGATTCATTTCGTTGCAAGCGGGTTTTTAAGTGCTCTGGAGTCATTTCGTTGCAAGCGGGTTTTTAAGTACTCTGGATTCATTTCGTTGCAAGCGGGTTTTTAAGTGCTCTGAAGGCATTTCGTTGTAAGCGGGTTTTTAAGTGCTCTGGAGTCATTTCGTTGCAAGCGGGTTTTTACGTGTTCTGGAGTCATTTCGTTGCAAGCGGGTTTTTAAGTACTCTGGAGTCATTTCGTTGCAAGTAGGTTTTACATGCTCTGGAGTCATTTCGTTGCAAGCGGGTTTTTACATACTTCTCTGACATTTAACTGGAAGCGAGGTTTTTAAGTGCTCTGGAGTCATTTCGTTGCAAGCGGGTTTTTACATACTTCTCAGACATTTCACTGGAAGCGGGTTTTTTAAGTGCTCTGGAGTCATTTCGTTGCAAGCGGGTTTTTAAGTACTCTGGAGTCATTTCGTTGCAAGCGGGTTTTTAAGTGCTCTGGAGTCATTTCGTTGCAAGCGGGTTTTTAACTGCTCTGGAGTCATTTCGTTGCAAGCGGGTTTTTAAGTGCTCTGGAGTCATTTCGTTGCAAGCGGGTTTTTAAGTGCTCTGGAGTCATTTCGTTGCAAGCGGGTTTTTAAGTGCTCTGGATTCATTTCGTTGCAAGCGGGTTTTTTAAGTGCTCTGGAGTCATTTCGTTGCAAGCGAGTTTTTAAGTGCTCTGGAGTCATTTCGTTCCAAGCGGGTTTTTAAGTGCTCTGAAGGCATTTCGTTGTAAGCGGGTTTTTAAGTGCTCTGGAGTCATTTCGTTGCAAGTGGGTTTTTACGTTTTCTGGAGTCATTTCGTTGCAAGCTGGTTTTTAAGTGCTCTGGAGTCATTTCGTTGCAAGCTGGTTTTTAAGTGCTCTGGAGTCATTTCGTTGCAAGCGGGTTTTTACATACTTCTCAGACATTTCACTGGAAGCGGGTTTTTTAAGTGCTCTATAGTCATTTCGTTGCAAGCGGGTTTTTAAGTACTCTCTAGTCATTTCATTGCAAGCGGGTTTTTAAGTGCTCTGGAGTCATTTCTTTGCAAGCAGGTTTTTAAGTGCTCTGGAGTCATTTCGTTGCAAGCGGGTTTTTAAGTGCTCTGGAGTCACTTCGTTGCAAGCGGGTTTTTAAGTGCTCTGGAGTCATTTCGTTGCAAGCCGGTTTTTACATACGTCTCTGACATTTAACTGGAAGCGAGGTTTTTAAGTGCTCTGGAGTCATTTCGTTGCAAGCGGGTTTTTAAGTGCTCTGGAGTCATTTCTTTGCAAGCGGGTTTTTAAGTGCTCTGGAGTCATTTCGTTGCAAGCGGGTTTTTAAGTGCTCTGGAGTCATTTCGTTGCAAGCGGGTTTTTAAGTGCTCTGGAGTCATTTCGTTGCAAGCGCGTTTTTAAGTGCTCTGAAGGCATTTCGTTGTAAGCAGGTTTTTAAGTGCTCTGGAGTCATTTCGTTGCAAGCGGGTTTTTATGTGTTCTGGATTCATTTCGTTGCAAGCGGGTTTTTAAGTGCTCTGGAGTCATTTCCTTGCAAGCGGGTTTTTACGTGGTCTGGAGTCATTTCGTTGCAAGCGGGTTTTTACATACTTCTCAGACATTTCACTAGAAGCGGGTTTTTTAAGTGCTCTGTAGGCATTTCGTTGCAAGCGGGTTTTTAAGTACTCTGGAGTCATTTCGTTGCAAGCGTTTTTTACATGCTCTGGAGTCATTTCGTTGCAAGCGGGTTTTTACATACTTCTCAGACATTTCACTGGAAGCTTGTTTTTTAAGTGCTCTGGAGTCATTTCGTTGCAAGCGGGTTTTTAAGTGCTCTGGAGTCCTTTCGTTGCAAGCGGGTGTTTAAGTGCTCAGGAGTCATTTCCTTGCAAGGGGGTTTTTAAGTGCTCTGGAGTCATTTCGTTGCATGCGGGTTTTTATGTGTTCTGGATTCATTTCGTTGCAAGCGGGTTTTTAAGTGCTCTGGAGTCATTTCGTTGCAAGCGGGTATTTAAGTGTTCTGGATTCATTTCGTTGCAAGCGGGTTTTTAAGTGCTCTGGAGTCATTTTGTTGCAAGCGGGTTTTTAAGTACTCTGGAGTCATTTCGTTGCAAGCGGGTTTTTAAGTGCTCTGGAGTCATTTCGTTGCAAGCGGGTGTTTAAGTGCTCTGGAGTCATTTCGTTGCAAGCGGGTTTTTAAGTGCTCTGGAGTCATTTCGTTGCAAGCGGGTTTTTACATACTTCTCAGACATTTCACTGAGAGCAGGTTTTTTAAGTGCTCTGGAGTCATTTCGTTGCAAGCGGGTTTTTAAGTGCTCTGGAGTCATTTCGTTGCATGCGGGTTTTTATGTGTTCTGGTTTCATTTCCTTGCAAGCGGGTTTTTAAGTGCTCTGGAGTCATTTCGTTGCAAGCGGGTTTTTAAGTACTCTGGAGTCATTTCGTTGCACGCGGGTTTTTAAGTGTTCTGAAGGCATTTCGTTGTAAGCGTGTTTTTAAGTGCTCTGGAGTCATTTTCTTGCAAGCGGGTTTTTACGTGGTCTGGAGTCATTTCGTTGCAAGCGGGTTTTTACATACTTCTCAGACATTTCACTAGAAGCGGGTTTTTTAAGTGCTCTGTAGGCATTTCGTTGCAAGCGGGTTTTTAGGGTTTTTAAGTACTCTGGAGTCATTTCGTTGCAAGCGTTTTTTACATGATCTGGAGTCATTTCGTTGCAAGCGGGTTTTTACATACTTCTCAGACATTTCACTGGAAGCTTGTTTTTTAAGTGCTCTGGAGTCATTTCGTTGCAAGCGGGTTTTTAAGTGCTCTGGAGTCCTTTCGTTGCAAGCGGGTGTTTAAGTGCTCAGGAGTCATTTCCTTGCAAGCGGGTTTTTAAGTGCTCTGGAGTCATTTCGTTGCAAGCGGTTTTTTATGTGTTCTGGATTCATTTCGTTGCAAGCGGGTTTTTTAATTGCTCTGGAGTCATTTCGTTGCAAGCGGGTTTTTAAGTACTCTGGAGTCATTTCGTTGCAAGCGGGTTTTTAAGTGCTCTGAAGGCATTTCGTTGTAAGCGGGTTTTTAAGTGCTCTGGAGTCATTTCGTTACAAGCGGGTTTTTACGTATTCTGGAGTCATTTCGTTGCAAGCAGTTTTTTACATACTTCTCAGACATTTCACTGGAAGCGGGTTTTTTAAGTGCTCTGTAGGCATTTCGTTGCAAGCGGGTTTTTAAGTACTCTGGAGTCATTTCGTTGCAAGCGTTTTTTACATGCTCTCGAGTCATTTCGTTGCAAGCGGGTGTTTAAGTGCTCTGGAGTCATTTCGTTGCAAGCGTGTTTTTAAGTGCTCTGGAGTCATTTCGTTGCAAGCGGGTTTTTACATACTTCTCAGACATTTCACTGAGAGCAGGTTTTTTAAGTGCTCTGGAGTCATTTCGTTGCAAGCGTGTTTTTAAGTGCTCTGGAGTCATTTCCTTGCAAGCGGGTTTTTACGTGGTCTGGAGTCATTTCGTTGCAAGCGGGTTTTTACATACTTCTCAGACATTTCACTAGAAGCGGGTTTTTTAAGTGCTCTGTAGGCATTTCGTTGCAAGCGGGTTTTTAAGTACTCTGGAGTCATTTCGTTGCAAGCGTTTTTTACATGCTCTGGAGTCATTTCGTTGCAAGCGGGTTTTTACATACTTCTCAGACATTTCACTGGAAGCTTGTTTTTTAAGTGCTCTGGAGTCATTTCGTTGCAAGCGGGTTTTTAAGTGCTCTGGAGTCCTTTCGTTGCAAGCGGGTGTTTAAGTGCTCAGGAGTCATTTCCTTGCAAGCGGGTTTTTAAGTGCTCTGGAGTCATTTCGTTGCATGCGGGTTTTTATGTGTTCTGGATTCATTTCGTTGCAAGCGGGTTTTTAAGTGCTCTGGAGTCATTTCGTTGCAAGCGGGTATTTAAGTGTTCTGGATTCATTTCGTTGCAAGCAGGTTTTTAAGTGCTCTGGAGTCATTTTGTTGCAAGCGGGTTTTTAAGTACTCTGGAGTCATTTCGTTGCAAGCGGGTTTTTAAGTGCTCTGGAGTCATTTCGTTGCAAGCGGGTGTTTAAGTGCTCTGGAGTCATTTCGTTGCAAGCGGGTTTTTAAGTGCTCTGGAGTCATTTCGTTGCAAGCGGGTTTTTACATACTTCTCAGACATTTCACTGAGAGCAGGTTTTTTAAGTGCTCTGGAGTCATTTCGTTGCAAGCGGGTTTTTAAGTGCTCTGGAGTCATTTCGTTGCATGCGGGTTTTTATGTGTTCTGGTTTCATTTCCTTGCAAGCGGGTTTTTAAGTGCTCTGGAGTCATTTCGTTGCAAGCGGGTTTTTAAGTACTCTGGAGTCATTTCGTTGCACGCGGGTTTTTAAGTGCTCTGAAGGCATTTCGTTGTAAGCGTGTTTTTAAGTGCTCTGGAGTCATTTCCTTGCAAGCGGGTTTTTACGTGGTCTGGAGTCATTTCGTTGCAAGCGGGTTTTTACATACTTCTCAGACATTTCACCTGAAGCGGGTTTTTTAAGTGCTCTGTAGGCATTTCGTTGCAAGCGGGTTTTTAAGTACTCTGGAGTCATTTCGTTGCAAGCGTTTTTTACATGATCTGGAGTCATTTCGTTGCAAGCGGGTTTTTACATACTTCTCAGACATTTCACTGGAAGCTTGTTTTTTAAGTGCTCTGGAGTCATTTCGTTGCAAGCGGGTTTTTAAGTGCTCTGGAGTCCTTTCGTTGCAAGCGGGTGTTTAAGTGCTCAGGAGTCATTTCCTTGCAAGCGGGTTTTTAAGTGCTCTGGAGTCATTTCGTTGCAAGCGGTTTTTTATGTGTTCTGGATTCATTTCGTTGCAAGCGGGTTTTTTAATTGCTCTGGAGTCATTTCGTTGCAAGCGGGTTTTTAAGTACTCTGGAGTCATTTCGTTGCAAGCGGGTTTTTAAGTGCTCTGAAGGCATTTCGTTGTAAGCGGGTTTTTAAGTGCTCTGGAGTCATTTCGTTACAAGCGGGTTTTTACGTATTCTGGAGTCATTTCGTTGCAAGCAGTTTTTTACATACTTCTCAGACATTTCACTGGAAGCGGGTTTTTTAAGTGCTCTGTAGGCATTTCGTTGCAAGCGGGTTTTTAAGTACTCTGGAGTCATTTCGTTGCAAGCGTTTTTTACATGCTCTCGAGTCATTTCGTTGCAAGCGGGTGTTTAAGTGCTCTGGAGTCATTTCGTTGCAAGCGTGTTTTTAAGTGCTCTGGAGTCATTTCGTTGCAAGCGGGTTTTTACATACTTCTCAGACATTTCACTGAGAGCAGGTTTTTTAAGTGCTCTGGAGTCATTTCGTTGCAAGCGTGTTTTTAAGTGCTCTGGAGTCATTTCCTTGCAAGCGGGTTTTTACGTGGTCTGGAGTCATTTCGTTGCAAGCGGGTTTTTACATACTTCTCAGACATTTCACTAGAAGCGGGTTTTTTAAGTGCTCTGTAGGCATTTCGTTGCAAGCGGGTTTTTAAGTACTCTGGAGTCATTTCGTTGCAAGCGTTTTTTACATGCTCTGGAGTCATTTCGTTGCAAGCGGGTTTTTACATACTTCTCAGACATTTCACTGGAAGCTTGTTTTTTAAGTGCTCTGGAGTCATTTCGTTGCAAGCGGGTTTTTAAGTGCTCTGGAGTCCTTTCGTTGCAAGCGGGTGTTTAAGTGCTCAGGAGTCATTTCCTTGCAAGCGGGTTTTTAAGTGCTCTGGAGTCATTTCGTTGCATGCGGGTTTTTATGTGTTCTGGATTCATTTCGTTGCAAGCGGGTTTTTAAGTGCTCTGGAGTCATTTCGTTGCAAGCGGGTATTTAAGTGTTCTGGATTCATTTCGTTGCAAGCAGGTTTTTAAGTGCTCTGGAGTCATTTTGTTGCAAGCGGGTTTTTAAGTACTCTGGAGTCATTTCGTTGCAAGCGGGTTTTTAAGTGCTCTGGAGTCATTTCGTTGCAAGCGGGTGTTTAAGTGCTCTGGAGTCATTTCGTTGCAAGCGGGTTTTTAAGTGCTCTGGAGTCATTTCGTTGCAAGCGGGTTTTTACATACTTCTCAGACATTTCACTGAGAGCAGGTTTTTTAAGTGCTCTGGAGTCATTTCGTTGCAAGCGGGTTTTTAAGTGCTCTGGAGTCATTTCGTTGCATGCGGGTTTTTATGTGTTCTGGTTTCATTTCCTTGCAAGCGGGTTTTTAAGTGCTCTGGAGTCATTTCGTTGCAAGCGGGTTTTTAAGTACTCTGGAGTCATTTCGTTGCACGCGGGTTTTTAAGTGCTCTGAAGGCATTTCGTTGTAAGCGTGTTTTTAAGTGCTCTGGAGTCATTTCCTTGCAAGCGGGTTTTTACGTGGTCTGGAGTCATTTCGTTGCAAGCGGGTTTTTACATACTTCTCAGACATTTCACCTGAAGCGGGTTTTTTAAGTGCTCTGTAGGCATTTCGTTGCAAGCGGGTTTTTAAGTACTCTGGAGTCATTTCGTTGCAAGCGTTTTTTACATGCTCTGGAGTCATTTCGTTGCAAGCGGGTTTTTACATACTTCTCAGACATTTCACTGGAAGCTTGTTTTTTAAGTGCTCTGGAGTCATTTCGTTGCAAGCGGGTTTTTAAGTGCTCTGGAGTCCTTTCGTTGCAAGCGGGTGTTTAAGTGCTCAGGAGTCATTTCCTTGCAAGCGGGTTTTTAAGTGCTCTGGAGTCATTTCGTTGCATGCGGTTTTTTATGTGTTCTGGATTCATTTCGTTGCAAGCGGGTTTTTAAGTGCTCTGGAGTCATTTCGTTGCAAGCGGGTTTTTAAGTACTCTGGAGTCATTTCGTTGCAAGCGGGTTTTTAAGTGCTCTGAAGGCATTTCGTTGTAAGCGGGTTTTTAAGTGCTCTGGAGTCATTTCGTTGCAAGCGGGTTTTTACATACTTCTCAGACATTTCACTGGAAGCGGGTTTTTTAATTGCTCTGGAGTCATTTCGTTGCAAGCGGGTTTTTAAGTACTCTGGAGTCATTTCGTTGCAAGCGGGTTTTTAAGTGCTCTGGAGTCATTTCGTTGCAAGCGGGTGTTTAAGTGCTCTGGAGTCATTTCGTTGCAAGCGGGTTTTTAAGTGCTCTGGAGTCATTTCGTTGCAAGGGGGTTTTTAAGTGCTGTGAAGGCATTTCGTTGTAAGCGGGTTTTTAAGTGCTCTGGAGTCATTTCGTTGCAAGTGGGTTTTTACGTGCTCTGGAGTCATTTCGTTGCAAGCGGGTTTTTAAGTGCTCTGGAGTCATTTCGTTGCAAGCGTTTTTTACATGCTCTCGAGTCATTTCGTTGCAAGCGGGTTTTTACATACTTCTCAGACATTTCACTGGAAGCGGGTTTTTTAAGTGCTCTGTAGGCATTTCGTTGCAAGCGAGTTTTTAAGTACTCTGGAGTCATTTCGTTGCAAGCGTTCTTTACATGCTCTCGAGTCATTTCGTTGCAAGCGGGTTTTTACATACTTCTCTGACATTTAACTGGAAACGAGTTTTTTAAGTGCTCTGGAGTCATTTCGTTGCAAGCGGGTTTTTAAGTGCTCTGGAGTCATTTCGTTGCAAGCAGGTTTTTAAATGCTCTGGAGTCATTTCGTTGCAAGCGGGTTTTTAAGTGCTCTGGAATCATTTCGTTGCAAGCGGGTTTTTAAGTGCTCTGGAGTCATTTCGTTCCAATCGGGTTTTTAAGTGCTCTGAAGGCATTCGTTGCAAGCGGGTTTTTAAGTGCTCTGAAGGCATTCGTTGCAAGCGGGTTTTTAAGTGCTCTGAAGGCATTTCGTTGTAAGCGGGTTTTTAAGTACTCTGGAGTCATTTCGTTGCAAGCGTGTTTTACATGCTCTGGAGTCATTTCGTAGCAAGCGGGTTTTTACATACTTCTCTGACATTTAACTGGAAACGAGTTTTTTAAGTGCTCAGGAGTCATTTCGTTGCAAGCGGGTTTTTACATACTCCTCAGACATTTCACTGGAAGCGGGTTTTTTAAGTTCTCTGGAGTCATTTCGTTGCAAGCGGGTTTTTAAGTACTCTGGAGTCATTTCGTTGCAAGCGGGTTTTTAAGTGCTCTGGAGTCACTTCGTTGCAAGCGGGTATTTAAGTGTTCTGGATTCATTTCGTTGCAAGCAGGTTTTTAAGTGCTCTAGAGTCATTTCGTTGCAAGCGGGTTTTTAAGTACTCTGGAGTCATTTCGTTGCAAGCGGGTTTTTAAGTGCTCTGGAGTCATTTCGTTGCAAGCGGGTGTTTAAGTGCTCTGGAGTCATTTCGTTGCAAGCGGGTTTTTAAGTGCTCTGGAGTCATTTCGTTGCAAGCGGGTTTTTAAGTGCTCTGGAGTCATTTCTTTGCATGCGGGTTTTTATGTGTTCTGGATTCATTTCGTTGCAAGCGGGTTTTTAAGTGCTCTAGAGTCATTTCGTTGCAAGCGGGTTTTTAAGTACTCTGGAGTCATTTCGTTGCAAGCGGGTTTTTAAGTGCTCTGAAGGCATTTCGTTGTAAGCGGGTTTTTAAGTGCTCTGGAGTCATTTCGTTGCAAGCGGGTTTTTACGTGTTCTGGAGTCATTTCGTTCCAAGCGGGTTTTTACATACTTCTCTGACATTTAACTGGAAGCGAGGTTTTTAAGTGCTCTGGAGTCATTTCGTTGCAAGCGGGTTTTTAAGTGCTCTGGAGTCATTTCGTTGCAAGCGTTTTTTACATGCTCTGGAGTCATTTCGTTGCAAGCGGGTTTTTACATACTTCTCAGACATTTCACTGGAAGCTTGTTTTTTAAGTGCTCTGGAGTCATTTCTTTGCAAGCGGGTTTTTAAGTGCTCTGGAGTCCTTTCGTTGCAAGCGGGTGTTTAAGTGCTCAGGAGTCATTTCCTTGCAAGCGGGTTTTTAACTGCTCTGGAGTCATTTCGTTGCATGCGGGTTTTTATGTGTTCTGGATTCATTTCGTTGCAAGCGGGTTTTTAAGTGCTCTGGAGTCATTTCGTTGCAAGCGGGTATTTAAGTGTTCTGGATTCATTTCGTTGCAAGCAGGTTTTTAAGTGCTCTGGAGTCATTTTGTTGCAAGCGGGTATTTAAGTGTTCTGGATTCATTTCGTTGCAAGCAGGTTTTTAAGTGCTCTGGAGTCATTTCGTTGCAAGCGGGTTTTTAAGTGCTCTGGAGTCATTTCGTTGCATGCGGGTTTTTATGTGTTCTGGTTTCATTTCCTTGCAAGCGGGTTTTTAAGTGCTCTGGAGTCATTTCGTTGCAAGCGGGTTTTTAAGTACTCTGGAGTCATTTCGTTGCACGCGGGTTTTTAAGTGCTCTGAAGGCATTTCGTTGTAAGCGTGTTTTTAAGTGCTCTGGAGTCATTTCCTTGCAAGCGGGTTTTTACGTGGTCTGGAGTCATTTCGTTGCAAGCGGGTTTTTACATACTTCTCAGACATTTCACTAGAAGCGGGTTTTTTAAGTGCTCTGTAGGCATTTCGTTGCAAGCGGGTTTTTAAGTACTCTGGAGTCATTTCGTTGCAAGCGTTTTTTACATGCTCTGGAGTCATTTCGTTGCAAGCGGGTTTTTACATACTTCTCAGACATTTCACTGGAAGCTTGTTTTTTAAGTGCTCTGGAGTCATTTCGTTGCAAGCGGGTTTTTAAGTGCTCTGGAGTCCTTTCGTTGCAAGCGGGTGTTTAAGTGCTCAGGAGTCATTTCCTTGCAAGCGGGTTTTTAAGTGCTCTGGAGTCATTTCGTTGCATGCGGTTTTTTATGTGTTCTGGATTCATTTCGTTGCAAGCGGGTTTTTAAGTGCTCTGGAGTCATTTCGTTGCAAGCGGGTTTTTAAGTACTCTGGAGTCATTTCGTTGCAAGCGGGTTTTTAAGTGCTCTGAAGGCATTTCGTTGTAAGCGGGTTTTTAAGTGCTCTGGAGTCATTTCGTTGCAAGCGGGTTTTTACGTATTCTGGAGTCATTTCGTTGCAAGCAGTTTTTTACATACTTCTCAGACATTTCACTGGAAGCGGGTTTTTTAAGTGCTCTGTAGGCATTTCGTTGCAAGCGGGTTTTTAAGTACTCTGGAGTCATTTCGTTGCAAGCGTTTTTTACATGCTCTCGAGTCATTTCGTTGCAACCGGGTGTTTAAGTGCTCTGGAGTCATTTCGTTGCAAGCGGGTTTTTAAGTGCTCTGGAGTCATTTCGTTGCAAGCGGGTTTTTACATACTTCTCAGACATTTCACTGAGAGCAGGTTTTTTAAGTGCTCTGGAATCATTTCGTTGCAAGCGGGTTTTTAAGTGCTCTGGAGTCATTTCGTTGCATGCGGGTTTTTATGTGTTCTGGATTCATTTCGTTGCAAGCGGGTTTTTAAGTGCTCTGGAGTCATTTCGTTGCAAGCGGGTTTTTAAGTGCTCTGGAGTCATTTCGTTGCACGCGGGTTTTTAAGTGCTCTGAAGGCATTTCGTTGTAAGCGTGTTTTTAAGTGCTCTGGAGTCATTTCCTTGCAAGCGGGTTTTTACGTGGTCTGGAGTCATTTCGTTGCAAGCGGGTTTTTACATACTTCTCAGACATTTCACTAGAAGCGGGTTTTTTAAGTGCTCTGTAGGCATTTCGTTGCAAGCGGGTTTTTAAGTACTCTGGAGTCATTTCGTTGCAAGCGTTTTTTACATGCTCTGGAGTCATTTCGTTGCAAGCGGGTTTTTACATACTTCTCAGACATTTCACTGGAAGCTTGTTTTTTAAGTGCTCTGGAGTCATTTCGTTGCAAGCGGGTTTTTAAGTGCTCTGGAGTCCTTTCGTTGCAAGCGGGTGTTTAAGTGCTCAGGAGTCATTTCCTTGCAAGCGGGTTTTTAAGTGCTCTGGAGTCATTTCGTTGCATGCGGGTTTTTATGTGTTCTGGATTCATTTCGTTGCAAGCAGGTTTTTAAGTGCTCTGGAGTCATTTCGTTGCAAGCGGGTATTTAAGTGTTCTGGATTCATTTCGTTGCAAGCAGGTTTTTAAGTGCTCTGGAGTCATTTTGTTGCAAGCGGGTTTTTAAGTACTCTGGAGTCATTTCGTTGCAAGCGGGTTTTTAAGTGCTCTGGAGTCATTTCGTTGCAAGCAGGTTTTTAAGTGCTCTGGAGTCATTTCGTTGCAAGCGGGTGTTTAAGTGCTCTGGAGTCATTTCGTTGCAAGCGGGTTTTTAAGTGCTCTGGAGTCATTTCGTTGCAAGCGGGTTTTTACATACTTCTCAGACATTTCACTGAGAGCAGGTTTTTTAAGTGCTCTGGAGTCATTTCGTTGCAAGCGGGTTTTTAAGTGCTCTGGAGTCATTTCGTTGCATGCGGGTTTTTATGTGTTCTGGTTTCATTTCCTTGCATGCGGGTTTTTAAGTGCTCTGGAGTCATTTCGTTGCAAGCGGGTTTTTAAGTACTCTGGAGTCATTTCGTTGCACGCGGGTTTTTAAGTGCTCTGAAGGCATTTCGTTGTAAGCGTGTTTTTAAGTGCTCTGGAGTCATTTCCTTGCAAGCGGGTTTTTACGTGGTCTGGAGTCATTTCGTTGCAAGCGGGTTTTTACATACTTCTCAGACATTTCACTAGAAGCGGGTTTTTTAAGTGCTCTGTAGGTATTTCGTTGCAAGCGGGTTTTTAAGTACTCTGGAGTCATTTCGTTGCAAGCGTTTTTTACATGCTCTGGAGTCATTTCGTTGCAAGCGGGTTTTTACATACTTCTCAGACATTTCACTGGAAGCTTGTTTTTTAAGTGCTCTGGAGTCATTTCGTTGCAAGCGGGTTTTTAAGTGCTCTGGAGTCCTTTCGTTGCAAGCGGGTGTTTAAGTGCTCAGGAGTCATTTCCTTGCAAGCGGGTTTTTAAGTGCTCTGGAGTCATTTCGTTGCATGCGGTTTTTTATGTGTTCTGGATTCATTTCGTTGCAAGCGGGTTTTTAAGTGCTCTGGAGTCATTTCGTTGCAAGCGGGTTTTTAAGTACTCTGGAGTCATTTCGTTGCAAGCGGGTTTTTAAGTGCTCTGAAGGCATTTCGTTGTAAGCGGGTTTTTAAGTGCTCTGGAGTCATTTCGTTGCAAGCGGGTTTTTACGTATTCTGGAGTCATTTCGTTGCAAGCAGTTTTTTACATACTTCTCAGACATTTCACTGGAAGCGGGTTTTTTAAGTGCTCTGTAGGCATTTCGTTGCAAGCGGGTTTTTAAGTACTCTGGGGTCATTTCGTTGCAAGCGTTTTTTACATGCTCTCGAGTCATTTCGTTGCAAGCGGGTGTTTAAGTGCTCTGGAGTCATTTCGTTGCAAGCGGGTTTTTAAGTGCTCTGGAGTCATTTCGTTGCAAGCGGGTTTTTACATACTTCTCAGACATTTCACTGAGAGCAGGTTTTTTAAGTGCTCTGGAGTCATTTCGTTGCAAGCGGGTTTTTAAGTGCTCTGGAGTCATTTCGTTGCATGCGGGTTTTTATGTGTTCTGGATTCATTTCGTTGCAAGCGAGTTTTTAAGTGCTCTGGAGTCATTTCATTGCAAGCGGGTTTTTAAGTACTCTGGAGTCATTTCGTTGCACGCGGGTTTTTAAGTGCTCTGAAGGCATTTCGTTGTAAGCGTGTTTTTAAGTGCTCTGGAGTCATTTCCTTGCAAGCGGGTTTTTACGTGGTCTGGAGTCATTTCGTTGCAAGCGGGTTTTTACATACTTCTCAGACATTTCACTAGAAGCGGGTTTTTTAAGTGCTCTGTAGGCATTTCGTTGCAAGCGGGTTTTTAAGTACTCTGGAGTCATTTCGTTGCAAGCGTTTTTTACATGCTCTGGAGTCATTTCGTTGCAAGCGGGTTTTTACATACTTCTCAGACATTTCACTGGAAGCTTGTTTTTTAAGTGCTCTGGAGTCATTTCGTTGCAAGCGGGTTTTTAAGTGCTCTGGAGTCCTTTCGTTGCAAGCGGGTGTTTAAGTGCTCAGGAGTCATTTCCTTGCAAGCGGGTTTTTAAGTGCTCTGGAGTCATTTCGTTGCATGCGGGTTTTTATGTGTTCTGGATTCATTTCGTTGCAAGCGGGTTTTTAAGTGCTCTGGAGTCATTTCGTTGCAAGCGGGTATTTAAGTGTTCTGGATTCATTTCGTTGCAAGCAGGTTTTTAAGTGCTCTGGAGTCATTTTGTTGCAAGCGGGTTTTTAAGTACTCTGGAGTCATTTCGTTGCAAGCGGGTTTTTAAGTGCTCTGGAGTCATTTCGTTGCAAGCGGGTGTTTAAGTGCTCTGGAGTCATTTCGTTGCAAGCGGGTTTTTAAGTGCTCTGGAATCATTTCGTTGCAAGCGGGTTTTTACATACTTCTCAGACATTTCACTGAGAGCAGGTTTTTTAAGTGCTCTGGAGTCATTTCGTTGCAAGCGGGTTTTTAAGTGCTCTGGAGTCATTTCGTTGCATGCGGGTTTTTATGTGTTCTGGTTTCATTTCCTTGCAAGCGGGTTTTTAAGTGCTCTGGAGTCATTTCGTTGCAAGCGGGTTTTTAAGTACTCTGGAGTCATTTCGTTGCAGGCGGGTTTTTAAGTGCTCTGAAGGCATTTCGTTGTAAGCGTGTTTTTAAGTGCTCTGGAGTCATTTCCTTGCAAGCGGGTTTTTACGTGGTCTGGAGTCATTTCGTTGCAAGCGGGTTTTTACATACTTCTCAGACATTTCACTAGAAGCGGGTTTTTTAAGTGCTCTGTAGGCATTTCGTTGCAAGCGGGTTTTTAAGTACTCTGGAGTCATTTCGTTGCAAGCGTTTTTTACATGCTCTGGAGTCATTTCGTTGCAAGCGGGTTTTTACATACTTCTCAGACATTTCACTGGAAGCTTGTATTTTAAGTGCTCTGGAGTCATTTCGTTGCAAGCGGGTTTTTAAGTGCTCTGGAGTCCTTTCGTTGCAAGCGGGTGTTTAAGTGCTCAGGAGTCATTTCCTTGCAAGCGGGTTTTTAAGTGCTCTGGAGTCATTTCGTTGCATGCGGTTTTTTATGTGTTCTGGATTCATTTCGTTGCAAGCGGGTTTTTAAGTGCTCTGGAGTCATTTCGTTGCAAGCGGGTTTTTAAGTACTCTGGAGTCATTTCGTTGCAAGCGGGTTTTTAAGTGCTCTGAAGGCATTTCGTTGTAAGCGGGTTTTTAAGTGCTCTGGAGTCATTTCGTTGCAAGCGGGTTTTTACATACTTCTCAGACATTTCACTGGAAGCGGGTTTTTTAAGTGCTCTGGAGTCATTTCGTTGCAAGCGGATTTTTAAGTACTCTGGAGTCATTTCGTTGCAAGCGGGTTTTTAAGTGCTCTGGAGTCATTTCGTTGCAAGCGGGTTTTTACATACTTCTCAGACATTTCACTGAGAGCAGGTTTTTTAAGTGCTCTGGAGTCTTTTCGTTGCAAGCGGGTTTTTAAGTGCTCTGGAGTCATTTCGTTGCAAGCGGGTTTTTAAGTGCTCTGGATTCATTTCGTTGCAAGCGGGTTTTTAAGTGCTCTGGAGTCATTTCGTTGCAAGTGGGTTTTTACGTGCTCTGGAGTCATTTCGTTGCAAGCTGGTTTTTAAGTGCTCTGGAGTCATTTCTTTGCAAGCGGGTTTTTAAGTGCTCTGGAGTCATTTCGTTGCAAGCGGGTTTTTAAGTGCTCTGGAGTAATTTCGTTGCCAGCGGGTTTTTAAGTGCTCTGGAGTCATTTCGTTGCAAGCGGATTTTTAAGTGCTCTGGAGTCATTTCTTTGCATGCGGGTTTTTATGTGTTCTGGATTCATTTCGTTGCAAGCGGGTTTTTAAGTGCTCTGGAGTCATTTCGTTGCAAGCGGGTTTTTAAGTACTCTGGAGTCATTTCGTTGCAAGCGGGTTTTTAAGTGCTCTGAAGGCATTTCGTTGTAAGCGGGTTTTTAAGTGCTCTGGAGTCATTTCGTTGCAAGCGGGTTTTTAAGTGCTCTGGAGTCATTTCGTTGCAAGCGGGTTTTTACATACTTCTCTGACATTTAACTGGAAGCGAGGTTTTTAAGTGCTCTGGAGTCATTTCGTTGCAAGCGGGTTTTTAAGTGCTCTGGAGTCATTTCGTTGCAAGCGGGTTTTTAAGTGCTCTGGAGTCATTTCGTTGCAAGCGGGTTTTTAAGTGCTCTGGAGTCATTTCGTTGCAAGCGGGTTTTTAAGTGCTCTGGAGTCATTTCGTTGCAAGCGGGTTTTTAAGTGCTCTGGAGTCATTTCGTTGCAAGCGGGTTTTTAAGTGCTCTGGAGTCATTTCGTTCCAAGCGGGTTTTTAAGTGCTCTGGAGTCATTTCGTTGCAAGCGGGTTTTTAAGTGCTCTGGAGTCATTTCGTTCCAAGCGGGTTTTTAAGTGCTCTGAAGGCATTTCGTTGCAAGTGGGTTTTTAAGTGCTCTGAAGGCATTTCGTTGTAAGCGGGTTTTTAAGTGCTGTGGAGTCATTTCGTTGCAAGCGGATTTTTACATGTTCTGGAGTCATTTCGTTGCAAGCGGGTTTTTACATACTTCTCAGACATTTCACTGGAAGCGGGTTTTTTAAGTGCTCTGTAGGCATTTCGTTGCAAGCGGGTTTTTAAGTACTCTGGAGTCATTTCGTTGCAAGCGTTTTTTACATGCTCTGGAGTCATTTCGTAGCAAGCGGGTTTTTACATACTTCTCTGACATTTCACTGGAAGCGGGTTTTTTAAGTGCTCTGGAGTCATTTCGTTGCAAGCGGGTTTTTAAGTACTCTGGAGTCATTTCGTTGCAAGCGGGTTTTTAAGTGCTCTGGAGTCATTTCGTTGCAATCGGGTTTTTAAGTGCTCTGGAGTCACTTCATTGCAAGCGGGTTTTTAAGTGCTCTGGAGTCATTTTGTTGCAAGCGGGTATTTAAGTGTTCTGGATTCATTTCGTTGCAAGCAGGTTTTTAAGTGCTCTAGAGTCATTTCGTTGCAAGCGGGTTTTTAAGTACTCTGGAGTCATTTCGTTGCAAGCGGGTTTTTAAGTGCTCTGGAGTCATTTCATTGCAAGCGGGTTTTTAAGTACTCTGGAGTCATTTCGTTGCAAGCGGGTTTTTAAGTGCTCTGGAGTCATTTCGTTGCAAGCGTTTTTTACATGCTCTGGAGTCATTTCGTAGCAAGCGGGTTTTTACATACTTCTCTGACGTTTCACTGGAAGCGGGTTTTTACGTGTTCTGGAGTCATTTCGTTGCAAGCGGGTTTTTAAGTACTCTGGAGTCATTTCGTTGCAAGCGGGTTTTTAAGTGCTCTGGAGTCATTTCGTTGCAAGCGGGTTTTTAAGTACTCTGGAGTCATTTCGTTGCAAGCGGGTTTTTAAGTGCTCTGAAGGCATTTCGTTGTAAGCGGGTTTTTAAGTGCTCTGGAGTCATTTCGTTGCAAGCGGGATTTTACGTGTTCTGGAGTCATTTCGTTGCAAGCGGGTTTTTACATACTTCTCTGACATTTAACTGGAAGCGAGGTTTTTAAGTGCTCTGGAGTCATTTCGTTGCAAGCGGGTTTTTAAGTGCTCTGGAGTCATTTCGTTGCAAGCGGGTTTTTACATACTTCTCAGACATTTCACTGAGAGCAGGTTTTTTAAGTGCTCTGGAGTCTTTTCGTTGCAAGCGGGTTTTTAAGTGCTCTGGAGTCATTTCGTTGCAAGCGGGTTTTTAAGTGCTCTGGATTCATTTCGTTGCAAGCGGGTTTTTAAGTGCTCTGGAGTCATTTCGTTGCAAGCGGGTTTTTAAGTGCTCTGGAGTCATTTCGTTGCAAGCGGGTTTTTAAGTGTTCTGCAGTCATTTCGTTGCAAGCGGGTTTTTAAGTGCTCTGGAGTCATTTCGTTGCAAGTGGGTTTTTACGTGCTCTGGAGTCATTTCGTTGCAAGCTGGTTTTTAAGTGCTCTGGAGTCATTTCTTTGCAAGCGGGTTTTTAAGTGCTCTGGAGTCATTTCGTTGCAAGCGGGTTTTTAAGTGCTCTGGAGTAATTTCGTTGCCAGCGGGTTTTTAAGTGCTCTGGAGTCATTTCGTTGCAAGCGGATTTTTAAGTGCTCTGGAGTCATTTCTTTGCATGCGGGTTTTTATGTGTTCTGGATTCATTTCGTTGCAAGCGGGTTTTTAAGTGCTCTGGAGTCATTTCGTTGCAAGCGGGTTTTTAAGTACTCTGGAGTCATTTCGTTGCAAGCGGGTTTTTAAGTGCTCTGAAGGCATTTCGTTGTAAGCGGGTTTTTAAGTGCTCTGGAGTCATTTCGTTGCAAGCGGGTTTTTAAGTGCTCTGGAGTCATTTCGTTGCAAGCGGGTTTTTACATACTTCTCTGACATTTAACTGGAAGCGAGGTTTTTAAGTGCTCTGGAGTCATTTCGTTGCAAGCGGGTTTTTAAGTGTTCTGGAGTCATTTCGTTGCAAGCGGGTTTTTAAGTGCTCTGGAGTCATTTCGTTGCAAGCGGGTTTTTAAGTGCTCTGGAGTCATTTCGTTGCAAGCGGGTTTTTAAGTGCTCTGGAGTCATTTCGTTGCAAGCGGGTTTTTAAGTGCTCTGGAGTCATTTCGTTGCAAGCGGGTTTTTAAGTGCTCTGGAGTCATTTCGTTGCAAGCGGGTTTTTAAGTGCTCTGGAGTCATTTCGTTGCAAGCGGGTTTTTAAGTGCTCTGGAGTCATTTCGTTCCAAGCGGGTTTTTAAGTGCTCTGAAGGCATTTCGTTGCAAGCGGGTTTTTAAGTGCTCTGAAGGCATTTCGTTGTAAGCGGGTTTTTAAGTGCTCTGGAGTCATTTCGTTGCAAGCGGATTTTTACATGTTCTGGAGTCATTTCGTTGCAAGCGGGTTTTTACATACTTCTCAGACATTTCACTGGAAGCGGGTTTTTTAAGTGCTCTGTAGGCATTTCGTTGCAAGCGGGTTTTTAAGTACTCTGGAGTCATTTCGTTGCAAGCGTTTTTTACATGCTCTGGAGTCATTTCGTAGCAAGCGGGTTTTTACATACTTCTCTGACATTTCACTGGAAGCGGGTTTTTTAAGTGCTCTGGAGTCATTTCGTTGCAAGCGGGTTTTTAAGTACTCTGGAGTCATTTCGTTGCAAGCGGGTTTTTAAGTGCTCTGGAGTCATTTCGTTGCAAGCGGGTTTTTAAGTGCTCTGGAGTCATTTCGTTGCAAGCGGGTTTTTAAGTGCTCTGGAGTCATTTCTTTGCATGCGGGTTTTTATGTGTTCTGGATTCATTTCGTTGCAAGCGGGTTTTTAAGTGCTCTGGAGTCATTTCGTTGCAAGCGGGTTTTTAAGTACTCTGGAGTCATTTCGTTGCAAGCGGGTTTTTAAGTGCTCTGAAGGCATTTCGTTGTAAGCGGGTTTTTAAGTGCTCTGGAGTCATTTCGTTGCAAGCGGGTTTTTAAGTGCTCTGGAGTCATTTCGTTGCAAGCGGGTTTTTACATACTTCTCTGACATTTAACTGGAAGCGAGGTTTTTAAGTGCTCTGGAGTCATTTCGTTGCAAGCGGGTTTTTAAGTGCTCTGGAGTCATTTCGTTGCAAGCGGGTTTTTAAGTGCTCTGGAGTCATTTCGTTGCAAGCGGGTTTTTAAATGCTCTGGAGTCATTTCGTTGCAAGCGGGTTTTTAAGTGCTCTGGAGTCATTTCGTTGCAAGCGGGTTTTTAAGTGCTCTGGAGTCATTTCGTTGCAAGCGGGTTTTTAAGTGCTCTGGAGTCATTTCGTTGCAAGCGGGTTTTTAAGTGCTCTGGAGTCATTTCGTTGCAAGCGGGTTTTTAAGTGCTCTGGAGTCATTTCGTTCCAAGCGGGTTTTTAAGTGCTCTGAAGGCATTTCGTTGCAAGCGGGTTTTTAAGTGCTCTGAAGGCATTTCGTTGTAAGCGGGTTTTTAAGTGCTCTGGAGTCATTTCGTTGCAAGCGGATTTTTACATGTTCTGGAGTCATTTCGTTGCAAGCGGGTTTTTACATACTTCTCAGACATTTCACTGGAAGCGGGTTTTTTAAGTGCTCTGTAGGCATTTCGTTGCAAGCGGGTTTTTAAGTACTCTGGAGTCATTTCGTTGCAAGCGTTTTTTACATGCTCTGGAGTCATTTCGTAGCAAGCGGGTTTTTACATACTTCTCTGACATTTCACTGGAAGCGGGTTTTTTAAGTGCTCTGGAGTCATTTCGTTGCAAGCGGGTTTTTAAGTACTCTGGAGTCATTTCGTTGCAAGCGGGTTTTTAAGTGCTCTGGAGTCATTTCGTTGCAAGCGGGTTTTTAAGTGCTCTGGAGTCATTTCGTTGCAATCGGGTTTTTAAGTGCTCTGGAGTCACTTCGTTGCAAGCGGGTTTTTAAGTGCTCTGGAGTCATTTTGTTGCAAGCGGGTATTTAAGTGTTCTGGATTCATTTCGTTGCAAGCAGGTTTTTAAGTGCTCTAGAGTCATTTCGTTGCAAGCGGGTTTTTAAGTACTCTGGAGTCATTTCGTTGCAAGCGGGTTTTTAAGTGCTCTGGAGTCATTTCATTGCAAGCGGGTTTTTAAGTACTCTGGAGTCATTTCGTTGCAAGCGGGTTTTTAAGTGCTCTGGAGTCATTTCGTTGCAAGCGTTTTTTACATGCTCTGGAGTCATTTCGTAGCAAGCGGGTTTTTACATACTTCTCTGACATTTCACTGGAAGCGGGTTTTTTAAGTGCTCTAGAGTCATTTCGTTGCAAGCGGGTTTTTAAGTACTCTGGAGTCATTTCGTTGCAAGCGGGTTTTTAAGTGCTCTGGAGTCATTTCATTGCAAGCGGGTTTTTAAGTACTCTGGAGTCATTTCGTTGCAAGCGGGTTTTTAAGTGCTCTGAAGGCATTTCGTTGTAAGCGGGTTTTTAAGTGCTCTGGAGTCATTTCGTTGCAAGCGGGTTTTTACGTGTTCTGGAGTCATTTCGTTGCAAGCGGGTTTTTACATACTTCTCTGACATTTAACTGGAAGCGAGGTTTTTAAGTGCTCTGGAGTCATTTCGTTGCAAGCGGGTTTTTAAGTGCTCTGGAGTCATTTCGTTGCAAGCGGGTTTTTACATACTTCTCAGACATTTCACTGAGAGCAGGTTTTTTAAGTGCTCTGGAGTCTTTTCGTTGCAAGCTTGTTTTTAAGTGCTCTGGAGTCATTTCGTTGCAAGCGGGTTTTTAAGTGCTCTGGATTCATTTCGTTGCAAGCGGGTTTTTAAGTGCTCTGGAGTCATTTCGTTGCAAGCGGGTTTTTAAGTGCTCTGGAGTCATTTCGTTGCAAGCGGGTTTTTAAGTGTTCTGCAGTCATTTCGTTGCAAGCGGGTTTTTAAGTGCTCTGGAGTCATTTCGTTGCAATCGGGTTTTTAAGTACTCTGGAGTCATTTCGTTGCAAGCGGGTTTTTAAGTGCTCTGGAGTCATTTCGTTGCAAGCGGGTTTTTAAGTGCTCTGGAGTCATTTCTTTGCAAGCGGGTTTTTAAGTGCTCTGGAGTCATTTCGTTGCAAGCGGGTTTTTAAATGCTCTGGAGTCATTTCTTTGCATGCGGGTTTTTATGTGTTCTGGATTCATTTCGTTGCAAGCGGGTTTTTAAGTGCTCTGGAGTCATTTCGTTGCAAGCGGGTTTTTAAGTACTCTGGAGTCATTTCGTTGCAAGCGGGTTTTTAAGTGCTCTGAAGGCATTTCGTTGTAAGCGGGTTTTTAAGTGCTCTGGAGTCATTTCGTTGCAAGCGGGTTTTTACGTAATCTGGAGTCATTTCGTTGCAAGCGGGTTTTTACATACTTCTCTGACATTTAACTGGAAGCGAGGTTTTTAAGTGCTCTGGAGTCATTTCGTTGCAAGCGGGTTTTTAAGTGCTCTGGAGTCATTTCGTTGCAAGCGGGTTTTTAAGTGCTCTGGAGTCATTTCGTTGCAAGCGGGTTTTTAAGTGCTCTGGAGTCATTTCGTTGCAAGCGGGTTTTTAAGTGCTCTGGAGTCATTTCGTTGCAAGCGGGTTGTTAAGTGTTCTGGAGTCATTTCGTTGCAAGCGGGTTTTTAAGTGCTCTGGAGTCATTTCGTTGCAATCGGGTTTTTAAGTGTTCTGGAGTCATTTCGTTACAAGCGGGTTTTTAAGTGCTCTGGAGTCATTTCGTTGCAAGCGGGTTTTTAAGTGCTCTGGAGTCATTTCGTTGCAAGCGGGTTTTTAAGTGCTCTGGAGTCATTTCGTTGCAAGCGGGTTTTTAAGTGCTCTGGAGTCATTTCGTTGCAAGCGGGTTTTTACGTGCTCTGGAGTCATTTCGTTGCAAGCGGGTTTTTAAGTGCTCTGGAGTCATTTCGTTGCAAGCGGGTTTTTAAGTGCTCTGGAGTCATTTCGTTGCAAGCGGGTTTTTTAAGTGCTCTGGAGTCATTTCGTTGCAAGCGGGTTTTTAAGTACTCTGGAATCATTTCGTTGCAAGCGGGTTTTTAAGTGCTCTGGAGTCATTTCATTGCAAGCGGGTTTTTAAGTACTCTGGAGTCATTTCGTTGCAAGCGGGTTTTTAAGTGCTCTGAAGGCATTTCGTTGTAAGCGGGTTTTTAAGTGCTCTGGAGTCATTTCGTTGCAAGCGGGTTTTTACGTGTTCTGGAGTCATTTCGTTGCAAGCGGGTTTTTACATACTTCTCTGACATTTAACTGGAAGCGAGGTTTTTAAGTGCTCTGGAGTCATTTCGTTGCAAGCGGGTTTTTAAGTGCTCTGGAGTCATTTCGTTGCAAGCGGGTTTTTACATACTTCTCAGACATTTCACTGAGAGCAGGTTTTTTAAGTGCTCTGGAGTCTTTTCGTTGCAAGCTTGTTTTTAAGTGCTCTGGAGTCATTTCGTTGCAAGCGGGTTTTTAAGTGCTCTGGAGTCATTTCGTTGCAAGCGGGTTTTTAAATGCTCTGGAGTCATTTCTTTGCATGCGGGTTTTTATGTGTTCTGGATTCATTTCGTTGCAAGCGGGTTTTTAAGTGCTCTGGAGTCATTTCGTTGCAAGCGGGTTTTTAAGTACTCTGGAGTCATTTCGTTGCAAGCGGGTTTTTAAGTGCTCTGAAGGCATTTCGTTGTAAGCGGGTTTTTAAGTGCTCTGGAGTCATTTCGTTGCAAGCGGGTTTTTACGTAATCTGGAGTCATTTCGTTGCAAGCGGGTTTTTACATACTTCTCTGACATTTAACTGGAAGCGAGGTTTTTAAGTGCTCTGGAGTCATTTCGTTGCAAGCGGGTTTTTAAGTGCTCTGGAGTCATTTCGTTGCAAGCGGGTTTTTAAGTGCTCTGGAGTCATTTCGTTGCAAGCGGGTTTTTACGTGCTCTGGAGTCATTTCGTTGCAAGCGGGTTTTTAAGTGCTCTGGAGTCATTTCGTTGCAAGCGGGTTTTTAAGTGCTCTGGAGTCATTTCGTTGCAAGCGGGTTTTTTAAGTGCTCTGGAGTCATTTCGTTGCAAGCGGGTTTTTAAGTGCTCTGGAGTCATTTCGTTGCAAGCGGGTTTTTAAGTGCTCTGGAGTCATTTCGTTGCAAGCGGGTTTTTAAGTGCTCTGGAGTCATTTCGTTGCAAGCGGGTTTTTAAGTGCTCTGGAGTAATTTCGTTGCAAGCGGGTTTTTAAGTGCTCTGGAGTCATTTCGTTGCAAGCGGATTTTTGAGTGCTCTGGAGTCATTTCTTTGCATGCGGGTTTTTATGTGTTCTGGATTCATTTCGTTGCAAGCGGGTTTTTAAGTGCTCTGGAGTCATTTCGTTGCAAGCGGGTTTTTAAGTACTCTGGAGTCATTTCGTTGCAAGCGGGTTTTTAAGTGCTCTGAAGGCATTTCGTTGTAAGCGGGTTTTTAAGTGCTCTGGAGTCATTTCGTTGCAAGCGGGTTTTTACGTGTTCTGGAGTCATTTCGTTGCAAGCGGGTTTTTACATACTTCTCTGACATTTAACTGGAAGCGAGGTTTTTAAGTGCTCTGGAGTCATTTCGTTGCAAGCGGGTTTTTAAGTGCTCTGGAGTCATTTCGTTGCAAGCGGGTTTTTACATACTTTTCAGACATTTCACTGAGAGCAGGTTTTTTAAGTGCTCTGGAGTCTTTTCGTTGCAAGCGGGTTTTTAAGTGCTCTGGAGTCATTTCGTTGCAAGCGGGTTTTTAAGTGCTCTGGAGTCATTTCGTTGCAAGCGGGTTTTTAAGTACTCTGGAGTCATTTCGTTGCAAGCGTTTTTTACATGCTCTGGAGTAATTTCGTAGCAAGCAGGTTTTTACATAATTCTCTGACATTTAACTGGAAACGAGTTTTTTAAGTGCTCTGGAGTCATTTCGTTGCAAGCGGGTTTTTACATACTTCTCAGACATTTCACTGGAAGCGGGTTTTTTAAGTGCTCTGGAGTCATTTCGTTGCAAGCGGGTTTTTAAGTACTCTGGAGTCATTTCGTTGCAAGCGGGTTTTTAAGTGCTCTGGAGTCATTTCGTTGCAAGCGGGTTTTTAAGTGCTCTGGAGTCATTTCGTTGCAAGCGGGTTTTTAAGTGCTCTGGAGTCACTTCTTTGCAAGCGGGTTTTTAAGTGCTCTGGAGTCATTTTGTTGCAAGCGGGTATTTAAGTGTTCTGGATTCATTTCGTTGCAAGCAGGTTTTTAAGTGCTCTAGAGTCATTTCGTTGCAAGCGGGTTTTTAAGTACTCTGGAGTCATTTCGTTGCAAGCGGGTTTTTAAGTGCTCTGGAGTCATTTCGTTGCAAGCGGGTGTTTAAGTGCTCTGGAGTCATTTCGTTGCAAGCGGGTTTTTAAGTGCTCTGGAGTCATTTCGTTGCAAGCGGGTTTTTAAGTGCTCTGGAGTCATTTCTTTGCATGCGGGTTTTTATGTGTTCTGGATTCATTTCGTTGCAAGCGGGTTTTTAAGTGCTCTGGAGTCATTTCGTTGCAAGCGGGTTTTTAAGTACTCTGGAGTCATTTCGTTGCAAGCGGGTTTTTAAGTGCTCTGAAGGCATTTCGTTGTAAGCGGGTTTTTAAGTGCTCTGGAGTCATTTCGTTGCAAGCGGGTTTTTACGTGTTCTGGAGTCATTTCGTTGCAAGCGGGTTTTTACATACTTCTCTGACATTTAACTGGAAGCGAGGTTTTTAAGTGCTCTGGAGTCATTTCGTTGCAAGCGTGTTTTTAAGTGCTCTGGAGTCATTTCGTTGCAAGCGGGTTTTTAAGTGCTCTGGAGTCATTTCGTTGCAAGCGGGTTTTTAAGTGCTCTGGAGTCATTTCGTTGCAAGCGGGTTTTTTAAGTGCTCTGGAGTCATTTCGTTGCAAGCGAGTTTTTAAGTGCTCTGGAGTCATTTCGTTCCAAGCGTGTTTTTAAGTGCTCTGTAGGCATTTGGTTGTAAGCGGGTTTTTAAGTGCTCTGGAGTCATTTCGTTGCAAGTGGGTTTTTACGTGCTCTGGAGTCATTTCGTTGCAAGCTGGTTTTTAAGTGCTCTGGAGTCATTTCTTTGCAAGCGGGTTTTTAAGTGCTCTGGAGTCATTTCGTTGCAAGCGGGTTTTTAAGTGCTCTGGAGTCATTTCGTTGCAAGCGGATTTTTAAGTGCTCTGGAGTCATTTCTTTGCATGCGGGTTTTTATGTGTTCTGGATTCATTTCGTTGCAAGCGGGTTTTTAAGTGCTCTGGAGTCATTTCGTTGCAAGCGGGTTTTTAAGTACTCTGGAGTCATTTCGTTGCAAGCGGGTTTTTAAGTGCTCTGAAGGCATTTCGTTGTAAGCGGGTTTTTAAGTGCTCTGGAGTCATTTCGTTGCAAGCGGGTTTTTACGTGTTCTGGAGTCATTTCGTTGCAAGCGGGTTTTTAAGTACTCTGGAGTCATTTCGTTGCAAGCGGGTTTTTAAGTGCTCTGGAGTCATTTCGTTGCAAGCGGGTTTTTAAGTACTCTGGAGTCATTTCGTTGCAAGCGGGTTTTTAAGTGCTCTGAAGGCATTTCGTTGTAAGCGGGTTTTTAAGTGCTCTGGAGTCATTTCGTTGCAAGCGGGTTTTTACGTGTTCTGGAGTCATTTCGTTGCAAGCGGGTTTTTACATACTTCTCTGACATTTAACTGGAAGCGAGGTTTTTAAGTGCTCTGGAGTCATTTCGTTGCAAGCGGGTTTTTAAGTGCTCTGGAGTCATTTCGTTGCAAGCGGGTTTTTACATACTTCTCAGACATTTCACTGAGAGCAGGTTTTTTAAGTGCTCTGGAGTCTTTTCGTTGCAAGCGGGTTTTTAAGTGCTCTGGAGTCATTTCGTTGCAAGCGGGTTTTTAAGTGCTCTGGATTCATTTCGTTGCAAGCGGGTTTTTAAGTGCTCTGGAGTCATTTCGTTGCAAGCGGGTTTTTAAGTGCTCTGGAGTCATTTCGTTGCAAGCGGGTTTTTAAGTGTTCTGCAGTCATTTCGTTGCAAGCGGGTTTTTAAGTGCTCTGGAGTCATTTCGTTGCAAGTGGGTTTTTACGTGCTCTGGAGTCATTTCGTTGCAAGCTGGTTTTTAAGTGCTCTGGAGTCATTTCTTTGCAAGCGGGTTTTTAAGTGCTCTGGAGTCATTTCGTTGCAAGCGGGTTTTTAAGTGCTCTGGAGTAATTTCGTTGCCAGCGGGTTTTTAAGTGCTCTGGAGTCATTTCGTTGCAAGCGGATTTTTAAGTGCTCTGGAGTCATTTCTTTGCATGCGGGTTTTTATGTGTTCTGGATTCATCTCGTTGCAAGCGGGTTTTTAAGTGCTCTGGAGTCATTTCGTTGCAAGCGGGTTTTTAAGTACTCTGGAGTCATTTCGTTGCAAGCGGGTTTTTAAGTGCTCTGAAGGCATTTCGTTGTAAGCGGGTTTTTAAGTGCTCTGGAGTCATTTCGTTGCAAGCGGGTTTTTAAGTGCTCTGGAGTCATTTCGTTGCAAGCGGGTTTTTACATACTTCTCTGACATTTCACTGAGAGCAGGTTTTTTAAGTGCTCTGGAGTCTTTTCGTTGCAAGCTTGTTTTTAAGTGCTCTGGAGTCATTTCGTTGCAAGCGGGTTTTTAAGTGCTCTGGATTCATTTCGTTGCAAGCGGGTTTTTAAGTGCTCTGGAGTCATTTCGTTGCAAGCGGGTTTTTAAGTGCTCTGGAGTCATTTCGTTGCAAGCGGGTTTTTAAGTGTTCTGCAGTCATTTCGTTGCAAGCGGGTTTTTAAGTGCTCTGGAGTCATTTCGTTGCAATCGGGTTTTTAAGTACTCTGGAGTCATTTCGTTGCAAGCGGGTTTTTAAGTGCTCTGGAGTCATTTCGTTGCAAGCGGGTTTTTAAGTGCTCTGGAGTCATTTCTTTGCAAGCGGGTTTTTAAGTGCTCTGGAGTCATTTCGTTGCAAGCGGGTTTTTAAATGCTCTGGAGTCATTTCTTTGCATGCGGGTTTTTATGTGTTCTGGATTCATTTCGTTGCAAGCGGGTTTTTAAGTGCTCTGGAGTCATTTCGTTGCAAGCGGGTTTTTAAGTACTCTGGAGTCATTTCGTTGCAAGCGGGTTTTTAAGTGCTCTGAAGGCATTTCGTTGTAAGCGGGTTTTTAAGTGCTCTGGAGTCATTTCGTTGCAAGCGGGTTTTTACGTAATCTGGAGTCATTTCGTTGCAAGCGGGTTTTTACATACTTCTCTGACATTTAACTGGAAGCGAGGTTTTTATGTGCTCTGGAGTCATTTCGTTGCAAGCGGGTTTTTAAGTGCTCTGGAGTCATTTCGTTGCAAGCGGGTTTTTAAGTGCTCTGGAGTCATTTCGTTGCAAGCGGGTTTTTACGTGCTCTGGAGTCATTTCGTTGCAAGCGGGTTTTTAAGTGCTCTGGAGTCATTTCGTTGCAAGCGGGTTTTTAAGTGCTCTGGAGTCATTTCGTTGCAAGCGGGTTTTTTAAGTGCTCTGGAGTCATTTCGTTGCAAGCGGGTTTTTAAGTGCTCTGGAGTCATTTCGTTGCAAGCGGGTTTTTAAGTGCTCTGGAGTCATTTCGTTGCAAGCGGGTTTTTTAAGTGCTCTGGAGTCATTTCGTTGCAAGCGAGTTTTTAAGTGCTCTGGAGTCATTTCGTTCCAAGCGTGTTTTTAAGTGCTCTGTAGGCATTTCGTTGTAAGCGGGTTTTTAAGTGCTCTGGAGTCATTTCGTTGCAAGTGGGTTTTTACGTGCTCTGGAGTCATTTCGTTGCAAGCTGGTTTTTAAGTGCTCTGGAGTCATTTCTTTGCAAGCGGGTTTTTAAGTGCTCTGGAGTCATTTCGTTGCAAGCGGGTTTTTAAGTGCTCTGGAGTAATTTCGTTGCAAGTGGGTTTTTAAGTGCTCTGGAGTCATTTCGTTGCAAGCGGATTTTTGAGTGCTCTGGAGTCATTTCTTTGCATGCGGGTTTTTATGTGTTCTGGATTCATTTCGTTGCAAGCGGGTTTTTAAGTGCTCTGGAGTCATTTCGTTGCAAGCGGGTTTTTAAGTACTCTGGAGTCATTTCGTTGCAAGCGGGTTTTTAAGTGCTCTGAAGGCATTTCGTTGTAAGCGGGTTTTTAAGTGCTCTGGAGTCATTTCGTTGCAAGCGGGTTTTTACGTGTTCTGGAGTCATTTCGTTGCAAGCGGGTTTTTACATACTTCTCTGACATTTAACTGGAAGCGAGGTTTTTAAGTGCTCTGGAGTCATTTCGTTGCAAGCGGGTTTTTAAGTGCTCTGGAGTCATTTCGTTGCAAGCGGGTTTTTACATACTTTTCAGACATTTCACTGAGAGCAGGTTTTTTAAGTGCTCTGGAGTCTTTTCGTTGCAAGCGGGTTTTTAAGTGCTCTGGAGTCATTTCGTTGCAAGCGGGTTTTTAAGTGCTCTGGAGTCATTTCGTTGCAAGCGGGTTTTTAAGTACTCTGGAGTCATTTCGTTGCAAGCGTTTTTTACATGCTCTGGAGTAATTTCGTAGCAAGCAGGTTTTTACATAATTCTCTGACATTTAACTGGAAACGAGTTTTTTAAGTGCTCTGGAGTCATTTCGTTGCAAGCGGGTTTTTACATACTTCTCAGACATTTCACTGGAAGCGGGTTTTTAAGTGCTCTGGAGTCATTTCGTTGCAAGCGGGTTTTTAAGTACTCTGGAGTCATTTCGTTGCAAGCGGGTTTTTAAGTGCTCTGGAGTCATTTCGTTGCAAGCGGGTTTTTAAGTGCTCTGGAGTCATTTCGTTGCAAGCGGGTTTTTAAGTGCTCTGGAGTCACTTCTTTGCAAGCGGGTTTTTAAGTGCTCTGGAGTCATTTTGTTGCAAGCGGGTATTTAAGTGTTCTGGATTCATTTCGTTGCAAGCAGGTTTTTAAGTGCTCTAGAGTCATTTCGTTGCAAGCGGGTTTTTAAGTACTCTGGAGTCATTTCGTTGCAAGCGGGTTTTTAAGTGCTCTGGAGTCATTTCGTTGCAAGCGGGTGTTTAAGTGCTCTGGAGTCATTTCGTTGCAAGCGGGTTTTTAAGTGCTCTGGAGTCATTTCGTTGCAAGCGGGTTTTTAAGTGCTCTGGAGTCATTTCTTTGCATGCGGGTTTTTATGTGTTCTGGATTCATTTCGTTGCAAGCGGGTTTTTAAGTGCTCTGGAGTCATTTCGTTGCAAGCGGGTTTTTAAGTACTCTGGAGTCATTTCGTTGCAAGCGGGTTTTTAAGTGCTCTGAAGGCATTTCGTTGTAAGCGGGTTTTTAAGTGCTCTGGAGTCATTTCGTTGCAAGCGGGTTTTTACGTGTTCTGGAGTCATTTCGTTGCAAGCGGGTTTTTACATACTTCTCTGACATTTAACTGGAAGCGAGGTTTTTAAGTGCTCTGGAGTCATTTCGTTGCAAGCGTGTTTTTAAGTGCTCTGGAGTCATTTCGTTGCAAGCGGGTTTTTAAGTGCTCTGGAGTCATTTCGTTGCAAGCGGGTTTTTAAGTGCTCTGGAGTCATTTCGTTGCAAGCGGGTTTTTTAAGTGCTCTGGAGTCATTTCGTTGCAAGCGAGTTTTTAAGTGCTCTGGAGTCATTTCGTTCCAAGCGTGTTTTTAAGTGCTCTGTAGGCATTTGGTTGTAAGCGGGTTTTTAAGTGCTCTGGAGTCATTTCGTTGCAAGTGGGTTTTTACGTGCTCTGGAGTCATTTCGTTGCAAGCTGGTTTTTAAGTGCTCTGGAGTCATTTCTTTGCAAGCGGGTTTTTAAGTGCTCTGGAGTCATTTCGTTGCAAGCGGGTTTTTAAGTGCTCTGGAGTCATTTCGTTGCAAGCGGATTTTTAAGTGCTCTGGAGTCATTTCTTTGCATGCGGGTTTTTATGTGTTCTGGATTCATTTCGTTGCAAGCGGGTTTTTAAGTGCTCTGGAGTCATTTCGTTGCAAGCGGGTTTTTAAGTACTCTGGAGTCATTTCGTTGCAAGCGGGTTTTTAAGTGCTCTGAAGGCATTTCGTTGTAAGCGGGTTTTTAAGTGCTCTGGAGTCATTTCGTTGCAAGCGGGTTTTTACGTGTTCTGGAGTCATTTCGTTGCAAGCGGGTTTTTAAGTACTCTGGAGTCATTTCGTTGCAAGCGGGTTTTTAAGTGCTCTGGAGTCATTTCGTTGCAAGCGGATTTTTGAGTGCTCTGGAGTCATTTCTTTGCATGCGGGTTTTTATGTGTTCTGGATTCATTTCGTTGCAAGCGGGTTTTTAAGTGCTCTGGAGTCATTTCGTTGCAAGCGGGTTTTTAAGTACTCTGGAGTCATTTCGTTGCAAGCGGGTTTTTAAGTGCTCTGAAGGCATTTCGTTGTAAGCGGGTTTTTAAGTGCTCTGGAGTCATTTCGTTGCAAGCGGGTTTTTACGTGTTCTGGAGTCATTTCGTTGCAAGCGGGTTTTTACATACTTCTCTGACATTTAACTGGAAGCGAGGTTTTTAAGTGCTCTGGAGTCATTTCGTTGCAAGCGGGTTTTTAAGTGCTCTGGAGTCATTTCGTTGCAAGCGGGTTTTTACATACTTTTCAGACATTTCACTGAGAGCAGGTTTTTTAAGTGCTCTGGAGTCTTTTCGTTGCAAGCGGGTTTTTAAGTGCTCTGGAGTCATTTCGTTGCAAGCGGGTTTTTAAGTGCTCTGGAGTCATTTCGTTGCAAGCGGGTTTTTAAGTACTCTGGAGTCATTTCGTTGCAAGCGTTTTTTACATGCTCTGGAGTAATTTCGTAGCAAGCGGGTTTTTACATAATTCTCTGACATTTAACTGGAAACGAGTTTTTTAAGTGCTCTGGAGTCATTTCGTTGCAAGCGGGTTTTTACATACTTCTCAGACATTTCACTGGAAGCGGGTTTTTTAAGTGCTCTGGAGTCATTTCGTTGCAAGCGGGTTTTTAAGTACTCTGGAGTCATTTCGTTGCAAGCGGGTTTTTAAGTGCTCTGGAGTCATTTCGTTGCAAGCGGGTTTTTAAGTGCTCTGGAGTCATTTCGTTGCAAGCGGGTTTTTAAGTGCTCTGGAGTCACTTCTTTGCAAGCGGGTTTTTAAGTGCTCTGGAGTCATTTTGTTGCAAGCGGGTATTTAAGTGTTCTGGATTCATTTCGTTGCAAGCAGGTTTTTAAGTGCTCTAGAGTCATTTCGTTGCAAGCGGGTTTTTAAGTACTCTGGAGTCATTTCGTTGCAAGCGGGTTTTTAAGTGCTCTGGAGTCATTTCGTTGCAAGCGGGTGTTTAAGTGCTCTGGAGTCATTTCGTTGCAAGCGGGTTTTTAAGTGCTCTGGAGTCATTTCGTTGCAAGCGGGTTTTTAAGTGCTCTGGAGTCATTTCTTTGCATGCGGGTTTTTATGTGTTCTGGATTCATTTCGTTGCAAGCGGGTTTTTAAGTGCTCTGGAGTCATTTCGTTGCAAGCGGGTTTTTAAGTACTCTGGAGTCATTTCGTTGCAAGCGGGTTTTTAAGTGCTCTGAAGGCATTTCGTTGTAAGCGGGTTTTTAAGTGCTCTGGAGTCATTTCGTTGCAAGCGGGTTTTTACGTGTTCTGGAGTCATTTCGTTGCAAGCGGGTTTTTACATACTTCTCTGACATTTAACTGGAAGCGAGGTTTTTAAGTGCTCTGGAGTCATTTCGTTGCAAGCGTGTTTTTAAGTGCTCTGGAGTCATTTCGTTGCAAGCGGGTTTTTAAGTGCTCTGGAGTCATTTCGTTGCAAGCGGGTTTTTAAGTGCTCTGGAGTCATTTCGTTGCAAGCGGGTTTTTTAAGTGCTCTGGAGTCATTTCGTTGCAAGCGAGTTTTTAAGTGCTCTGGAGTCATTTCGTTCCAAGCGTGTTTTTAAGTGCTCTGTAGGCATTTGGTTGTAAGCGGGTTTTTAAGTGCTCTGGAGTCATTTCGTTGCAAGTGGGTTTTTACGTGCTCTGGAGTCATTTCGTTGCAAGCTGGTTTTTAAGTGCTCTGGAGTCATTTCTTTGCAAGCGGGTTTTTAAGTGCTCTGGAGTCATTTCGTTGCAAGCGGGTTTTTAAGTGCTCTGGAGTCATTTCGTTGCAAGCGGATTTTTAAGTGCTCTGGAGTCATTTCTTTGCATGCGGGTTTTTATGTGTTCTGGATTCATTTCGTTGCAAGCGGGTTTTTAAGTGCTCTGGAGTCATTTCGTTGCAAGCGGGTTTTTAAGTACTCTGGAGTCATTTCGTTGCAAGCGGGTTTTTAAGTGCTCTGAAGGCATTTCGTTGTAAGCGGGTTTTTAAGTGCTCTGGAGTCATTTCGTTGCAAGCGGGTTTTTACGTGTTCTGGAGTCATTTCGTTGCAAGCGGGTTTTTAAGTACTCTGGAGTCATTTCGTTGCAAGCGGGTTTTTAAGTGCTCTGGAGTCATTTCGTTGCAAGCGGGTTTTTAAGTACTCTGGAGTCATTTCGTTGCAAGCGGGTTTTTAAGTGCTCTGAAGGCATTTCGTTGTAAGCGGGTTTTTAAGTGCTCTGGAGTCATTTCGTTGCAAGCGGGTTTTTACGTGTTCTGGAGTCATTTCGTTGCAAGCGGGTTTTTACATACTTCTCTGACATTTAACTGGAAGCGAGGTTTTTAAGTGCTCTGGAGTCATTTCGTTGCAAGCGGGTTTTTAAGTGCTCTGGAGTCATTTCGTTGCAAGCGGGTTTTTACATACTTCTCAGACATTTCACTGAGAGCAGGTTTTTTAAGTGCTCTGGAGTCTTTTCGTTGCAAGCGGGTTTTTAAGTGCTCTGGAGTCATTTCGTTGCAAGCGGGTTTTTAAGTGCTCTGGATTCATTTCGTTGCAAGCGGGTTTTTAAGTGCTCTGGAGTCATTTCGTTGCAAGCGGGTTTTTAAGTGCTCTGGAGTCATTTCGTTGCAAGCGGGTTTTTAAGTGTTCTGCAGTCATTTCGTTGCAAGCGGGTTTTTAAGTGCTCTGGAGTCATTTCGTTGCAAGTGGGTTTTTACGTGCTCTGGAGTCATTTCGTTGCAAGCTGGTTTTTAAGTGCTCTGGAGTCATTTCTTTGCAAGCGGGTTTTTAAGTGCTCTGGAGTCATTTCGTTGCAAGCGGGTTTTTAAGTGCTCTGGAGTAATTTCGTTGCCAGCGGGTTTTTAAGTGCTCTGGAGTCATTTCGTTGCAAGCGGATTTTTAAGTGCTCTGGAGTCATTTCTTTGCATGCGGGTTTTTATGTGTTCTGGATTCATCTCGTTGCAAGCGGGTTTTTAAGTGCTCTGGAGTCATTTCGTTGCAAGCGGGTTTTTAAGTACTCTGGAGTCATTTCGTTGCAAGCGGGTTTTTAAGTGCTCTGAAGGCATTTCGTTGTAAGCGGGTTTTTAAGTGCTCTGGAGTCATTTCGTTGCAAGCGGGTTTTTAAGTGCTCTGGAGTCATTTCGTTGCAAGCGGGTTTTTACATACTTCTCTGACATTTCACTGAGAGCAGGTTTTTTAAGTGCTCTGGAGTCTTTTCGTTGCAAGCTTGTTTTTAAGTGCTCTGGAGTCATTTCGTTGCAAGCGGGTTTTTAAGTGCTCTGGATTCATTTCGTTGCAAGCGGGTTTTTAAGTGCTCTGGAGTCATTTCGTTGCAAGCGGGTTTTTAAGTGCTCTGGAGTCATTTCGTTGCAAGCGGGTTTTTAAGTGTTCTGCAGTCATTTCGTTGCAAGCGGGTTTTTAAGTGCTCTGGAGTCATTTCGTTGCAATCGGGTTTTTAAGTACTCTGGAGTCATTTCGTTGCAAGCGGGTTTTTAAGTGCTCTGGAGTCATTTCGTTGCAAGCGGGTTTTTAAGTGCTCTGGAGTCATTTCTTTGCAAGCGGGTTTTTAAGTGCTCTGGAGTCATTTCGTTGCAAGCGGGTTTTTAAATGCTCTGGAGTCATTTCTTTGCATGCGGGTTTTTATGTGTTCTGGATTCATTTCGTTGCAAGCGGGTTTTTAAGTGCTCTGGAGTCATTTCGTTGCAAGCGGGTTTTTAAATGCTCTGGAGTCATTTCTTTGCATGCGGGTTTTTATGTGTTCTGGATTCATTTCGTTGCAAGCGGGTTTTTAAGTGCTCTGGAGTCATTTCTTTGCAAGCGGGTTTTTAAGTGCTCTGGAGTCATTTCGTTGCAAGCGGGTTTTTAAGTGCTCTGGAGTAATTTCGTTGCCAGCGGGTTTTTAAGTGCTCTGGAGTCATTTCGTTGCAAGCGGATTTTTAAGTGCTCTGGAGTCATTTCTTTGCATGCGGGTTTTTATGTGTTCTGGATTCATCTCGTTGCAAGCGGGTTTTTAAGTGCTCTGGAGTCATTTCGTTGCAAGCGGGTTTTTAAGTACTCTGGAGTCATTTCGTTGCAAGCGGGTTTTTAAGTGCTCTGAAGGCATTTCGTTGTAAGCGGGTTTTTAAGTGCTCTGGAGTCATTTCGTTGCAAGCGGGTTTTTAAGTGCTCTGGAGTCATTTCGTTGCAAGCGGGTTTTTACATACTTCTCTGACATTTCACTGAGAGCAGGTTTTTTAAGTGCTCTGGAGTCTTTTCGTTGCAAGCTTGTTTTTAAGTGCTCTGGAGTCATTTCGTTGCAAGCGGGTTTTTAAGTGCTCTGGATTCATTTCGTTGCAAGCGGGTTTTTAAGTGCTCTGGAGTCATTTCGTTGCAAGCGGGTTTTTAAGTGCTCTGGAGTCATTTCGTTGCAAGCGGGTTTTTAAGTGTTCTGCAGTCATTTCGTTGCAAGCGGGTTTTTAAGTGCTCTGGAGTCATTTCGTTGCAATCGGGTTTTTAAGTACTCTGGAGTCATTTCGTTGCAAGCGGGTTTTTAAGTGCTCTGGAGTCATTTCGTTGCAAGCGGGTTTTTAAGTGCTCTGGAGTCATTTCTTTGCAAGCGGGTTTTTAAGTGCTCTGGAGTCATTTCGTTGCAAGCGGGTTTTTAAATGCTCTGGAGTCATTTCTTTGCATGCGGGTTTTTATGTGTTCTGGATTCATTTCGTTGCAAGCGGGTTTTTAAGTGCTCTGGAGTCATTTCGTTGCAAGCGGGTTTTTAAGTACTCTGGAGTCATTTCGTTGCAAGCGGGTTTTTAAGTGCTCTGAAGGCATTTCGTTGTAAGCGGGTTTTTAAGTGCTCTGGAGTCATTTCGTTGCAAGCGGGTTTTTACGTAATCTGGAGTCATTTCGTTGCAAGCGGGTTTTTACATACTTCTCTGACATTTAACTGGAAGCGAGGTTTTTATGTGCTCTGGAGTCATTTCGTTGCAAGCGGGTTTTTAAGTGCTCTGGAGTCATTTCGTTGCAAGCGGGTTTTTAAGTGCTCTGGAGTCATTTCGTTGCAAGCGGGTTTTTACGTGCTCTGGAGTCATTTCGTTGCAAGCGGGTTTTTAAGTGCTCTGGAGTCATTTCGTTGCAAGCGGGTTTTTAAGTGCTCTGGAGTCATTTCGTTGCAAGCGGGTTTTTTAAGTGCTCTGGAGTCATTTCGTTGCAAGCGGGTTTTTAAGTGCTCTGGAGTCATTTCGTTGCAAGCGGGTTTTTAAGTGCTCTGGAGTCATTTCGTTGCAAGCGGGTTTTTTAAGTGCTCTGGAGTCATTTCGTTGCAAGCGAGTTTTTAAGTGCTCTGGAGTCATTTCGTTCCAAGCGTGTTTTTAAGTGCTCTGTAGGCATTTCGTTGTAAGCGGGTTTTTAAGTGCTCTGGAGTCATTTCGTTGCAAGTGGGTTTTTACGTGCTCTGGAGTCATTTCGTTGCAAGCTGGTTTTTAAGTGCTCTGGAGTCATTTCTTTGCAAGCGGGTTTTTAAGTGCTCTGGAGTCATTTCGTTGCAAGCGGGTTTTTAAGTGCTCTGGAGTAATTTCGTTGCAAGTGGGTTTTTAAGTGCTCTGGAGTCATTTCGTTGCAAGCGGATTTTTGAGTGCTCTGGAGTCATTTCTTTGCATGCGGGTTTTTATGTGTTCTGGATTCATTTCGTTGCAAGCGGGTTTTTAAGTGCTCTGGAGTCATTTCGTTGCAAGCGGGTTTTTAAGTACTCTGGAGTCATTTCGTTGCAAGCGGGTTTTTAAGTGCTCTGAAGGCATTTCGTTGTAAGCGGGTTTTTAAGTGCTCTGGAGTCATTTCGTTGCAAGCGGGTTTTTACGTGTTCTGGAGTCATTTCGTTGCAAGCGGGTTTTTACATACTTCTCTGACATTTAACTGGAAGCGAGGTTTTTAAGTGCTCTGGAGTCATTTCGTTGCAAGCGGGTTTTTAAGTGCTCTGGAGTCATTTCGTTGCAAGCGGGTTTTTACATACTTTTCAGACATTTCACTGAGAGCAGGTTTTTTAAGTGCTCTGGAGTCTTTTCGTTGCAAGCGGGTTTTTAAGTGCTCTGGAGTCATTTCGTTGCAAGCGGGTTTTTAAGTGCTCTGGAGTCATTTCGTTGCAAGCGGGTTTTTAAGTACTCTGGAGTCATTTCGTTGCAAGCGTTTTTTACATGCTCTGGAGTAATTTCGTAGCAAGCGGGTTTTTACATAATTCTCTGACATTTAACTGGAAACGAGTTTTTTAAGTGCTCTGGAGTCATTTCGTTGCAAGCGGGTTTTTACATACTTCTCAGACATTTCACTGGAAGCGGGTTTTTTAAGTGCTCTGGAGTCATTTCGTTGCAAGCGGGTTTTTAAGTACTCTGGAGTCATTTCGTTGCAAGCGGGTTTTTAAGTGCTCTGGAGTCATTTCGTTGCAAGCGGGTTTTTAAGTGCTCTGGAGTCATTTCGTTGCAAGCGGGTTTTTAAGTGCTCTGGAGTCACTTCTTTGCAAGCGGGTTTTTAAGTGCTCTGGAGTCATTTTGTTGCAAGCGGGTATTTAAGTGTTCTGGATTCATTTCGTTGCAAGCAGGTTTTTAAGTGCTCTAGAGTCATTTCGTTGCAAGCGGGTTTTTAAGTACTCTGGAGTCATTTCGTTGCAAGCGGGTTTTTAAGTGCTCTGGAGTCATTTCGTTGCAAGCGGGTGTTTAAGTGCTCTGGAGTCATTTCGTTGCAAGCGGGTTTTTAAGTGCTCTGGAGTCATTTCGTTGCAAGCGGGTTTTTAAGTGCTCTGGAGTCATTTCTTTGCATGCGGGTTTTTATGTGTTCTGGATTCATTTCGTTGCAAGCGGGTTTTTAAGTGCTCTGGAGTCATTTCGTTGCAAGCGGGTTTTTAAGTACTCTGGAGTCATTTCGTTGCAAGCGGGTTTTTAAGTGCTCTGAAGGCATTTCGTTGTAAGCGGGTTTTTAAGTGCTCTGGAGTCATTTCGTTGCAAGCGGGTTTTTACGTGTTCTGGAGTCATTTCGTTGCAAGCGGGTTTTTACATACTTCTCTGACATTTAACTGGAAGCGAGGTTTTTAAGTGCTCTGGAGTCATTTCGTTGCAAGCGTGTTTTTAAGTGCTCTGGAGTCATTTCGTTGCAAGCGGGTTTTTAAGTGCTCTGGAGTCATTTCGTTGCAAGCGGGTTTTTAAGTGCTCTGGAGTCATTTCGTTGCAAGCGGGTTTTTTAAGTGCTCTGGAGTCATTTCGTTGCAAGCGAGTTTTTAAGTGCTCTGGAGTCATTTCGTTCCAAGCGTGTTTTTAAGTGCTCTGTAGGCATTTGGTTGTAAGCGGGTTTTTAAGTGCTCTGGAGTCATTTCGTTGCAAGTGGGTTTTTACGTGCTCTGGAGTCATTTCGTTGCAAGCTGGTTTTTAAGTGCTCTGGAGTCATTTCTTTGCAAGCGGGTTTTTAAGTGCTCTGGAGTCATTTCGTTGCAAGCGGGTTTTTAAGTGCTCTGGAGTCATTTCGTTGCAAGCGGATTTTTAAGTGCTCTGGAGTCATTTCTTTGCATGCGGGTTTTTATGTGTTCTGGATTCATTTCGTTGCAAGCGGGTTTTTAAGTGCTCTGGAGTCATTTCGTTGCAAGCGGGTTTTTAAGTACTCTGGAGTCATTTCGTTGCAAGCGGGTTTTTAAGTGCTCTGAAGGCATTTCGTTGTAAGCGGGTTTTTAAGTGCTCTGGAGTCATTTCGTTGCAAGCGGGTTTTTACGTGTTCTGGAGTCATTTCGTTGCAAGCGGGTTTTTAAGTACTCTGGAGTCATTTCGTTGCAAGCGGGTTTTTAAGTGCTCTGGAGTCATTTCGTTGCAAGCGGGTTTTTAAGTACTCTGGAGTCATTTCGTTGCAAGCGGGTTTTTAAGTGCTCTGAAGGCATTTCGTTGTAAGCGGGTTTTTAAGTGCTCTGGAGTCATTTCGTTGCAAGCGGGTTTTTACGTGTTCTGGAGTCATTTCGTTGCAAGCGGGTTTTTACATACTTCTCTGACATTTAACTGGAAGCGAGGTTTTTAAGTGCTCTGGAGTCATTTCGTTGCAAGCGGGTTTTTAAGTGCTCTGGATTCATTTCGTTGCAAGCGGGTTTTTAAGTGCTCTGGAGTCATTTCGTTGCAAGCGGGTTTTTAAGTGCTCTGGAGTCATTTCGTTGCAAGCGGGTTTTTAAGTGTTCTGCAGTCATTTCGTTGCAAGCGGGTTTTTAAGTGCTCTGGAGTCATTTCGTTGCAAGTGGGTTTTTACGTGCTCTGGAGTCATTTCGTTGCAAGCTGGTTTTTAAGTGCTCTGGAGTCATTTCTTTGCAAGCGGGTTTTTAAGTGCTCTGGAGTCATTTCGTTGCAAGCGGGTTTTTAAGTGCTCTGGAGTAATTTCGTTGCCAGCGGGTTTTTAAGTGCTCTGGAGTCATTTCGTTGCAAGCGGATTTTTAAGTGCTCTGGAGTCATTTCTTTGCATGCGGGTTTTTATGTGTTCTGGATTCATTTCGTTGCAAGCGGGTTTTTAAGTGCTCTGGAGTCATTTCGTTGCAAGCGGGTTTTTAAGTACTCTGGAGTCATTTCGTTGCAAGCGGGTTTTTAAGTGCTCTGAAGGCATTTCGTTGTAAGCGGGTTTTTAAGTGCTCTGGAGTCATTTCGTTGCAAGCGGGTTTTTAAGTGCTCTGGAGTCATTTCGTTGCAAGCGGGTTTTTACATACTTCTCTGACATTTAACTGGAAGCGAGGTTTTTAAGTGCTCTGGAGTCATTTCGTTGCAAGCGGGTTTTTAAGTGCTCTGGAGTCATTTCGTTGCAAGCGGGTTTTTAAGTGCTCTGGAGTCATTTCGTTGCAAGCGGGTTTTTAAGTGCTCTGGAGTCATTTCGTTGCAAGCGGGTTTTTAAGTGCTCTGGAGTCCTTTCGTTGCAAGCGGGTTTTTAAGTGCTCTGGAGTCATTTCGTTGCAAGCGGGTTTTTAAGTGCTCTGGAGTCATTTCGTTGCAAGCGGGTTTTTAAGTGCTCTGGAGTCATTTCGTTCCAAGCGGGTTTTTAAGTGCTCTGAAGGCATTTCGTTGCAAGCGGGTTTTTAAGTGCTCTGAAGGCATTTCGTTGTAAGCGGGTTTTTAAGTGCTCTGGAGTCATTTCGTTGCCAGCGGATTTTTACATGTTCTGGAGTCATTTCGTTGCAAGCGGGTTTTTACATACTTCTCAGACATTTCACTGGAAGCGGGTTTTTTAAGTGCTCTGTAGGCATTTCGTTGCAAGCGGGTTTTTAAGTACTCTGGAGTCATTTCGTTGCAAGCGTTTTTTACATGCTCTGGAGTCATTTCGTAGCAAGCGGGTTTTTACATACTTCTCTGACATTTCACTGGAAGCGGGTTTTTTAAGTGCTCTGGAGTCATTTCGTTGCAAGCGGGTTTTTAAGTACTCTGGAGTCATTTCGTTGCAAGCGGGTTTTTAAGTGCTCTGGAGTCATTTCGTTGCAAGCGGGTTTTTAAGTGCTCTGGAGTCATTTCGTTGCAATCGGGTTTTTAAGTGCTCTGGAGTCACTTCGTTGCAAGCGGGTTTTTAAGTGCTCTGGAGTCATTTTGTTGCAAGCGGGTATTTAAGTGTTCTGGATTCATTTCGTTGCAAGCAGGTTTTTAAGTGCTCTAGAGTCATTTCGTTGCAAGCGGGTTTTTAAGTACTCTGGAGTCATTTCGTTGCAAGCGGGTTTTTAAGTGCTCTGGAGTCATTTCATTGCAAGCGGGTTTTTAAGTACTCTGGAGTCATTTCGTTGCAAGCGGGTTTTTAAGTGCTCTGGAGTCATTTCGTTGCAAGCGGGTTTTTAAGTGCTCTGGAGTCATTTCGTTGCAAGCGGGTTTTTACGTGTTCTGGAGTCATTTCGTTGCAAGCGGGTTTTTACATACTTCTCTGACATTTAACTGGAAGCGAGGTTTTTAAGTGCTCTGGAGTCATTTCGTTGCAAGCGTGTTTTTAAGTGCTCTGGAGTCATTTCGTTGCAAGCGGGTTTTTAAGTGCTCTGGAGTCATTTCGTTGCAAGCGGGTTTTTAAGTGCTCTGGAGTCATTTCGTTGCAAGCGGGTTTTTTAAGTGCTCTGGAGTCATTTCGTTGCAAGCGAGTTTTTAAGTGCTCTGGAGTCATTTCGTTCCAAGCGTGTTTTTAAGTGCTCTGTAGGCATTTGGTTGTAAGCGGGTTTTTAAGTGCTCTGGAGTCATTTCGTTGCAAGTGGGTTTTTACGTGCTCTGGAGTCATTTCGTTGCAAGCTGGTTTTTAAGTGCTCTGGAGTCATTTCTTTGCAAGCGGGTTTTTAAGTGCTCTGGAGTCATTTCGTTGCAAGCGGATTTTTAAGTGCTCTGGAGTCATTTCTTTGCATGCGGGTTTTTATGTGTTCTGGATTCATTTCGTTGCAAGCGGGTTTTTAAGTGCTCTGGAGTCATTTCGTTGCAAGCGGGTTTTTAAGTACTCTGGAGTCATTTCGTTGCAAGCGGGTTTTTAAGTGCTCTGAAGGCATTTCGTTGTAAGCGGGTTTTTAAGTGCTCTGGAGTCATTTCGTTGCAAGCGGGTTTTTACGTGTTCTGGAGTCATTTCGTTGCAAGCGGGTTTTTAAGTACTCTGGAGTCATTTCGTTGCAAGCGGGTTTTTAAGTGCTCTGGAGTCATTTCGTTGCAAGCGGGTTTTTAAGTACTCTGGAGTCATTTCGTTGCAAGCGGGTTTTTAAGTGCTCTGAAGGCATTTCGTTGTAAGCGGGTTTTTAAGTGCTCTGGAGTCATTTCGTTGCAAGCGGGTTTTTACGTGTTCTGGAGTCATTTCGTTGCAAGCGGGTTTTTACATACTTCTCTGACATTTAACTGGAAGCGAGGTTTTTAAGTGCTCTGGAGTCATTTCGTTGCAAGCGGGTTTTTAAGTGCTCTGGAGTCATTTCGTTGCAAGCGGGTTTTTACATACTTCTCAGACATTTCACTGAGAGCAGGTTTTTTAAGTGCTCTGGAGTCTTTTCGTTGCAAGCGGGTTTTTAAGTGCTCTGGAGTCATTTCGTTGCAAGCGGGTTTTTAAGTGCTCTGGATTCATTTCGTTGCAAGCGGGTTTTTAAGTGCTCTGGAGTCATTTCGTTGCAAGCGGGTTTTTAAGTGCTCTGGAGTCATTTCGTTGCAAGCGGGTTTTTAAGTGTTCTGCAGTCATTTCGTTGCAAGCGGGTTTTTAAGTGCTCTGGAGTCATTTCGTTGCAAGTGGGTTTTTACGTGCTCTGGAGTCATTTCGTTGCAAGCTGGTTTTTAATGCTCTGGAGTCATTTCTTTGCAAGCGGGTTTTTAAGTGCTCTGGAGTCATTTCGTTGCAAGCGGGTTTTTAAGTGCTCTGGATTCATTTCGTTGCCAGCGGGTTTTTAAGTGCTCTGGAGTCATTTCGTTGCAAGCGGATTTTTAAGTGCTCTGGAGTCATTTCTTTGCATGCGGGTTTTTATGTGTTCTGGATTCATTTCGTTGCAAGCGGGTTTTTAAGTGCTCTGGAGTCATTTCGTTGCAAGCGGGTTTTTAAGTACTCTGGAGTCATTTCGTTGCAAGCGGGTTTTTAAGTGCTCTGAAGGCATTTCGTTGTAAGCGGGTTTTTAAGTGCTCTGGAGTCATTTCGTTGCAAGCGGGTTTTTAAGTGCTCTGGAGTCATTTCGTTGCAAGCGGGTTTTTACATACTTCTCTGACATTTAACTGGAAGCGAGGTTTTTAAGTGCTCTGGAGTCATTTCGTTGCAAGCGGGTTTTTAAGTGCTCTGGAGTCATTTCGTTGCAAGCGGGTTTTTAAGTGCTCTGGAGTCATTTCGTTGCAAGCGGGTTTTTAAGTGCTCTGGAGTCATTTCGTTGCAAGCGGGTTTTTAAGTGCTCTGGAGTCATTTCGTTGCAAGCGGGTTTTTAAGTGCTCTGGAGTCATTTCGTTGCAAGCGGGTTTTTAAGTGCTCTGGAGTCATTTCGTTGCAAGCGGGTTTTTAAGTGCTCTGGAGTCATTTCGTTCCAAGCGGGTTTTTAAGTGCTCTGAAGGCATTTCGTTGCAAGCGGGTTTTTAAGTGCTCTGAAGGCATTTCGTTGTAAGCGGGTTTTTAAGTGCTCTGGAGTCATTTCGTTGCAAGCGGATTTTTACATGTTCTGGAGTCATTTCGTTGCAAGCGGGTTTTTACATACTTCTCAGACATTTCACTGGAAGCGGGTTTTTTAAGTGCTCTGTAGGCATTTCGTTGCAAGCGGGTTTTTAAGTACTCTGGAGTCATTTCGTTGCAAGCGTTTTTTACATGCTCTGGAGTCATTTCGTAGCAAGCGGGTTTTTACATACTTCTCTGACATTTCACTGGAAGCGGGTTTTTTAAGTGCTCTGGAGTCATTTCGTTGCAAGCGGGTTTTTAAGTACTCTGGAGTCATTTCGTTGCAAGCGGGTTTTTATGTGCTCTGGAGTCATTTCGTTGCAAGCGGGTTTTTAAGTGCTCTGGAGTCATTTCGTTGCGATCGGGTTTTTAAGTGCTCTGGAGTCACTTCGTTGCAAGCGGGTTTTTAAGTGCTCTGGAGTCATTTTGTTGCAAGCGGGTATTTAAGTGTTCTGGATTCATTTCGTTGCAAGCAGGTTTTTAAGTGCTCTAGAGTCATTTCGATGCAAGCGGGTTTTTAAGTACTCTGGAGTCATTTCGTTGCAAGCGGGTTTTTAAGTGCTCTGGAGTCATTTCATTGCAAGCGGGTTTTTAAGTACTCTGGAGTCATTTCGTTGCAAGCGGGTTTTTAAGTGCTCTGGAGTCATTTCGTTGCAAGCGTTTTTTACATGCTCTGGAGTCATTTCGTAGCAAGCGGGTTTTTACATACTTCTCTGACATTTCACTGGAAGCGGGTTTTTTAAGTGCTCTAGAGTCATTTCGTTGCAAGCGGGTTTTTAAGTACTCTGGAGTCATTTCGTTGCAAGCGGGTTTTTAAGTGCTCTGGAGTCATTTCATTGCAAGCGGGTTTTTAACTACTCTGGAGTTATTTCGTTGCAAGCGGGTTTTTAAGTGCTCTGAAGGCATTTCGTTGTAAGCGGGTTTTTAAGTGCTCTGGAGTCATTTCGTTGTAAGCGGGTTTTTACGTGTTCTGGAGTCATTTCGTTGCAAGCGGGTTTTTACATACTTCTCTGACATTTAACTGGAAGCGAGGTTTTTAAGTGCTCTGGAGTCATTTCGTTGCAAGCGGGTTTTTAAGTGCTCTGGAGTCATTTCGTTGCAAGCGGGTTTTTACATACTTCTCAGACATTTCACTGAGAGCAGGTTTTTTAAGTGCTCTGGAGTCTTTTCGTTGCAAGCTTGTTTTTAAGTGCTCTGGAGTCATTTCGTTGCAAGCGGGTTTTTAAGTGCTCTGGATTCATTTCGTTGCAAGCGGGTTTTTAAGTGCTCTGGAGTCATTTCGTTGCTAGCGGGTTTTTAAGTGCTCTGGAGTCATTTCGTTGCAAGCGGGTTTTTAAGTGTTCTGCAGTCATTTCGTTGCAAGCGGGTTTTTAAGTGCTCTGGAGTCATTTCGTTGCAATCGGGTTTTTAAGTACTCTGGAGTCATTTCGTTGCAAGCGGGTTTTTAAGTGCTCTGGAGTCATTTCGTTGCAAGCGGGTTTTTAAGTGCTCTGGAGTCATTTCTTTGCAAGCGGGTTTTTAAGTGCTCTGGAGTCATTTCGTTGCAAGCGGGTTTTTAAATGCTCTGGAGTCATTTCTTTGCATGCGGGTTTTTATGTGTTCTGGATTCATTTCGTTGCAAGCGGGTTTTTAAGTGCTCTGGAGTCATTTCGTTGCAAGCGGGTTTTTAAGTACTCTGGAGTCATTTCGTTGCAAGCGGGTTTTTAAGTGCTCTGAAGGCATTTCGTTGTAAGCGGGTTTTTAAGTGCTCTGGAGTCATTTCGTTGCAAGCGGGTTTTTACGTAATCTGGAGTCATTTCGTTGCAAGCGGGTTTTTACATACTTCTCTGACATTTAACTGGAAGCGAGGTTTTTAAGTGCTCTGGAGTCATTTCGTTGCAAGCGGGTTTTTAAGTGCTCTGGAGTCATTTCGTTGCAAGCGGGTTTTTAAGTGCTCTGGAGTCATTTCGTTGCAAGCGGGTTTTTAAGTGCTCTGGAGTCATTTCGTTGCAAGCGGGTTTTTACGTGTTCTGGAGTCATTTCGTTGCAAGCGGGTTTTTACATACTTCTCTGACATTTAACTGGAAGCGAGGTTTTTAAGTGCTCTGGAGTCATTTCGTTGCAAGCGGGTTTTTAAGTGCTCTGGAGTCATTTCGTTGCAAGCGGGTTTTTACATACTTCTCAGACATTTCACTGAGAGCAGGTTTTTTAAGTGCTCTGGAGTCTTTTCTTTGCAAGCTTGTTTTTAAGTGCTCTGGAGTCATTTCGTTGCAAGCGGGTTTTTAAGTGCTCTGGATTCATTTCGTTGCAAGCGGGTTTTTAAGTGCTCTGGAGTCATTTCGTTGCAATCGGGTTTTTAAGTGCTCTGGAGTCATTTCGTTGCAAGCGGGTTTTTAAGTGTTCTGCAGTCATTTCGTTGCAAGCGGGTTTTTAAGTGCTCTGGAGTCATTTCGTTGCAATCGGGTTTTTAAGTACTCTGGAGTCATTTCGTTGCAAGCGGGTTTTTAAGTGCTCTGGAGTCATTTCGTTGCAAGCGGGTTTTTAAGTGCTCTGGAGTCATTTCTTTGCAAGCGGGTTTTTAAGTGCTCTGGAGTCATTTCGTTGCAAGCGGGTTTTTAAATGCTCTGGAGTCATTTCTTTGCATGCGGGTTTTTATGTGTTCTGGATTCATTTCGTTGCAAGCCGGTTTTTAAGTGCTCTGGAGTCATTTCGTTGCAAGCGGGTTTTTAAGTACTCTGGAGTCATTTCGTTGCAAGCGGGTTTTTAAGTGCTCTGAAGGCATTTCGTTGTAAGCGGGTTTTTAAGTGCTCTGGAGTCATTTCGTTGCAAGCGGGTTTTTACGTAATCTGGAGTCATTTCGTTGCAAGCGGGTTTTTACATACTTCTCTGACATTTAACTGGAAGCGAGGTTTTTAAGTGCTCTGGAGTCATTTCGTTGCAAGCGGGTTTTTAAGTGCTCTGGAGTCATTTCGTTGCAAGCGGGTTTTTAAGTGCTCTGGAGTCATTTCGTTGCAAGCGGGTTTTTAAGTGCTCTGGAGTCATTTCGTTGCAAGCGGGTTTTTAAGTGCTCTGGAGTCATTTCGTTGCAAGCGGGTTGTTAAGTGTTCTGGAGTCATTTCGTTGCAAGCGGGTTTTTAAGTGCTCTGGAGTCATTTCGTTGCAATCGGGTTTTTAAGTGTTCTGGAGTCATTTCGTTACAAGCGGGTTTTTAAGTGCTCTGGAGTTATTTCGTTGCAAGCGGGTTTTTAAGTGCTCTGGAGTCATTTCGTTGCAAGCGGGTTTTTAAGTGCTCTGGAGTCATTTCGTTGCAAGCGGGTTTTTAAGTGCTCTGGAGTCATTTCGTTGCAAGCGGGTTTTTACGTGCTCTGGAGTCATTTCGTTGCAAGCGGGTTTTTAAGTGCTCTGGAGTCATTTCGTTGCAAGCGGGTTTTTAAGTGCTCTGGAGTCATTTCGTTGCAAGCGGGTTTTTTAAGTGCTCTGGAGTCATTTCGTTGCAAGCGGGTTTTTAAGTGCTCTGGAGTCATTTCGTTGCAAGCGGGTTTTTAAGTGCTCTGGAGTCATTTCGTTGCAAGCGGGTTTTTTAAGTGCTCTGGAGTCATTTCGTTGCAAGCGAGTTTTTAAGTGCTCTGGAGTCATTTCGTTCCAAGCGTGTTTTTAAGTGCTCTGTAGGCATTTCGTTGTAAGCGGGTTTTTAAGTGCTCTGGAGTCATTTCGTTGCAAGCGGGTTTTTAAGTGCTCTGGAGTAATTTCGTTGCAAGCGGGTTTTTAAGTGCTCTGGAGTCATTTCGTTGCAAGAGGATTTTTAAGTGCTCTGGAGTCATTTCTTTGCATGCGGGTTTTTATGTGTTCTGGATTCATTTCGTTGCAAGCGGGTTTTTAAGTGCTCTGGAGTCATTTCGTTGCAAGCGGGTTTTTAAGTGCTCTGGAGTCATTTCATTGCAAGCGGGTTTTTAAGTACTCTGGAGTCATTTCGTTGCAAGCGGGTTTTTAAGTGCTCTGAAGGCATTTCGTTGTAAGCGGGTTTTTAAGTGCTCTGGAGTCATTTCGTTGCAAGCGGGTTTTTACGTGTTCTGGAGTCATTTCGTTGCAAGCGGGTTTTTACATACTTCTCTGACATTTAACTGGAAGCGAGGTTTTTAAGTGCTCTGGAGTCATTTCGTTGCAAGCGGGTTTTTAAGTGCTCTGGAGTCATTTCGTTGCAAGCGGGTTTTTACATACTTTTCAGACATTTCACTGAGAGCAGGTTTTTTAAGTGCTCTGGAGTCTTTTCGTTGCAAGCGGGTTTTTAAGTGCTCTGGAGTCATTTCGTTGCAAGCGGGTTTTTAAGTGCTCTGGAGTCATTTCGTTGCAAGCGGGTTTTTAAGTGCTCTGGAGTCATTTCGTTGCAAGCGGGTTTTTAAGTGCTCTGGAGTCATTTCGTTGCAAGCGGGTTTTTAAGTGTTCTGCAGTCATTTCGTTGCAAGCGGGTTTTTAAGTGCTCTGGAGTCATTTAGTTGCAATCGGGTTTTTAAGTACTCTGGAGTCATTTCGTTGCAAGCGGGTTTTTAAGTGCTCTGGAGTCATTTCGTTGCAAGCGGGTTTTTAAGTGCTCTGGAGTCATTTCGTTGCAAGCGGGTTTTTAAGTGCTCTGGAGTCATTTCGTTGCAAGCGGGTTTTTAAATGCTCTGGAGTCATTTCGTTGCAAGCGGGTTTTTAAGTGCTCTGGAATCATTTCGTTGCAAGCGGGTTTTTAAGTGCTCTGGAGTCATTTCGTTCCAAGCGGGTTTTTAAGTGCTCTGAAGGCATTTCGTTGCAAGCGTGTTTTTAAGTGCTCTGAAGGCATTTCGTTGTAAGCGGGTTTTTAAGTGCTCTGGAGTCATTTCGTTGCAAGCAGATTTTTACATGTTCTGGAGTCATTTCGTTGCAAGCGGGTTTTTACATACTTCTCAGACATTTCACTGGAAGCGGGTTTTTTTAAGTGCTCTGTAGGCATTTCGTTGCAAGCGGGTTTTTAAGTACTCTGGAGTCATTTCGTTGCAAGCGTTTTTTACATGCTCTGGAGTAATTTCGTAGCAAGCGGGTTTTTACATAATTCTCTGACATTTAACTGGAAACGAGTTTTTTAAGTGCTCTGGAGTCATTTCGTTGCAAGCGGGTTTTTACATACTTCTCAGACATTTCACTGGAAGCGGGTTTTTTAAGTGCTCTGGAGTCATTTCGTTGCAAGCGGGTTTTTAAGTACTCTGGAGTCATTTCGTTGCAAGCGGGTTTTTAAGTGCTCTGGAGTCATTTCGTTGCAAGCGGGTTTTTAAGTGCTCTGGAGTCATTTCGTTGCAAGCGGGTTTTTAAGTGCTCTGGAGTCACTTCTTTGCAAGCGGGTTTTTAAGTGCTCTGGAGTCATTTTGTTGCAAGCGGGTATTTAAGTGTTCTGGATTCATTTCGTTGCAAGCAGGTTTTTAAGTGCTCTAGAGTCATTTCGTTGCAAGCGGGTTTTTAAGTACTCTGGAGTCATTTCGTTGCAAGCGGGTTTTTAAGTGCTCTGGAGTCATTTCGTTGCAAGCGGGTGTTTAAGTGCTCTGGAGTCATTTCGTTGCAAGCGGGTTTTTAAGTGCTCTGGAGTCATTTCGTTGCAAGCGGGTTTTTAAGTGCTCTGGAGTCATTTCTTTGCATGCGGGTTTTTATGTGTTCTGGATTCATTTCGTTGCAAGCGGGTTTTTAAGTGCTCTGGAGTCATTTCGTTGCAAGCGGGTTTTTAAGTACTCTGGAGTCATTTCGTTGCAAGCGGGTTTTTAAGTGCTCTGAAGGCATTTCGTTGTAAGCGGGTTTTTAAGTGCTCTGGAGTCATTTCGTTGCAAGCGGGTTTTTACGTGTTCTGGAGTCATTTCGTTGCAAGCGGGTTTTTACATACTTCTCTGACATTTAACTGGAAGCGAGGTTTTTAAGTGCTCTGGAGTCATTTCGTTGCAAGCGGGTTTTTAAGTGCTCTGGAGTCATTTCGTTGCAAGCGGGTTTTTAAGTGCTCTGGAGTCATTTCGTTGCAAGCGGGTTTTTACGTGCTCTGGAGTCATTTCGTTGCAAGCGGGTTTTTAAGTGCTCTGGAGTCATTTCGTTGCAAGCGGGTTTTTAAGTGCTCTGGAGTCATTTCGTTGCAAGCGGGTTTTTAAGTGTTCTGGAGTCATTTCGTTGCAAGCGGGTTTTTAAGTGCTCTGGAGTCATTTCGTTGCAATCGGGTTTTTAAGTGTTCTGGAGTCATTTCGTTGCAAGCGGGTTTTTAAGTGCTCTGGAGTTATTTCGTTGCAAGCGGGTTTTTAAGTGCTCTGGAGTCATTTCGTTGCAAGCGGGTTTTTAAGTGCTCTTGAGTCATTTGGTTGAAAGCGGGTTTTTAAATGCTCTGGAGTCATTTCGTTGCAAGCGGGTTTTTAAGTGCTCTGGAGTCATTTCGTTGCAAGCGGGTTTTTAAGTGCTCTGGAGTCATTTCGTTGCAAGCGGGTTTTTACGTGCTCTGGAGTCATTTCGTTGCAAGCGGGTTTTTAAGTGCTCTGGAGTCATTTCGTTGCAAGCGGGTTTTTAAGTGCTCTGGAGTCATTTCGTTGCAAGCGGGTTTTTTAAGTGCTCTGGAGTCATTTCGTTGCAAGCGAGTTTTTAAGTGCTCTGGAGTCATTTCGTTCCAAGCGGGTTTTTAAGTGCTCTGAAGGCATTTCGTTGTAAGCGGGTTTTTAAGTGCTCTGGAGTCATTTAGTTGCAATCGGGTTTTTAAGTACTCTGGAGTCATTTCGTTGCAAGCGGGTTTTTAAGTGCTCTGGAGTCATTTCGTTGCAAGCGGGTTTTTAAGTGCTCTGGAGTCATTTCGTTGCAAGCGGGTTTTTAAGTGCTCTGGAGTCATTTCGTTGCAAGCGGGTTTTTAAATGCTCTGGAGTCATTTCGTTGCAAGCGGGTTTTTAAGTGCTCTGGAATCATTTCGTTGCAAGCGGGTTTTTAAGTGCTCTGGAGTCATTTCGTTCCAAGCGGGTTTTTAAGTGCTCTGAAGGCATTTCGTTGCAAGCGTGTTTTTAAGTGCTCTGAAGGCATTTCGTTGTAAGCGGGTTTTTAAGTGCTCTGGAGTCATTTCGTTGCAAGCAGATTTTTACATGTTCTGGAGTCATTTCGTTGCAAGCGGGTTTTTACATACTTCTCAGACATTTCACTGGAAGCGGGTTTTTTTAAGTGCTCTGTAGGCATTTCGTTGCAAGCGGGTTTTTAAGTACTCTGGAGTCATTTCGTTGCAAGCGTTTTTTACATGCTCTGGAGTAATTTCGTAGCAAGCGGGTTTTTACATAATTCTCTGACATTTAACTGGAAACGAGTTTTTTAAGTGCTCTGGAGTCATTTCGTTGCAAGCGGGTTTTTACATACTTCTCAGACATTTCACTGGAAGCGGGTTTTTTAAGTGCTCTGGAGTCATTTCGTTGCAAGCGGGTTTTTAAGTACTCTGGAGTCATTTCGTTGCAAGCGGGTTTTTAAGTGCTCTGGAGTCATTTCGTTGCAAGCGGGTTTTTAAGTGCTCTGGAGTCATTTCGTTGCAAGCGGGTTTTTAAGTGCTCTGGAGTCACTTCTTTGCAAGCGGGTTTTTAAGTGCTCTGGAGTCATTTTGTTGCAAGCGGGTATTTAAGTGTTCTGGATTCATTTCGTTGCAAGCAGGTTTTTAAGTGCTCTAGAGTCATTTCGTTGCAAGCGGGTTTTTAAGTACTCTGGAGTCATTTCGTTGCAAGCGGGTTTTTAAGTGCTCTGGAGTCATTTCGTTGCAAGCGGGTGTTTAAGTGCTCTGGAGTCATTTCGTTGCAAGCGGGTTTTTAAGTGCTCTGGAGTCATTTCGTTGCAAGCGGGTTTTTAAGTGCTCTGGAGTCATTTCTTTGCATGCGGGTTTTTATGTGTTCTGGATTCATTTCGTTGCAAGCGGGTTTTTAAGTGCTCTGGAGTCATTTCGTTGCAAGCGGGTTTTTAAGTACTCTGGAGTCATTTCGTTGCAAGCGGGTTTTTAAGTGCTCTGAAGGCATTTCGTTGTAAGCGGGTTTTTAAGTGCTCTGGAGTCATTTCGTTGCAAGCGGGTTTTTACGTGTTCTGGAGTCATTTCGTTGCAAGCGGGTTTTTACATACTTCTCTGACATTTAACTGGAAGCGAGGTTTTTAAGTGCTCTGGAGTCATTTCGTTGCAAGCGGGTTTTTAAGTGCTCTGGAGTCATTTCGTTGCAAGCGGGTTTTTAAGTGCTCTGGAGTCATTTCGTTGCAAGCGGGTTTTTACGTGCTCTGGAGTCATTTCGTTGCAAGCGGGTTTTTAAGTGCTCTGGAGTCATTTCGTTGCAAGCGGGTTTTTAAGTGCTCTGGAGTCATTTCGTTGCAAGCGGGTTTTTAAGTGTTCTGGAGTCATTTCGTTGCAAGCGGGTTTTTAAGTGCTCTGGAGTCATTTCGTTGCAATCGGGTTTTTAAGTGTTCTGGAGTCATTTCGTTGCAAGCGGGTTTTTAAGTGCTCTGGAGTTATTTCGTTGCAAGCGGGTTTTTAAGTGCTCTGGAGTCATTTCGTTGCAAGCGGGTTTTTAAGTGCTCTTGAGTCATTTGGTTGAAAGCGGGTTTTTAAATGCTCTGGAGTCATTTCGTTGCAAGCGGGTTTTTAAGTGCTCTGGAGTCATTTCGTTGCAAGCGGGTTTTTAAGTGCTCTGGAGTCATTTCGTTGCAAGCGGGTTTTTACGTGCTCTGGAGTCATTTCGTTGCAAGCGGGTTTTTAAGTGCTCTGGAGTCATTTCGTTGCAAGCGGGTTTTTAAGTGCTCTGGAGTCATTTCGTTGCAAGCGGGTTTTTTAAGTGCTCTGGAGTCATTTCGTTGCAAGCGAGTTTTTAAGTGCTCTGGAGTCATTTCGTTCCAAGCGGGTTTTTAAGTGCTCTGAAGGCATTTCGTTGTAAGCGGGTTTTTAAGTGCTCTGGAGTCATTTCGTTGCAAGTGGGTTTTTACGTGCTCTAGAGTCATTTCGTTGCAAGCTGGTTTTTAAGTGCTCTGGAGTCATTTCTTTGCAAGCGGGTTTTTAAGTGCTCTGGAGTCATTTCGTTGCAAGCGGGTTTTTAAGTGCTCTGGAGTAATTTCGTTGCAAGCGGGTTTTTAAGTGCTCTGGAGTCATTTCGTTGCAAGCGGGTTTTTAAGTGCTCTGGAGTCACTTCGTTGCAAGCGGGTTTTTAAGTGCTCTGGAGTCATTTCGTTGCAATCGGGTTTTGAAGTGCTCTGGAGTCATTTCGTTGCAAGCGGGTTTATACATACTTCTCAGACATTTCACTGAGAGCAGGTTTTTTAAGTGCTCTGGAGTCATTTCGTTGCAAGCGGGTTTTTAAGTGCTCTGGAGTCATTTCGTTGCAAGCGGGTTTTGAAGTGCTCTGGAGTCATTTCGTTGCAAGCGGGTTTTTACATACTTCTCAGACATTTCACTGAGAGCAGGTTTTTTAAGTGCTCTGGAGTCATTTCGTTGCAAGCGGGTTTTTAAGTGCTCTGGAGTCATTTCGTTCCAAGCGGGTTTTTAAGTGCTCTGAAGTCATTTCGTTGTAAGCGGGTTTTTAAGTGCTCTGGAGTCATTTCGTTGCAAGTGGGTTTTTACGTGCTCTGGAGTCATTTCGTTGCAAGCTGGTTTTTAAGTGCTCTGGAGTCATTTCTTTGCAAGCGGGTTTTTAAGTGCTCTGGAGTCATTTCGTTTCAAGCGGGTTTTTAAGTGCTCTGGAGTAATTTCGTTGCAAGCGCGTTTTTAAGTGCTCTGGAATCATTTCGTTGCAAGCGGGTTTTTAAGTGCTCTGGATTCACTTCGTTGCAAACGGGTTTTTAAGTGCTCTGGAGTCATTTCGTTGCAAGCGGGTTTTTAAGTGCTCTGGAGTCATTTCGTTGCAAGCGGGTTTTTAAGTGCTCTGGAGTCACTTCGTTGCAAGCGGGTTTTTAAGTGCTCTGGAGTCATTTCGTTGCAAGCGGGTATTTAAGTGTTCTGGATTCATTTCGTTGCAAGCGGGTTTTTAAGTGCTCTGGAGTCATTTCGTTGCAAGCGGGTTTTTAAGTACTCTGGAGTCATTTCGTTGCAAGCTGGTTTTTAAGTTCTCTGGAGTCATTTCGTTGCAAGCGTGTGTTTAAGTGCTCTGGAGTCATTTCGTTGCAAGCGGGTTTTTAAGTGCTCTGGAGTAATTTCGTTGCAAGCGTGTTTTTACATACTTCTCAGACATTTCACTGAGAGCAGGTTTTTTAAGTGCTCTGGAGTCATTTCGTTGCAAGCGGGTTTTTAAGTACTCTGGAGTCATTTCGTTGCAAGCGGGTTTTTAAGTGCTCTGGAGTCATTTCGTTGCAAGCGGGTTTTTAAGTGCTCTGGAGTCATTTCGTTGCAAGCGGGTTTTTACGTGCTCTGGAGTCATTTCGTTGCAAGCGGGTTTTTAAGTGCTCTGGAGTCATTTCGTTGCAAGCGGGTTTTTAAGTGCTCTGGAGTCATTTCGTTGCAAGCGGGTTTTTAAGTGTTCTGGAGTCATTTCGTTGCAAGCGGGTTTTTAAGTGCTCTGGAGTCATTTCGTTGCAATCGGGTTTTTAAGTGTTCTGGAGTCATTTCGTTGCAAGCGGGTTTTTAAGTGCTCTGGAGTTATTTCGTTGCAAGCGGGTTTTTAAGTGCTCTGGAGTCATTTCGTTGCAAGCGGGTTTTTAAGTGCTCTTGAGTCATTTCGTTGAAAGCGGGTTTTTAAATGCTCTGGAGTCATTTCGTTGCAAGCGGGTTTTTAAGTGCTCTGGAGTCATTTCGTTGCAAGCGGGTTTTTAAGTGCTCTGGAGTCATTTCGTTGCAAGCGGGTTTTTACGTGCTCTGGAGTCATTTCGTTGCAAGCGGGTTTTTAAGTGCTCTGGAGTCATTTCGTTGCAAGCGGGTTTTTAAGTGCTCTGGAGTCATTTCGTTGCAAGCGGGTTTTTTAAGTGCTCTGGAGTCATTTCGTTGCAAGCGAGTTTTTAAGTGCTCTGGAGTCATTTCGTTCCAAGCGGGTTTTTAAGTGCTCTGAAGGCATTTCGTTGTAAGCGGGTTTTTAAGTGCTCTGGAGTCATTTCGTTGCAAGTGGGTTTTTACGTGCTCTAGAGTCATTTCGTTGCAAGCTGGTTTTTAAGTGCTCTGGAGTCATTTCTTTGCAAGCGGGTTTTTAAGTGCTCTGGAGTCATTTCGTTGCAAGCGGGTTTTTAAGTGCTCTGGAGTCATTTCGTTGCAAGCGGGTTTTTAAGTGCTCTGGAGTCATTTCGTTGCAAGCGGGTTTTTAAGTGCTCTGGAGTCACTTCGTTGCAAGCGGGTTTTTAAGTGCTCTGGAGTCATTTCGTTGCAATCGGGTTTTGAAGTGCTCTGGAGTCATTTCGTTGCAAGCGGGTTTATACATACTTCTCAGACATTTCACTGAGAGCAGGTTTTTTAAGTGCTCTGGAGTCATTTCGTTGCAAGCGGGTTTTTAAGTGCTCTGGAGTCATTTCGTTGCAAGCGGGTTTTGAAGTGCTCTGGAGTCATTTCGTTGCAAGCGGGTTTTTACATACTTCTCAGACATTTCACTGAGAGCAGGTTTTTTAAGTGCTCTGGAGTCATTTCGTTGCAAGCGGGTTTTCAAGTGCTCTGGAGTCATTTCGTTGCAAGCGGTTTTTTAAGTGCTCTGGAGTAATTTCGTTGCAAGCGGGTTTTTAAGTGCTATGGAGTCATTTCGTTGCAAGCGGGTTTTTAAGTGCTCTGGAGTCATTTCGTTGCAAGCGGGTTTTTAAGTGCTCTGGAGTCATTTCGTTGCAAGCGGGTTTTAAAGTGCTCTGGAGTCATTTCGTTGCAAGCGGGTTTTTAAGTGCTCTGGAGTCATTTCGTTCCAAGCGGGTTTTTAAGTGCTCTGAAGTCATTTCGTTGTAAGCGGGTTTTTAAGTGCTCTGGAGTCATTTCGTTGCAAGTGGGTTTTTACGTGCTCTGGAGTCATTTCGTTGCAAGCTGGTTTTTAAGTGCTCTGGAGTCATTTCTTTGCAAGCGGGTTTTTAAGTGCTCTGGAGTCATTTCGTTTCAAGCGGGTTTTTAAGTGCTCTGGAGTAATTTCGTTGCAAGCGCGTTTTTAAGTGCTCTGGAATCATTTCGTTGCAAGCGGGTTTTTAAGTGCTCTGGATTCACTTCGTTGCAAACGGGTTTTTAAGTGCTCTGGAGTCATTTCGTTGCAAGCGGGTTTTTAAGTGCTCTGGAGTCATTTCGTTGCAAGCGGGTTTTTAAGTGCTCTGGAGTCACTTCGTTGCAAGCGGGTTTTTAAGTGCTCTGGAGTCATTTCGTTGCAAGCGGGTATTTAAGTGTTCTGGATTCATTTCGTTGCAAGCGGGTTTTTAAGTGCTCTGGAGTCATTTCGTTGCAAGCGGGTTTTTAAGTACTCTGGAGTCATTTCGTTGCAAGCTGGTTTTTAAGTTCTCTGGAGTCATTTCGTTGCAAGCGTGTGTTTAAGTGCTCTGGAGTCATTTCGTTGCAAGCGGGTTTTTAAGTGCTCTGGAGTAATTTCGTTGCAAGCGTGTTTTTACATACTTCTCAGACATTTCACTGAGAGCAGGTTTTTTAAGTGCTCTGGAGTCATTTCGTTGCAAGCGGGTTTTTAAGTACTCTGGAGTCATTTCGTTGCAAGCGGGTTTTTAAGTGCTCTGGAGTCATTTCGTTGCAAGCGGGTTTTTAAGTGCTCTGGAGTCATTTCGTTGCAAGCGGGTTTTTAAGTGCTCTGGAGTCATTTCGTTGCAAGCGGGTTTTTAAGTGCTCTGGAGTCATTTCGTTGCAAGCGGGTTTTTAAGTGCTCTGGATTCATTTCGTTGCAAGCGGATTTTTTAAGTGCTCTGGAGTCATTTCGTTGCAAGCGAGTTTTTAAGTGCTCTGGATTCATTTCGTTCCAAGCGGGTTTTTAAGTGCTCTGAAGGCATTTCGTTGTAAGCGGGTTTTTAAGTGCTCTGGAGTCATTTCGTTGCAAGCGGGTTTTTAAGTGCTCTGGAGTCATTTCGTTGCAAGCGAGTTTTTAAGTGCTCTGGAGTCATTTCGTTGCAAGCGGGTTTTTAAGTGCTCTTGAGTCATTTCGTTGAAAGCGGGTTTTTAAATGCTCTGGAGTCATTTTGTTGCAAGCGGGTTTTTAAGTGCTCTGGAGTCATTTCGTTGCAAGCGGGTTTTTAAGTGCTCTGGAGTCATTTCGTTGCAAGCAGATTTTTAAGTGCTCTGGAGTCATTTCTTTGCATGCGGGTTTTTATGTGTTCTGGATTCATTTCGTTGCAAGCGGGTTTTTAAGTGCTCTAGAGTCATTTCGTTGCAAGCGGGTTTTTAAGTACTCTGGAGTCATTTCGTTGCAAGCGGGTTTTTAAGTGCTCTGAAGGCATTTCGTTGTAAGCGGGTTTTTAAGTGCTCTGGAGTCATTTCGTTGCAAGCGGGTTTTTACGTGTTCTGGAGTCATTTCGTTGCAAGCGGGTTTTTGCATACTTCTCTGACATTTAACTGGAAGCGAGGTTTTTAAGTGCTCTGGAGTCATTTCGTTGCAAGCGGGTTTTTAAGTGCTCTGGAGTCATTTCGTTGCAAGCGTTTTTTACATGCTCTGGAGTCATTTCGTTGCAAGCGGGTTTTTACATACTTCTCAGACATTTCACTGGAAGCTTGTTTTTTAAGTGCTCTGGAGTCATTTCTTTGCAAGCGGGTTTTTAAGTGCTCTGGAGTCCTTTCGTTGCAAGCGGGTGTTTAAGTGCTCAGGAGTCATTTCCTTGCAAGCGGGTTTTTAACTGCTCTGGAGTCATTTCGTTGCATGCGGGTTTTTATGTGTTCTGGATTCATTTCGTTGCAAGCGGGTTTTTAAGTGCTCTGGAGTCATTTCGTTGCAAGCGGGTATTTAAGTGTTCTGGATTCATTTCGTTGCAAGCAGGTTTTTAAGTGCTCTGGAGTCATTTTGTTGCAAGCGGGTATTTAAGTGTTCTGGATTCATTTCGTTGCAAGCAGGTTTTTAAGTGCTCTGGAGTCATTTCGTTGCAAGCGGGTTTTTAAGTGCTCTGGAGTCATTTCGTTGCATGCGGGTTTTTATGTGTTCTGGTTTCATTTCCTTGCAAGCGGGTTTTTAAGTGCTCTGGAGTCATTTCGTTGCAAGCGGGTTTTTAAGTACTCTGGAGTCATTTCGTTGCACGCGGGTTTTTAAGTGCTCTGAAGGCATTTCGTTGTAAGCGTGTTTTTAAGTGCTCTGGAGTCATTTCCTTGCAAGCGGGTTTTTACGTGGTCTGGAGTCATTTCGTTGCAAGCGGGTTTTTACATACTTCTCAGACATTTCACTAGAAGCGGGTTTTTTAAGTGCTCTGTAGGCATTTCGTTGCAAGCGGGTTTTTAAGTACTCTGGAGTCATTTCGTTGCAAGCGTTTTTTACATGCTCTGGAGTCATTTCGTTGCAAGCGAGTTTTTACATACTTCTCAGACATTTCACTGGAAGCTTGTTTTTTAAGTGCTCTGGAGTCATTTCGTTGCAAGCGGGTTTTTAAGTGCTCTGGAGTCCTTTCGTTGCAAGCGGGTGTTTAAGTGCTCAGGAGTCATTTCCTTGCAAGCGGGTTTTTAAGTGCTCTGGAGTCATTTCGTTGCATGCGGTTTTTTATGTGTTCTGGATTCATTTCGTTGCAAGCGGGTTTTTAAGTGCTCTGGAGTCATTTCGTTGCAAGCGGGTTTTTAAGTACTCTGGAGTCATTTCGTTGCAAGCGGGTTTTTAAGTGCTCTGAAGGCATTTCGTTGTAAGCGGGTTTTTAAGTGCTCTGGAGTCATTTCGTTGCAAGCGGGTTTTTACGTATTCTGGAGTCATTTCGTTGCAAGCAGTTTTTTACATACTTCTCAGACATTTCACTGGAAGCGGGTTTTTTAAGTGCTCTGTAGGCATTTCGTTGCAAGCGGGTTTTTAAGTACTCTGGAGTCATTTCGTTGCAAGCGTTTTTTACATGCTCTCGAGTCATTTCGTTGCAAGCGGGTGTTTAAGTGCTCTGGAGTCATTTCGTTGCAAGCGGGTTTTTAAGTGCTCTGGAGTCATTTCGTTGCAAGCGGGTTTTTACATACTTCTCAGACATTTCACTGAGAGCAGGTTTTTTAAGTGCTCTGGAATCATTTCGTTGCAAGCGGGTTTTTAAGTGCTCTGGAGTCATTTCGTTGCATGCGGGTTTTTATGTGTTCTGGATTCATTTCGTTGCAAGCGGGTTTTTAAGTGCTCTGGAGTCATTTCGTTGCAAGCGGGTTTTTAAGTGCTCTGGAGTCATTTCGTTGCAAGCGGGTTTTTACGTGCTCTGGAGTCATTTCGTTGCAAGCGGGTTTTTAAGTGCTCTGGAGTCATTTCGTTGCAAGCGGGTTTTTAAGTGCTCTGGAGTCATTTCGTTGCAAGCGGGTTTTTTAAGTGCTCTGGAGTCATTTCGTTGCAAGCGAGTTTTTAAGTGCTCTGGAGTCATTTCGTTCCAAGCGGGTTTTTAAGTGCTCTGAAGGCATTTCGTTGTAAGCGGGTTTTTAAGTGCTCTGGAGTCATTTCGTTGCAAGTGGGTTTTTACGTGCTCTAGAGTCATTTCGTTGCAAGCTGGTTTTTAAGTGCTCTGGAGTCATTTCTTTGCAAGCGGGTTTTTAAGTGCTCTGGAGTCATTTCGTTGCAAGCGGGTTTTTAAGTGCTCTGGAGTCATTTCGTTGCAAGCGGGTTTTTAAGTGCTCTGGAGTCATTTCGTTGCAAGCGGGTTTTTAAGTGCTCTGGAGTCACTTCGTTGCAAGCGGGTTTTTAAGTGCTCTGGAGTCATTTCGTTGCAATCGGGTTTTGAAGTGCTCTGGAGTCATTTCGTTGCAAGCGGGTTTATACATACTTCTCAGACATTTCACTGAGAGCAGGTTTTTTAAGTGCTCTGGAGTCATTTCGTTGCAAGCGGGTTTTTAAGTGCTCTGGAGTCATTTCGTTGCAAGCGGGTTTTGAAGTGCTCTGGAGTCATTTCGTTGCAAGCGGGTTTTTACATACTTCTCAGACATTTCACTGAGAGCAGGTTTTTTAAGTGCTCTGGAGTCATTTCGTTGCAAGCGGGTTTTCAAGTGCTCTGGAGTCATTTCGTTGCAAGCGGTTTTTTAAGTGCTCTGGAGTAATTTCGTTGCAAGCGGGTTTTTAAGTGCTATGGAGTCATTTCGTTGCAAGCGGGTTTTTAAGTGCTCTGGAGTCATTTCGTTGCAAGCGGGTTTTTAAGTGCTCTGGAGTCATTTCGTTGCAAGCGGGTTTTAAAGTGCTCTGGAGTCATTTCGTTGCAAGCGGGTTTTTAAGTGCTCTGGAGTCATTTCGTTCCAAGCGGGTTTTTAAGTGCTCTGAAGTCATTTCGTTGTAAGCGGGTTTTTAAGTGCTCTGGAGTCATTTCGTTGCAAGTGGGTTTTTACGTGCTCTGGAGTCATTTCGTTGCAAGCTGGTTTTTAAGTGCTCTGGAGTCATTTCTTTGCAAGCGGGTTTTTAAGTGCTCTGGAGTCATTTCGTTTCAAGCGGGTTTTTAAGTGCTCTGGAGTAATTTCGTTGCAAGCGCGTTTTTAAGTGCTCTGGAATCATTTCGTTGCAAGCGGGTTTTTAAGTGCTCTGGATTCACTTCGTTGCAAACGGGTTTTTAAGTGCTCTGGAGTCATTTCGTTGCAAGCGGGTTTTTAAGTGCTCTGGAGTCATTTCGTTGCAAGCGGGTTTTTAAGTGCTCTGGAGTCACTTCGTTGCAAGCGGGTTTTTAAGTGCTCTGGAGTCATTTCGTTGCAAGCGGGTATTTAAGTGTTCTGGATTCATTTCGTTGCAAGCGGGTTTTTAAGTGCTCTGGAGTCATTTCGTTGCAAGCGGGTTTTTAAGTACTCTGGAGTCATTTCGTTGCAAGCTGGTTTTTAAGTTCTCTGGAGTCATTTCGTTGCAAGCGTGTGTTTAAGTGCTCTGGAGTCATTTCGTTGCAAGCGGGTTTTTAAGTGCTCTGGAGTAATTTCGTTGCAAGCGTGTTTTTACATACTTCTCAGACATTTCACTGAGAGCAGGTTTTTTAAGTGCTCTGGAGTCATTTCGTTGCAAGCGGGTTTTTAAGTACTCTGGAGTCATTTCGTTGCAAGCGGGTTTTTAAGTGCTCTGGAGTCATTTCGTTGCAAGCGGGTTTTTAAGTGCTCTGGAGTCATTTCGTTGCAAGCGGGTTTTTAAGTGCTCTGGAGTCATTTCGTTGCAAGCGGGTTTTTAAGTGCTCTGGAGTCATTTCGTTGCAAGCGGGTTTTTAAGTGCTCTGGATTCATTTCGTTGCAAGCGGATTTTTTAAGTGCTCTGGAGTCATTTCGTTGCAAGCGAGTTTTTAAGTGCTCTGGATTCATTTCGTTCCAAGCGGGTTTTTAAGTGCTCTGAAGGCATTTCGTTGTAAGCGGGTTTTTAAGTGCTCTGGAGTCATTTCGTTGCAAGCGGGTTTTTAAGTGCTCTGGAGTCATTTCGTTGCAAGCGAGTTTTTAAGTGCTCTGGAGTCATTTCGTTGCAAGCGGGTTTTTAAGTGCTCTTGAGTCATTTCGTTGAAAGCGGGTTTTTAAATGCTCTGGAGTCATTTTGTTGCAAGCGGGTTTTTAAGTGCTCTGGAGTCATTTCGTTGCAAGCGGGTTTTTAAGTGCTCTGGAGTCATTTCGTTGCAAGCAGATTTTTAAGTGCTCTGGAGTCATTTCTTTGCATGCGGGTTTTTATGTGTTCTGGATTCATTTCGTTGCAAGCGGGTTTTTAAGTGCTCTAGAGTCATTTCGTTGCAAGCGGGTTTTTAAGTACTCTGGAGTCATTTCGTTGCAAGCGGGTTTTTAAGTGCTCTGAAGGCATTTCGTTGTAAGCGGGTTTTTAAGTGCTCTGGAGTCATTTCGTTGCAAGCGGGTTTTTACGTGTTCTGGAGTCATTTCGTTGCAAGCGGGTTTTTGCATACTTCTCTGACATTTAACTGGAAGCGAGGTTTTTAAGTGCTCTGGAGTCATTTCGTTGCAAGCGGGTTTTTAAGTGCTCTGGAGTCATTTCGTTGCAAGCGTTTTTTACATGCTCTGGAGTCATTTCGTTGCAAGCGGGTTTTTACATACTTCTCAGACATTTCACTGGAAGCTTGTTTTTTAAGTGCTCTGGAGTCATTTCTTTGCAAGCGGGTTTTTAAGTGCTCTGGAGTCCTTTCGTTGCAAGCGGGTGTTTAAGTGCTCAGGAGTCATTTCCTTGCAAGCGGGTTTTTAACTGCTCTGGAGTCATTTCGTTGCATGCGGGTTTTTATGTGTTCTGGATTCATTTCGTTGCAAGCGGGTTTTTAAGTGCTCTGGAGTCATTTCGTTGCAAGCGGGTATTTAAGTGTTCTGGATTCATTTCGTTGCAAGCAGGTTTTTAAGTGCTCTGGAGTCATTTTGTTGCAAGCGGGTATTTAAGTGTTCTGGATTCATTTCGTTGCAAGCAGGTTTTTAAGTGCTCTGGAGTCATTTCGTTGCAAGCGGGTTTTTAAGTGCTCTGGAGTCATTTCGTTGCATGCGGGTTTTTATGTGTTCTGGTTTCATTTCCTTGCAAGCGGGTTTTTAAGTGCTCTGGAGTCATTTCGTTGCAAGCGGGTTTTTAAGTACTCTGGAGTCATTTCGTTGCACGCGGGTTTTTAAGTGCTCTGAAGGCATTTCGTTGTAAGCGTGTTTTTAAGTGCTCTGGAGTCATTTCCTTGCAAGCGGGTTTTTACGTGGTCTGGAGTCATTTCGTTGCAAGCGGGTTTTTACATACTTCTCAGACATTTCACTAGAAGCGGGTTTTTTAAGTACTCTGTAGGCATTTCGTTGCAAGCAGGTTTTTAAGTACTCTGGAGTCATTTCGTTGCAAGCGTTTTTTACATGCTCTGGAGTCATTTCGTTGCAAGCGAGTTTTTACATACTTCTCAGACATTTCACTGGAAGCTTGTTTTTTAAGTGCTCTGGAGTCATTTCGTTGCAAGCGGGTTTTTAAGTGCTCTGGAGTCCTTTCGTTGCAAGCGGGTGTTTAAGTACTCAGGAGTCATTTCCTTGCAAGCGGGTTTTTAAGTGCTCAGGAGTCATTTCGTTGCAGGCGGGTTTTTATGTGTTCTGGATTCATTTCGTTGCAAGCGGGTTTTTAAGTGCTCTGGAGTCATTTCGTTGCAAGCGGGTATTTAAGTGTTCTGGATTCATTTCGTTGCAAGCAGGTTTTTAAGTGCTCTGGAGTCATTTTGTTGCAAGCGGGTTTTTAAGTACTCTGGAGTCATTTCGTTGCAAGCGGGTTTTTAAGTGCTCTGGAGTCATTTCGTTGCAAGCAGGTTTTTAAGTGCTCTGGAGTCATTTCGTTGCAAGCGGGTGTTTAAGTGCTCTGGAGTCATTTCGTTGCAAGCGGGTTTTTAAGTGCTCTGGAGTCATTTCGTTGCAAGCGGGTTTTTACATACTTCTCAGACATTTCACTGAGAGCAGGTTTTTTAAGTGCTCTGGAGTCATTTCGTTGCAAGCGGGTTTTTAAGTGCTCTGGAGTCATTTCGTTGCATGCGGGTTTTTATGTGTTCTGGTTTCATTTCCTTGCAAGCGGGTTTTTAAGTGCTCTGGAGTCATTTCGTTGCAAGCGGGTTTTTAAGTACTCTGGAGTCATTTCGTTGCACGCGGGTTTTTAAGTGCTCTGAAGGCATTTCGTTGTAAGCGTGTTTTTAAGTGCTCTGGAGTCATTTTCTTGCAAGCGGGTTTTTACGTGGTCTGGAGTCATTTCGTTGCAAGCGGGTTTTTACATACTTCTCAGACATTTCACTAGAAGCGGGTTTTTTAAGTGCTCTGTAGGCATTTCGTTGCAAGCGGGTTTTTAAGTACTCTGGAGTCATTTTGTTGCAAGCGTTTTTTACATGCTCTGGAGTCATTTCGTTGCAAGCGGGTTTTTACATACTTCTCAGACATTTCACTGGAAGCTTGTTTTTTAAGTGCTCTGGAGTCATTTCGTTGCAAGCGGGTTTTTAAGTGCTCTGGAGTCCTTTCGTTGCAAGCGGGTGTTTAAGTGCTCAGGAGTCATTTCCTTGCAAGCGGGTTTTTAAGTGCTCTGGAGTCATTTCGTTGCATGCGGTTTTTTATGTGTTCTGGATTCATTTCGTTGCAAGCGGGTTTTTAAGTGCTCTGGAGTCATTTCGTTGCAAGCGGGTTTTTAAGTACTCTGGAGTCATTTCGTTGCAATCGGGTTTTTAAGTGCTCTGAAGGCATTTCGTTGTAAGCGGGTTTTTAAGTGCTCTGGAGTCATTTCGTTGCAAGCGGGTTTTTACGTATTCTGGAGTCATTTCGTTGCAAGCAGTTTTTTACATACTTCTCAGACATTTCACTGGAAGCGGGTTTTTTAAGTGCTCTGTAGGCATTTCGTTGCAAGCGGGTTTTTAAGTACTCTGGAGTCATTTCGTTGCAAGCGTTTTTTACATGCTCTCGAGTCATTTCGTTGCAAGCGGGTGTTTAAGTGCTCTGGAGTCATTTCGTTGCAAGCGGGTTTTTAAGTGCTCTGGAGTCATTTCGTTGCAAGCGGGTTTTTACATACTTCTCAGACATTTCACTGAGAGCAGGTTTTTTAAGTGCTCTGGAGTCATTTCGTTGCAAGCGGGTTTTTAAGTGCTCTGGAGTCATTTCGTTGCATGCGGGTTTTTATGTGTTCTGGATTCATTTCGTTGCAAGCGGGTTTTTAAGTGCTCTGGAGTCATTTCGTTGCAAGCGGGTTTTTAAGTACTCTGGAGTCATTTCGTTGCACGCGGGTTTTTAAGTGCTCTGAAGGCATTTCGTTGTAAGCGTGTTTTTAAGTGCTCTGGAGTCATTTCCTTGCAAGCGGGTTTTTACGTGGAATGGAGTCATTTCGTTGCAAGCGGGTTTTTACATACTTCTCAGACATTTCACTAGAAGCGGGTTTTTTAAGTGCTCTGTAGGCATTTCGTTGCAAGCGGGTTTTTAAGTACTCTGGAGTCATTTCGTTGCAAGCGTTTTTTACATGCTCTGGAGTCATTTCGTTGCAAGCGGGTTTTTACATACTTCTCAGACATTTCACTGGAAGCTTGTTTTTTAAGTGCTCTGGAGTCATTTCGTTGCAAGCGGGTTTTTAAGTGCTCTGGAGTCCTTTCGTTGCAAGCGGGTGTTTAAGTGCTCAGGAGTCATTTCCTTGCAAGCGGGTTTTTAAGTGCTCTGGAGTCATTTCGTTGCATGCGGGTTTTTATGTGTTCTGGATTCATTTCGTTGCAAGCGGGTTTTTAAGTGCTCTGGAGTCATTTCGTTGCAAGCGGGTATTTAAGTGTTCTGGATTCATTTCGTTGCAAGCAGGTTTTTAAGTGCTCTGGAGTCATTTTGTTGCAAGCGGGTTTTTAAGTACTCTGGAGTCATTTCGTTGCAAGCGGGTTTTTAAGTGCTCTGGAGTCATTTCGTTGCAAGCGGGTGTTTAAGTGCTCTGGAGTCATTTCGTTGCAAGCGGGTTTTTAAGTGCTCTGGAGTCATTTCGTTGCAAGCGGGTTTTTACATACTTCTCAGACATTTCACTGAGAGCAGGTTTTTTAAGTGCTCTGGAGTCATTTCGTTGCAAGCGGGTTTTTAAGTGCTCTGGAGTCATTTCGTTGCATGCGGGTTTTTATGTGTTCTGGTTTCATTTCCTTGCAAGCGGGTTTTTAAGTGCTCTGGAGTCATTTCGTTGCAAGCGGGTTTTTAAGTACTCTGGAGTCATTTCCTTGCAAGCGGGTTTTTACGTGGTCTGGAGTCATTTCGTTGCAAGCGGGTTTTTACATACTTCTCAGACATTTCACTAGAAGCGGGTTTTTTAAGTGCTCTGTAGGCATTTCGTTGCAAGCGGGTTTTTAAGTACTCTGGAGTCATTTCGTTGCAAGCGTTTTTTACATGCTCTGGAGTCATTTCGTTGCAAGCGGGTTTTTACATACTTCTCAAACATTTCACTGGAAGCTTGTTTTTTAAGTGCTCTGGAGTCATTTCGTTGCAAGCGGGTTTTTAAGTGCTCTGGAGTCCTTTCGTTGCAAGCGGGTGTTTAAGTGCTCAGGAGTCATTTCCTTGCAAGCGGGTTTTTAAGTGCTCTGGAGTCATTTCGTTGCATGCGGTTTTTTATGTGTTCTGGATTCATTTCGTTGCAAGCGGGTTTTTAAGTGCTCTGGAGTCATTTCGTTGCAAGCGGGTTTTTAAGTACTCTGGAGTCATTTCGTTGCAAGCGGGTTTTTAAGTGCTCTGAAGGCATTTCGTTGTAAGCGGGTTTTTAAGTGCTCTGGAGTCATTTCGTTGCAAGCGGGTTTTTACATACTTCTCAGACATTTCACTGGAAGCGGGTTTTTTAAGTGCTCTGGAGTCATTTCGTTGCAAGCGGGTTTTTAAGTACTCTGGAGTCATTTCGTTGCAAGCGGGTTTTTAAGTGCTCTGGAGTCATTTCGTTGCAAGCGGGTGTTTAAGTGCTCTGGAGTCATTTCGTTGCAAGCGGGTTTTTAAGTGCTCTGGAGTCATTTCGTTGCAAGGGGGTTTTTAAGTGCTGTGAAGGCATTTCGTTGTAAGCGGGTTTTTAAGTGCTCTGGAGTCATTTCGTTGCAAGTGGGTTTTTACGTGCTCTGGAGTCATTTCGTTGCAAGCGGGTTTTTAAGTGCTCTGGAGTCATTTCGTTGCAAGCGTTTTTTACATGCTCTCGAGTCATTTCGTTGCAAGCGGGTTTTTACATACTTCTCAGACATTTCACTGGAAGCGGGTTTTTTAAGTGCTCTGTAGGCATTTCGTTGCAAGCGAGTTTTTAAGTACTCTGGAGTCATTTCGTTGCAAGCGTTCTTTACATGCTCTCGAGTCATTTCGTTGCAAGCGGGTTTTTACATACTTCTCTGACATTTAACTGGAAACGAGTTTTTTAAGTGCTCTGGAGTCATTTCGTTGCAAGCGGGTTTTTAAGTGCTCTGGAGTCATTTCGTTGCAAGCGGGTTTTTAAATGCTCTGGAGTCATTTCGTTGCAAGCTGGTTTTTAAGTGCTCTGGAATCATTTCGTTGCAAGCGGGTTTTTAAGTGCTCTGGAGTCATTTCGTTGCAAGCGGGTTTTTAAGTGCTCTGGAGTCATTTCGTTCCAAGCGGGTTTTTAAGTGCTCTGAAGGCATTTCGTTGCAAGCGGGTTTTTAAGTGCTCTGAAGGCATTTCGTTGTAAGCGGGTTTTTAAGTGCTCTGGAGTCATTTCGTTGCAAGCGGATTTTTACATGTTCTGGAGTCATTTCGTTGCAAGCGGGTTTTTACATACTTCTCAGACATTTCACTGGAAGCAGGTTTTTTAAGTGCTCTGTAGGCATTTCCTTGCAAGCGTGTTTTTAAGTACTCTAGAGTCATTTCGTTGCAAGCGTTTTTTACATGCTCTGGAGTCATTTCGTAGCAAGCGGGTTTTTACATACTTCTCTGACATTTAACTGGAAACGAGTTTTTTAAGTGCTCTGGAGTCATTTCGTTGCAAGCGGGTTTTTACATACTTCTCAGACATTTCACTGGAAGCGGGTTTTTTAAGTGCTCTGGAGTCATTTCGTTGCAAGCGGGTTTTTAAGTGCTCTGGAGTAATTTCGTTGCAAGCGTGTTTTTACATACTTCTCAGACATTTCACTGAGAGCAGGTTTTTTAAGTGCTCTGGAGTCATTTCGTTGCAAGCGGGTTTTTAAGTACTCTGGAGTCATTTCGTTGCAAGCGGGTTTTTAAGTGCTCTGGAGTCATTTCGTTGCAAGCGGGTTTTTAAGTGCTCTGGAGTCATTTCGTTGCAAGCGGGTTTTTAAGTGCTCTGGAGTCATTTCGTTGCAAGCGGGTTTTTAAGTGCTCTGGAGTCATTTCGTTGCAAGCGGGTTTTTAAGTGCTCTGGATTCATTTCGTTGCAAGCGGATTTTTTAAGTGCTCTGGAGTCATTTCGTTGCAAGCGAGTTTTTAAGTGCTCTGGATTCATTTCGTTCCAAGCGGGTTTTTAAGTGCTCTGAAGGCATTTCGTTGTAAGCGGGTTTTTAAGTGCTCTGGAGTCATTTCGTTGCAAGCGGGTTTTTAAGTGCTCTGGAGTCATTTCGTTGCAAGCGAGTTTTTAAGTGCTCTGGAGTCATTTCGTTGCAAGCGGGTTTTTAAGTGCTCTTGAGTCATTTCGTTGAAAGCGGGTTTTTAAATGCTCTGGAGTCATTTTGTTGCAAGCGGGTTTTTAAGTGCTCTGGAGTCATTTCGTTGCAAGCGGGTTTTTAAGTGCTCTGGAGTCATTTCGTTGCAAGCAGATTTTTAAGTGCTCTGGAGTCATTTCTTTGCATGCGGGTTTTTATGTGTTCTGGATTCATTTCGTTGCAAGCGGGTTTTTAAGTGCTCTAGAGTCATTTCGTTGCAAGCGGGTTTTTAAGTACTCTGGAGTCATTTCGTTGCAAGCGGGTTTTTAAGTGCTCTGAAGGCATTTCGTTGTAAGCGGGTTTTTAAGTGCTCTGGAGTCATTTCGTTGCAAGCGGGTTTTTACGTGTTCTGGAGTCATTTCGTTGCAAGCGGGTTTTTGCATACTTCTCTGACATTTAACTGGAAGCGAGGTTTTTAAGTGCTCTGGAGTCATTTCGTTGCAAGCGGGTTTTTAAGTGCTCTGGAGTCATTTCGTTGCAAGCGTTTTTTACATGCTCTGGAGTCATTTCGTTGCAAGCGGGTTTTTACATACTTCTCAGACATTTCACTGGAAGCTTGTTTTTTAAGTGCTCTGGAGTCATTTCTTTGCAAGCGGGTTTTTAAGTGCTCTGGAGTCCTTTCGTTGCAAGCGGGTGTTTAAGTGCTCAGGAGTCATTTCCTTGCAAGCGGGTTTTTAACTGCTCTGGAGTCATTTCGTTGCATGCGGGTTTTTATGTGTTCTGGATTCATTTCGTTGCAAGCGGGTTTTTAAGTGCTCTGGAGTCATTTCGTTGCAAGCGGGTATTTAAGTGTTCTGGATTCATTTCGTTGCAAGCAGGTTTTTAAGTGCTCTGGAGTCATTTTGTTGCAAGCGGGTATTTAAGTGTTCTGGATTCATTTCGTTGCAAGCAGGTTTTTAAGTGCTCTGGAGTCATTTCGTTGCAAGCGGGTTTTTAAGTGCTCTGGAGTCATTTCGTTGCATGCGGGTTTTTATGTGTTCTGGTTTCATTTCCTTGCAAGCGGGTTTTTAAGTGCTCTGGAGTCATTTCGTTGCAAGCGGGTTTTTAAGTACTCTGGAGTCATTTCGTTGCACGCGGGTTTTTAAGTGCTCTGAAGGCATTTCGTTGTAAGCGTGTTTTTAAGTGCTCTGGAGTCATTTCCTTGCAAGCGGGTTTTTACGTGGTCTGGAGTCATTTCGTTGCAAGCGGGTTTTTACATACTTCTCAGACATTTCACTAGAAGCGGGTTTTTTAAGTGCTCTGTAGGCATTTCGTTGCAAGCGGGTTTTTAAGTACTCTGGAGTCATTTCGTTGCAAGCGTTTTTTACATGCTCTGGAGTCATTTCGTTGCAAGCGAGTTTTTACATACTTCTCAGACATTTCACTGGAAGCTTGTTTTTTAAGTGCTCTGGAGTCATTTCGTTGCAAGCGGGTTTTTAAGTGCTCTGGAGTCCTTTCGTTGCAAGCGGGTGTTTAAGTGCTCAGGAGTCATTTCCTTGCAAGCGGGTTTTTAAGTGCTCTGGAGTCATTTCGTTGCATGCGGTTTTTTATGTGTTCTGGATTCATTTCGTTGCAAGCGGGTTTTTAAGTGCTCTGGAGTCATTTCGTTGCAAGCGGGTTTTTAAGTACTCTGGAGTCATTTCGTTGCAAGCGGGTTTTTAAGTGCTCTGAAGGCATTTCGTTGTAAGCGGGTTTTTAAGTGCTCTGGAGTCATTTCGTTGCAAGCGGGTTTTTACGTATTCTGGAGTCATTTCGTTGCAAGCAGTTTTTTACATACTTCTCAGACATTTCACTGGAAGCGGGTTTTTTAAGTGCTCTGTAGGCATTTCGTTGCAAGCGAGTTTTTAAGTGCTCTGGAGTCATTTCGTTGCAAGCGGGTTTTTAAGTGCTCTTGAGTCATTTCGTTGTAAGCGGGTTTTTAAGTGCTCTTGAGTCATTTCGTTGAAAGCGGGTTTTTAAATGCTCTGGAGTCATTTTGTTGCAAGCGGGTTTTTAAGTGCTCTGGAGTCATTTCGTTGCAAGCGGGTTTTTAAGTGCTCTGGAGTCATTTCGTTGCAAGCAGATTTTTAAGTGCTCTGGAGTCATTTCTTTGCATGCGGGTTTTTATGTGTTCTGGATTCATTTCGTTGCAAGCGGGTTTTTAAGTGCTCTAGAGTCATTTCGTTGCAAGCGGGTTTTTAAGTACTCTGGAGTCATTTCGTTGCAAGCGGGTTTTTAAGTGCTCTGAAGGCATTTCGTTGTAAGCGGGTTTTTAAGTGCTCTGGAGTCATTTCGTTGCAAGCGGGTTTTTACGTGTTCTGGAGTCATTTCGTTGCAAGCGGGTTTTTGCATACTTCTCTGACATTTAACTGGAAGCGAGGTTTTTAAGTGCTCTGGAGTCATTTCGTTGCAAGCGGGTTTTTAAGTGCTCTGGAGTCATTTCGTTGCAAGCGTTTTTTACATGCTCTGGAGTCATTTCGTTGCAAGCGGGTTTTTACATACTTCTCAGACATTTCACTGGAAGCTTGTTTTTTAAGTGCTCTGGAGTCATTTCTTTGCAAGCGGGTTTTTAAGTGCTCTGGAGTCCTTTCGTTGCAAGCGGGTGTTTAAGTGCTCAGGAGTCATTTCCTTGCAAGCGGGTTTTTAACTGCTCTGGAGTCATTTCGTTGCATGCGGGTTTTTATGTGTTCTGGATTCATTTCGTTGCAAGCGGGTTTTTAAGTGCTCTGGAGTCATTTCGTTGCAAGCGGGTATTTAAGTGTTCTGGATTCATTTCGTTGCAAGCAGGTTTTTAAGTGCTCTGGAGTCATTTTGTTGCAAGCGGGTATTTAAGTGTTCTGGATTCATTTCGTTGCAAGCAGGTTTTTAAGTGCTCTGGAGTCATTTCGTTGCAAGCGGGTTTTTAAGTGCTCTGGAGTCATTTCGTTGCATGCGGGTTTTTATGTTTTCTGGTTTCATTTCCTTGCAAGCGGGTTTTTAAGTGCTCTGGAGTCATTTCGTTGCAAGCGGGTTTTTAAGTACTCTGGAGTCATTTCGTTGCACGCGGGTTTTTAAGTGCTCTGAAGGCATTTCGTTGTAAGCGTGTTTTTAAGTGCTCTGGAGTCATTTCCTTGCAAGCGGGTTTTTACGTGGTCTGGAGTCATTTCGTTGCAAGCGGGTTTTTACATACTTCTCAGACATTTCACTAGAAGCGGGTTTTTTAAGTGCTCTGTAGGCATTTCGTTGCAAGCGGGTTTTTAAGTACTCTGGAGTCATTTCGTTGCAAGCGTTTTTTACATGCTCTGGAGTCATTTCGTTGCAAGCGAGTTTTTACATACTTCTCAGACATTTCACTGGAAGCTTGTTTTTTAAGTGCTCTGGAGTCATTTCGTTGCAAGCGGGTTTTTAAGTGCTCTGGAGTCCTTTCGTTGCAAGCGGGTGTTTAAGTGCTCAGGAGTCATTTCCTTGCAAGCGGGTTTTTAAGTGCTCTGGAGTCATTTCGTTGCATGCGGTTTTTTATGTGTTCTGGATTCATTTCGTTGCAAGCGGGTTTTTAAGTGCTCTGGAGTCATTTCGTTGCAAGCGGGTTTTTAAGTACTCTGGAGTCATTTCGTTGCAAGCGGGTTTTTAAGTGCTCTGAAGGCATTTCGTTGTAAGCGGGTTTTTAAGTGCTCTGGAGTCATTTCGTTGCAAGCGGGTTTTTACGTATTCTGGAGTCATTTCGTTGCAAGCAGTTTTTTACATACTTCTCAGACATTTCACTGGAAGCGGGTTTTTTAAGTGCTCTGTAGGCATTTCGTTGCAAGCGGGTTTTTAAGTACTCTGGAGTCATTTCGTTGCAAGCGTTTTTTACATGCTCTCGAGTCATTTCGTTGCAAGCGGGTGTTTAAGTGCTCTGGAGTCATTTCGTTGCAAGCGGGTTTTTAAGTGCTCTGGAGTCATTTCGTTGCAAGCGGGTTTTTACATACTTCTCAGACATTTCACTGAGAGCAGGTTTTTTAAGTGCTCTGGAATCATTTCGTTGCAAGCGGGTTTTTAAGTGCTCTGGAGTCATTTCGTTGCATGCGGGTTTTTATGTGTTCTGGATTCATTTCGTTGCAAGCGGGTTTTTAAGTGCTCTGGAGTCATTTCGTTGCAAGCGGGTTTTTAAGTACTCTGGAGTCATTTCGTTGCACGCGGGTTTTTAAGTGCTCTGAAGGCATTTCGTTGTAAGCGTGTTTTTAAGTGCTCTGGAGTCATTTCCTTGCAAGCGGGTTTTTACGTGGTCTGGAGTCATTTCGTTGCAAGCGGGTTTTTACATACTTCTCAGACATTTCACTAGAAGCGGGTTTTTTAAGTGCTCTGTAGGCATTTCGTTGCAAGCGGGTTTTTAAGTACTCTGGAGTCATTTCGTTGCAAGCGTTTTTTAAATGCTCTGGAGTCATTTCGTTGCAAGCGGGTTTTTACATACTTCTCAGACATTTCACTGGAAGCTTGTTTTTTAAGTGCTCTGGAGTCATTTCGTTGCAAGCGGGTTTTTAAGTGCTCTGGAGTCCTTTCGTTGCAAGCGGGTGTTTAAGTACTCAGGAGTCATTTCCTTGCAAGCGGGTTTTTAAGTGCTCAGGAGTCATTTCGTTGCAGGCGGGTTTTTATGTGTTCTGGATTCATTTCGTTGCAAGCGGGTTTTTAAGTGCTCTGGAGTCATTTCGTTGCAAGCGGGTATTTAAGTGTTCTGGATTCATTTCGTTGCAAGCAGGTTTTTAAGTGCTCTGGAGTCATTTTGTTGCAAGCGGGTTTTTAAGTACTCTGGAGTCATTTCGTTGCAAGCGGGTTTTTAAGTGCTCTGGAGTCATTTCGTTGCAAGCAGGTTTTTAAGTGCTCTGGAGTCATTTCGTTGCAAGCGGGTGTTTAAGTGCTCTGGAGTCATTTCGTTGCAAGCGGGTTTTTAAGTGCTCTGGAGTCATTTCGTTGCAAGCGGGTTTTTACATACTTCTCAGACATTTCACTGAGAGCAGGTTTTTTAAGTGCTCTGGAGTCATTTCGTTGCAAGCGGGTTTTTAAGTGCTCTGGAGTCATTTCGTTGCATGCGGGTTTTTATGTGTTCTGGTTTCATTTCCTTGCAAGCGGGTTTTTAAGTGCTCTGGAGTCATTTCGTTGCAAGCGGGTTTTTAAGTACTCTGGAGTCATTTCGTTGCACGCGGGTTTTTAAGTGCTCTGAAGGCATTTCGTTGTAAGCGTGTTTTTAAGTGCTCTGGAGTCATTTTCTTGCAAGCGGGTTTTTACGTGGTCTGGAGTCATTTCGTTGCAAGCGGGTTTTTACATACTTCTCAGACATTTCACTAGAAGCGGGTTTTTTAAGTGCTCTGTAGGCATTTCGTTGCAAGCGGGTTTTTAAGTACTCTGGAGTCATTTTGTTGCAAGCGTTTTTTACATGCTCTGGAGTCATTTCGTTGCAAGCGGGTTTTTACATACTTCTCAGACATTTCACTGGAAGCTTGTTTTTTAAGTGCTCTGGAGTCATTTCGTTGCAAGCGGGTTTTTAAGTGCTCTGGAGTCCTTTCGTTGCAAGCGGGTGTTTAAGTGCTCAGGAGTCATTTCCTTGCAAGCGGGTTTTTAAGTGCTCTGGAGTCATTTCGTTGCATGCGGTTTTTTATGTGTTCTGGATTCATTTCGTTGCAAGCGGGTTTTTAAGTGCTCTGGAGTCATTTCGTTGCAAGCGGGTTTTTAAGTACTCTGGAGTCATTTCGTTGCAATCGGGTTTTTAAGTGCTCTGAAGGCATTTCGTTGTAAGCGGGTTTTTAAGTGCTCTGGAGTCATTTCGTTGCAAGCGGGTTTTTACGTATTCTGGAGTCATTTCGTTGCAAGCAGTTTTTTACATACTTCTCAGACATTTCACTGGAAGCGGGTTTTTTAAGTGCTCTGTAGGCATTTCGTTGCAAGCGGGTTTTTAAGTACTCTGGAGTCATTTCGTTGCAAGCGTTTTTTACATGCTCTCGAGTCATTTCGTTGCAAGCGGGTGTTTAAGTGCTCTGGAGTCATTTCGTTGCAAGCGGGTTTTTAAGTGCTCTGGAGTCATTTCGTTGCAAGCGGGTTTTTACATACTTCTCAGACATTTCACTGAGAGCAGGTTTTTTAAGTGCTCTGGAGTCATTTCGTTGCAAGCGGGTTTTTAAGTGCTCTGGAGTCATTTCGTTGCATGCGGGTTTTTATGTGTTCTGGATTCATTTCGTTGCAAGCGGGTTTTTAAGTGCTCTGGAGTCATTTCGTTGCAAGCGGGTTTTTAAGTACTCTGGAGTCATTTCGTTGCACGCGGGTTTTTAAGTGCTCTGAAGGCATTTCGTTGTAAGCGTGTTTTTAAGTGCTCTGGAGTCATTTCCTTGCAAGCGGGTTTTTACGTGGAATGGAGTCATTTCGTTGCAAGCGGGTTTTTACATACTTCTCAGACATTTCACTAGAAGCGGGTTTTTTAAGTGCTCTGTAGGCATTTCGTTGCAAGCGGGTTTTTAAGTACTCTGGAGTCATTTCGTTGCAAGCGTTTTTTACATGCTCTGGAGTCATTTCGTTGCAAGCGGGTTTTTACATACTTCTCAGACATTTCACTGGAAGCTTGTTTTTTAAGTGCTCTGGAGTCATTTCGTTGCAAGCGGGTTTTTAAGTGCTCTGGAGTCCTTTCGTTGCAAGCGGGTGTTTAAGTGCTCAGGAGTCATTTCCTTGCAAGCGGGTTTTTAAGTGCTCTGGAGTCATTTCGTTGCATGCGGGTTTTTATGTGTTCTGGATTCATTTCGTTGCAAGCGGGTTTTTAAGTGCTCTGGAGTCATTTCGTTGCAAGCGGGTATTTAAGTGTTCTGGATTCATTTCGTTGCAAGCAGGTTTTTAAGTGCTCTGGAGTCATTTTGTTGCAAGCGGGTTTTTAAGTACTCTGGAGTCATTTCGTTGCAAGCGGGTTTTTAAGTGCTCTGGAGTCATTTCGTTGCAAGCGGGTGTTTAAGTGCTCTGGAGTCATTTCGTTGCAAGCGGGTTTTTAAGTGCTCTGGAGTCATTTCGTTGCAAGCGGGTTTTTACATACTTCTCAGACATTTCACTGAGAGCAGGTTTTTTAAGTGCTCTGGAGTCATTTCGTTGCAAGCGGGTTTTTAAGTGCTCTGGAGTCATTTCGTTGCATGCGGGTTTTTATGTGTTCTGGTTTCATTTCCTTGCAAGCGGGTTTTTAAGTGCTCTGGAGTCATTTCGTTGCAAGCGGGTTTTTAAGTACTCTGGAGTCATTTCCTTGCAAGCGGGTTTTTACGTGGTCTGGAGTCATTTCGTTGCAAGCGGGTTTTTACATACTTCTCAGACATTTCACTAGAAGCGGGTTTTTTAAGTGCTCTGTAGGCATTTCGTTGCAAGCGGGTTTTTAAGTACTCTGGAGTCATTTCGTTGCAAGCGTTTTTTACATGCTCTGGAGTCATTTCGTTGCAAGCGGGTTTTTACATACTTCTCAGACATTTCACTGGAAGCTTGTTTTTTAAGTGCTCTGGAGTCATTTCGTTGCAAGCGGGTTTTTAAGTGCTCTGGAGTCCTTTCGTTGCAAGCGGGTGTTTAAGTGCTCAGGAGTCATTTCCTTGCAAGCGGGTTTTTAAGTGCTCTGGAGTCATTTCGTTGCATGCGGTTTTTTATGTGTTCTGGATTCATTTCGTTGCAAGCGGGTTTTTAAGTGCTCTGGAGTCATTTCGTTGCAAGCGGGTTTTTAAGTACTCTGGAGTCATTTCGTTGCAAGCGGGTTTTTAAGTGCTCTGAAGGCATTTCGTTGTAAGCGGGTTTTTAAGTGCTCTGGAGTCATTTCGTTGCAAGCGGGTTTTTACATACTTCTCAGACATTTCACTGGAAGCGGGTTTTTTAAGTGCTCTGGAGTCATTTCGTTGCAAGCGGGTTTTTAAGTACTCTGGAGTCATTTCGTTGCAAGCGGGTTTTTAAGTGCTCTGGAGTCATTTCGTTGCAAGCGGGTGTTTAAGTGCTCTGGAGTCATTTCGTTGCAAGCGGGTTTTTAAGTGCTCTGGAGTCATTTCGTTGCAAGGGGGTTTTTAAGTGCTGTGAAGGCATTTCGTTGTAAGCGGGTTTTTAAGTGCTCTGGAGTCATTTCGTTGCAAGTGGGTTTTTACGTGCTCTGGAGTCATTTCGTTGCAAGCGGGTTTTTAAGTGCTCTGGAGTCATTTCGTTGCAAGCGTTTTTTACATGCTCTCGAGTCATTTCGTTGCAAGCGGGTTTTTACATACTTCTCAGACATTTCACTGGAAGCGGGTTTTTTAAGTGCTCTGTAGGCATTTCGTTGCAAGCGAGTTTTTAAGTACTCTGGAGTCATTTCGTTGCAAGCGTTCTTTACATGCTCTCGAGTCATTTCGTTGCAAGCGGGTTTTTACATACTTCTCTGACATTTAACTGGAAACGAGTTTTTTAAGTGCTCTGGAGTCATTTCGTTGCAAGCGGGTTTTTAAGTGCTCTGGAGTCATTTCGTTGCAAGCGGGTTTTTAAATGCTCTGGAGTCATTTCGTTGCAAGCTGGTTTTTAAGTGCTCTGGAATCATTTCGTTGCAAGCGGGTTTTTAAGTGCTCTGGAGTCATTTCGTTGCAAGCGGGTTTTTAAGTGCTCTGGAGTCATTTCGTTCCAAGCGGGTTTTTAAGTGCTCTGAAGGCATTTCGTTGCAAGCGGGTTTTTAAGTGCTCTGAAGGCATTTCGTTGTAAGCGGGTTTTTAAGTGCTCTGGAGTCATTTCGTTGCAAGCGGATTTTTACATGTTCTGGAGTCATTTCGTTGCAAGCGGGTTTTTACATACTTCTCAGACATTTCACTGGAAGCAGGTTTTTTAAGTGCTCTGTAGGCATTTCCTTGCAAGCGTGTTTTTAAGTACTCTAGAGTCATTTCGTTGCAAGCGTTTTTTACATGCTCTGGAGTCATTTCGTAGCAAGCGGGTTTTTACATACTTCTCTGACATTTAACTGGAAACGAGTTTTTTAAGTGCTCTGGAGTCATTTCGTTGCAAGCGGGTTTTTACATACTTCTCAGACATTTCACTGGAAGCGGGTTTTTTAAGTGCTCTGGAGTCATTTCGTTGCAAGCGGGTTTTTAAGTACTCTGGAGTCATTTCGTTGCAAGCGGGTTTTTAAGTGCTCTGCAGTCATTTCGTTGCAAGCGGGTTTTTAAGTGCTCTGGAGTCATTTCGTTGCAAGCGGGTTTTTAAGTGCTCTGGAGTCACTTCGTTGCAAGCGGGTTTTTAAGTGCTCTGGAGTCATCTTGTTGCAAGCGGGTATTTAAGTGTTCTGGATTCATTTCGTTGCAAGCAGGTTTTTAAGTGCTCTAGAGTCATTTCGTTGCAAGCGGGTTTTTAAGTACTCTGGAGTCATTTCGTTGCAAGCGGGTTTTTAAGTGCTCTGGAGTCATTTTGTTGCAAGCGGGTGTTTAAGTGCTCTGGAGTCATTTCGTTGCAAGCGGGTTTTTAAGTGCTCTGGAGTCATTTCGTTGCAAGCGGATTTTTAAGTGCTCTGGAGTCATTTCTTTGCATGCGGGTTTTTATGTGTTCTGGATTCATTTCGTTGCAAGCGGGTTTTTAAGTGCTCTGGAGTCATTTCGTTGCAAGCGGGTTTTTAAGTACTCTGGAGTCATTTCGTTGCAAGCGGGTTTTTAAGTGCTCTGAAGGCATTTCGTTGTAAGCGGGTTTTTAAGTGCTCTGGAGTCATTTCGTTGCAAGCGGGTTTTTACGTGTTCTGGAGTCATTTCGTTGCAAGCGGGTTTTTACATACTTCTCTGACATTTAACTGGAAGCGAGGTTTTTAAGTGCTCTGGAGTCATTTCGTTGCAAGCGGGTTTTTAAGTGCTCTGGAGTCATTTCGTTGCAAGCGGGTTTTTACATACTTCTCAGACATTTCACTGAGAGCAGGTTTTTTAAGTGCTCTGGAGTCTTTTCGTTGCAAGCGGGTTTTTAAGTGCTCTGGAGTCATTTCGTTGCAAGCGGGTTTTTAAGTGCTCTGGAGTCATTCCGTTGCAAGCGGGTTTTTAAGTGCTCTGGAGTCATTTCGTTGCAAGCGGGTTTTTAAGTGCTCTGGAGTCATTTCGTTGCAAGCGGGTTTTTACATACTTCTCAGACATTTCACTGAGAGCAGGTTTTTTAAGTGCTCTGGAGTCTTTTCGTTGCAAGCGGGTTTTTAAGTGCTCTGGAGTCATTTCGTTGCAAGCGGGTTTTTAAGTGCTCTGGAGTCATTTCGTTGCAAGCGGGTTTTTAAGTGCTCTGGAGTCATTTCGTTGCAAGCGGGTTTTTAAGTGCTCTGGAGTCATTTCGTTGCAAGCGGGTTTTTAAGTGCTCTGGAGTCATTTCGTTGCAAGCGGGTTTTTAAGTGCTCTGGAGTCATTTCGTTGCAAGCGGGTTTTTAAATGCTCTGGAGTCATTTCGTTGCAAGCGGGTTTTTAAGTGCTCTGGAGTCATTTCGTTGCAAGCGGGTTTTTAAGTGCTCTGGAGTCACTTCGTTGCAAGCGGGTTTTTAAGTGCTCTGGAGTCATTTTGTTGCAAGCGGGTATTTAAGTGTTCTGGATTCATTTCGTTGCAAGCAGGTTTTTAAGTGCTCTAGAGTCATTTCGTTGCAAGCGGGTTTTTAAGTACTCTGGAGTCATTTCGTTGCAAGCGGGTTTTTAAGTGCTCTGGAGTCATTTTGTTGCAAGCGGGTGTTTAAGTGCTCTGGAGTCATTTCGTTGCAAGCGGGTTTTTAAGTGCTCTGGAGTCATTTCGTTGCAAGCGGATTTTTAAGTGCTCTGGAGTCATTTCTTTGCATGCGGGTTTTTATGTGTTCTGGATTCATTTCGTTGCAAGCGGGTTTTTAAGTGCTCTGGAGTCATTTCGTTGCAAGCGGGTTTTTAAGTACTCTGGAGTCATTTCGTTGCAAGCGGGTTTTTAAGTGCTCTGAAGGCATTTCGTTGTAAGCGGGTTTTTAAGTGCTCTGGAGTCATTTCGTTGCAAGCGGGTTTTTACGTGTTCTGGAGTCATTTCGTTGCAAGCGGGTTTTTACATACTTCTCTGACATTTAACTGGAAGCGAGGTTTTTAAGTGCTCTGGAGTCATTTCGTTGCAAGCGGGTTTTTAAGTGCTCTGGAGTCATTTCGTTGCAAGCGGGTTTTTACATACTTCTCAGACATTTCACTGAGAGCAGGTTTTTTAAGTGCTCTGGAGTCTTTTCGTTGCAAGCGGGTTTTTAAGTGCTCTGGAGTCATTTCGTTGCAAGCGGGTTTTTAAGTGCTCTGGAGTCATTTCGTTGCAAGCGGGTTTTTAAGTGCTCTGGAGTCATTTCGTTGCAAGCGGGTTTTTAAGTGCTCTGGAGTCATTTCGTTGCAAGCGGGTTTTTAAGTGCTCTGGAGTCATTTCGTTGCAAGCGGGTTTTTACATACTTCTCAGACATTTCACTGAGAGCAGGTTTTTTAAGTGCTCTGGAGTCTTTTCGTTGCAAGCGGGTTTTTAAGTGCTCTGGAGTCATTTCGTTGCAAGCGGGTTTTTAAGTGCTCTGGAGTCATTTCGTTGCAAGCGGGTTTTTAAGTGCTCTGGAGTCATTTCGTTGCAAGCGGGTTTTTAAGTGCTCTGGAGTCATTTCGTTGCAAGCGGGTTTTTAAGTGCTCTGGAGTCATTTCGTTGCAAGCGGGTTTTTAAGTGCTCTGGAGTCATTTCGTTGCAAGCGGGTTTTTAAATGCTCTGGAGTCATTTCGTTGCAAGCGGGTTTTTAAGTGCTCTGGAGTCATTTCGTTGCAAGCGGGTTTTTAAGTGCTCTGGAGTCATTTCGTTGCAAGCGGGTTTTTAAGTGCTCTGGAGTCATTTCGTTGCAAGCGGGTTTTTAAATGCTCTGGAGTCATTTCGTTGCAAGCGGCTTTTTAAGTGCTCTGGAATCATTTCGTTGCAAGCGGGTTTTTAAGTGCTCTGGAGTCATTTCGTTGCAAGCGGGTTTTTAAGTGCTCTGGAGTCATTTCGTTCCAAGCGGGTTTTTAAGTGCTCTGAAGGCATTTCGTTGCAAGCGGGTTTTTAAGTGCTCTGAAGGCATTTCGTTGTAAGCGGGTTTTTAAGTGCTCTGGAGTCATTTCGTTGCAAGCGGATTTTTACATGTTCTGGAGTCATTTCGTTGCAAGCGGGTTTTTACATACTTCTCAGACATTTCACTGGAAGCGGGTTTTTTAAGTGCTCTGTAGGCATTTCGTTGCAAGCGGGTTTTTAAGTACTCTGGAGTCATTTCGTTGCAAGCGTTTTTTACATGCTCTGGAGTCATTTCGTAGCAAGCGGGTTTTTACATACTTCTCTGACATTTAACTGGAAACGAGTTTTTTAAGTGCTCTGGAGTCATTTCGTTGCAAGCGGGTTTTTACATACTTCTCAGACATTTCACTGGAAGCGGGTTTTTTAAGTGCTCTGGAGTCATTTCGTTGCAAGCGGGTTTTTAAGTACTCTGGAGTCATTTCGTTGCAAGCGGGTTTTTAAGTGCTCTGGAGTCATTTCGTTGCAAGCGGGTTTTTAAGTGCTCTGGAGTCATTTCGTTGCAAGCGGGTTTTTAAGTGCTCTGGAGTCATTTCGTTGCAAGCGGGTTTTTAAGTGCTCTGGAGTCATTTCGTTGCAAGCGGGTTTTTAAATGCTCTGGAGTCATTTCGTTGCAAGCGGGTTTTTAAGTGCTCTGGAGTCATTTCGTTGCAAGCGGGTTTTTAAGTGCTCTGGAGTCATTTCGTTGCAAGCGGGTTTTTAAGTGCTCTGGAGTCATTTCGTTGCAAGCGTGTTTTTAAATGCTCTGGAGTCATTTCGTTGCAAGCGGCTTTTTAAGTGCTCTGGAATCATTTCGTTGCAAGCGGGTTTTTAAGTGCTCTGGAGTCATTTTGTTGCAAGCGGGTTTTTAAGTGCTCTGGAGTCATTTCGTTCCAAGCGGGTTTTTAAGTGCTCTGAAGGCATTTCGTTGCAAGCGGGTTTTTAAGTGCTCTGAAGGCATTTCGTTGTAAGCGGGTTTTTAAGTGCTCTGGAGTCATTTCGTTGCAAGCGGATTTTTACATGTTCTGGAGTCATTTCGTTGCAAGCGGGTTTTTACATACTTCTCAGACATTTCACTGGAAGCGGGTTTTTTAAGTGCTCTGTAGGCATTTCGTTGCAAGCGGGTTTTTAAGTACTCTGGAGTCATTTCGTTCCAAGCGGGTTTTTAAGTGCTCTGAAGGCATTTCGTTGCAAGCGGGTTTTTAAGTGCTCTGAAGGCATTTCGTTGTAAGCGGGTTTTTAAGTGCTCTGGAGTCATTTCGTTGCAAGCGGATTTTTACATGCTCTGGAGTCATTTCGTAGCAAGCGGGTTTTTACATACTTCTCTGACATTTAACTGGAAACGAGTTTTTTAAGTGCTCTGGAGTCATTTCGTTGCAAGCGGGTTTTTACATACTTCTCAGACATTTCACTGGAAGCGGGTTTTTTAAGTGCTCTGGAGTCATTTCGTTGCAAGCGGGTTTTTAAGTACTCTGGAGTCATTTCGTTGCAAGCGGGTTTTTAAGTGCTCTGGAGTCATTTCGTTGCAAGCGGGTTTTTAAGTGCTCTGGAGTCATTTCGTTGCAAGCGGGTTTTTAAGTGCTCTGGAGTCACTTCGTTGCAAGCGGGTTTTTAAGTGCTCTGGAGTCATTTTGTTGCAAGCGGGTATTTAAGTGTTCTGGATTCATTTCGTTGCAAGCAGGTTTTTAAGTGCTCTAGAGTCATTTCGTTGCAAGCGGGTTTTTAAGTACTCTGGAGTCATTTCGTTGCAAGCGGGTTTTTAAGTGCTCTGGAGTCATTTCGTTGCAAGCGGGTGTTTAAGTGCTCTGGAGTCATTTCGTTGCAAGCGGGTTTTTAAGTGCTCTGGAGTCATTTCGTTGCAAGCGGATTTTTAAGTGCTCTGGAGTCATTTCTTTGCATGCGGGTTTTTATGTGTTCTGGATTCATTTCGTTGCAAGCGGGTTTTTAAGTGCTCTGGAGTCATTTCGTTGCAAGCGGGTTTTTAAGTACTCTGGAGTCATTTCGTTGCAAGCGGGTTTTTAAGTGCTCTGAAGGCATTTCGTTGTAAACGGGTTTTTAAGTGCTCTGGAGTCATTTCGTTGCAAGCGGGTTTTTACGTGTTCTGGAGGCATTTCGTTGCAAGCGGGTTTTTACATACTTCTCTGACATTTAACTGGAAGCGAGGTTTTTAAGTGCTCTGGAGTCATTTCGTTGCAAGCGGGTTTTTAAGTGCTCTGGAGTCATTTCGTTGCAAGCGGGTTTTTACATACTTCTCAGACATTTCACTGAGAGCAGGTTTTTTAAGTGCTCTGGAGTCTTTTTGTTGCAAGCGGGTTTTTAAGTGCTCTGGAGTCATTTCGTTGCAAGCGGGTTTTTAAGTGTTCTGCAGTCATTTCGTTGCAAGCGGGTTTTTAAGTGCTCTGGAGTCATTTCGTTGCAAGCGCGTTTTTAAGTGCTCTGGAGTCATTTAGTTGCAATCGGGTTTTTAAGTACTCTGGAGTCATTTCGTTGCAACCGGGTTTTTAAGTGCTCTGGAGTCATTTCGTTGCAAGCGGGTTTTTAAGTGCTCTGGAGTCATTTCGTTGCAAGTGGGTTTTTAAGTGCTCTGGAGTCATTTCTTTGCAAGCGGGTTTTTAAATGCTCTGGAGTCATTTCTTTGCATGCGGGTTTTTATGTGTTCTGGATTCATTTCGTTGCAAGCGGGTTTTTAAGTGCTCTGGAGTCATTTCGTTGCAAGCGGGTTTTTAAGTACTCTGGAGTCATTTCGTTGCAAGCGGGTTTTTAAGTGCTCTGAAGGCATTTCGTTGTAAGCGGGTTTTTAAGTGCTCTGGAGTAATTTCGTTGCAAGCGGGTTTTTACGTGTTCTGGAGTCATTTCGTTGCAAGCGGGTTTTTACATACTTCTCTGACATTTAACTGGAAGCGAGGTTTTTAAGTGCTCTGGAGTCATTTCGTTGCAAGCGGGTTTTTAAGTGCTCTGGAGTCATTTCGTTGCAAGCGGGTTTTTAAGTGCTCTGGAGTCATTTCTTTGCAAGCGGGTTTTTACGTGCTCTGGAGTCATTTCGTTGCAAGCTGGTTTTTAAGTGCTCTGGAGTCATTTCTTTGCAAGCGGGTTTTTAAGTGCTCTGGAGTCATTTCGTTGCAAGCTGGTTTTTAAGTGCTCTGGAGTCATTTCGTTGCAAGCGGATTTTTAAGTGCTCTGGAGTCATTTCTTTGCATGCGGGTTTTTATGTGTTCTGGATTCATTTCGTTGCAAGCGGGTTTTTAAGTGCTCTGGAGTCATTTCGTTGCAAGCGGGTTTTTAAGTACTCTGGAGTCATTTCGTTGCATGCGGGTTTTTAAGTGCTCTGAAGGCATTTCGTTGTAAGCGGGTTTTTAAGTGCTCTGGAGTCATTTCGTTGCAAGCGGGTTTTTACGTGTTCTGGAGTCATTTCGTTGCAAGCGGGTTTTTACATACTTCTCTGACATTTAACTGGAAGCGAGGTTTTTAAGTGCTCTGGAGTCATTTCGTTGCAAGCGGGTTTTTAAGTGCTCTGGAGTCATTTCGTTGCAAGCGGGTTTTTACATACTTCTCAGACATTTCACTGAGAGCAGGTTTTTTAAGTGCTCTGGAGTCATTTCGTTGCAAGCGGGTTTTAAAGTGCTCTGGAGTCATTTCGTTGCAAGCGGGTTTTTAAGTGCTCAGGAGTCATTTCGTTGCAAGCGGGTTTTTAAGTGCTCTGGAGTCATTTCGTTGCAAGCGGGTTTTTAAGTGCTCTGGAGTCATTTCGTTGCAAGCGTGTTTTTAAATGCTCTGGAGTCATTTCGTTGCAAGCGGCTTTTTAAGTGCTCTGGAATCATTTCGTTGCAAGCGGGTTTTTAAGTGCTCTGGAGTCATTTTGTTGCAAGCGGGTTTTTAAGTGCTCTGGAGTCATTTCGTTCCAAGCGGGTTTTTAAGTGCTCTGAAGGCATTTCGTTGCAAGCGGGTTTTTAAGTGCTCTGAAGGCATTTCGTTGTAAGCGGGTTTTTAAGTGCTCTGGAGTCATTTCGTTGCAAGCGGATTTTTACATGTTCTGGAGTCATTTCGTTGCAAGCGGGTTTTTACATACTTCTCAGACATTTCACTGGAAGCGGGTTTTTTAAGTGCTCTGTAGGCATTTCGTTGCAAGCGGGTTTTTAAGTACTCTGGAGTCATTTCGTTCCAAGCGGGTTTTTAAGTGCTCTGAAGGCATTTCGTTGCAAGCGGGTTTTTAAGTGCTCTGAAGGCATTTCGTTGTAAGCGGGTTTTTAAGTGCTCTGGAGTCATTTCGTTGCAAGCGGATTTTTACATGCTCTGGAGTCATTTCGTAGCAAGCGGGTTTTTACATACTTCTCTGACATTTAACTGGAAACGAGTTTTTTAAGTGCTCTGGAGTCATTTCGTTGCAAGCGGGTTTTTACATACTTCTCAGACATTTCACTGGAAGCAGGTTTTTTAAGTGCTCTGGAGTCATTTCGTTGCAAGCGGGTTTTTAAGTACTCTGGAGTCATTTCGTTGCAAGCGGGTTTTTAAGTGCTCTGGAGTCATTTCGTTGCAAGCGGGTTTTTAAGTGCTCTGGAGTCATTTCGTTGCAAGCGGGTTTTTAAGTGCTCTGGAGTCACTTCGTTGCAAGCGGGTTTTTAAGTGCTCTGGAGTCATTTTGTTGCAAGCGGGTATTTAAGTGTTCTGGATTCATTTCGTTGCAAGCAGGTTTTTAAGTGCTCTAGAGTCATTTCGTTGCAAGCGGGTTTTTAAGTACTCTGGAGTCATTTCGTTGCAAGCGGGTTTTTAAGTGCTCTGGAGTCATTTCGTTGCAAGCGGGTGTTTAAGTGCTCTGGAGTCATTTCGTTGCAAGCGGGTTTTTAAGTGCTCTGGAGTCATTTCGTTGCAAGCGGATTTTTAAGTGCTCTGGAGTCATTTCTTTGCATGCGGGTTTTTATGTGTTCTGGATTCATTTCGTTGCAAGCGGGTTTTTAAGTGCTCTGGAGTCATTTCGTTGCAAGCGGGTTTTTAAGTACTCTGGAGTCATTTCGTTGCAAGCGGGTTTTTAAGTGCTCTGAAGGCATTTCGTTGTAAGCGGGTTTTTAAGTGCTCTGGAGTCATTTCGTTGCAAGCGGGTTTTTACGTGTTCTGGAGGCATTTCGTTGCAAGCGGGTTTTTACATACTTCTCTGACATTTAACTGGAAGCGAGGTTTTTAAGTGCTCTGGAGTCATTTCGTTGCAAGCGGGTTTTTAAGTGCTCTGGAGTCATTTCGTTGCAAGCGGGTTTTTACATACTTCTCAGACATTTCACTGAGAGCAGGTTTTTTAAGTGCTCTGGAGTCTTTTTGTTGCAAGCGGGTTTTTAAGTGCTCTGGAGTCATTTCGTTGCAAGCGGGTTTTTAAGTGTTCTGCAGTCATTTCGTTGCAAGCGGGTTTTTAAGTGCTCTGGAGTCATTTCGTTGCAAGCGCGTTTTTAAGTGCTCTGGAGTCATTTCGTTGCAAGCGGGTTTTTAAGTGTTCTGCAGTCATTTCGTTGCAAGCGGGTTTTTAAGTGCTCTGGAGTCATTTCGTTGCAATCGGGTTTTTAAGTACTCTGGAGTCATTTCGTTGCAACCGGGTTTTTAAGTGCTCTGGAGTCATTTCGTTGCAAGCGGGTTTTTAAGTGCTCTGGAGTCATTTCGTTGCAAGCGGGTTTTTAAGTGCTCTGGAGTCATTTCTTTGCAAGCGGGTTTTTAAATGCTCTGGAGTCATTTCTTTGCATGCGGGTTTTTATGTGTTCTGGATTCATTTCGTTGCAAGCGGGTTTTTAAGTGCTCTGGAGTCATTTCGTTGCAAGCGGGTTTTTAAGTACTCTGGAGTCATTTCGTTGCAAGCGGGTTTTTAAGTGCTCTGAAGGCATTTCGTTGTAAGCGGGTTTTTAAGTGCTCTGGAGTAATTTCGTTGCAAGCGGGTTTTTACGTGTTCTGGAGTCATTTCGTTGCAAGCGGGTTTTTACATACTTCTCTGACATTTAACTGGAAGCGAGGTTTTTAAGTGCTCTGGAGTCATTTCGTTGCAAGCGGGTTTTTAAGTGCTCTGGAGTCATTTCGTTGCAAGCGGGTTTTTAAGTGCTCTGGAGTCATTTCTTTGCAAGCGGGTTTTTACGTGCTCTGGAGTCATTTCGTTGCAAGCTGGTTTTTAAGTGCTCTGGAGTCATTTCTTTGCAAGCGGGTTTTTAAGTGCTCTGGAGTCATTTCGTTGCAAGCGGGTTTTTAAGTGCTCTGGAGTCATTTCGTTGCAAGCGGATTTTTAAGTGCTCTGGAGTCATTTCTTTGCATGCGGGTTTTTATGTGTTCTGGATTCATTTCGTTGCAAGCGGGTTTTTAAGTGCTCTGGAGTCATTTCGTTGCAAGCGGGTTTTTAAGTACTCTGGAGTCATTTCGTTGCATGCGGGTTTTTAAGTGCTCTGAAGGCATTTCGTTGTAAGCGGGTTTTTAAGTGCTCTGGAGTCATTTCGTTGCAAGCGGGTTTTTACGTGTTCTGGAGTCATTTCGTTGCAAGCGGGTTTTTACATACTTCTCTGACATTTAACTGGAAGCGAGGTTTTTAAGTGCTCTGGAGTCATTTCGTTGCAAGCGGGTTTTTAAGTGCTCTGGAGTCATTTCGTTGCAAGCGGGTTTTTACATACTTCTCAGACATTTCACTGAGAGCAGGTTTTTTAAGTGCTCTGGAGTCATTTCGTTGCAAGCGGGTTTTTAAGTGCTCTGGAGTCATTTCGTTGCAAGCGGGTTTTTAAGTGCTCAGGAGTCATTTCGTTGCAAGCGGGTTTTTAAGTGCTCTGGAGTCATTTCGTTGCAAGCGGGTTTTTAAGTGCTCTGGAGTCATTTCGTTGCAAGCGGGTTTTTAAGTGCTCTGGAGTCATTTCGTTGCAAGCGGGTTTTTAAGTGTTCTGCAGTCATTTCGTTGCAAGCGGGTTTTTAAGTGCTCTGGAGTCATTTAGTTGCAATCGGGTTTTTAAGTACTCTGGAGTCATTTCTTTGCAAGCGGGTTTTTAAGTGCTCTGGAGTCATTTCGTTGCAAGCGGGTTTTTAAGTGCTCTGGAGTCATTTCGTTGCAGCGGGTTTTTAAGTGCTCTGTAGTCATTTCGTTGCAAGCGGGTTTTTAAATGCTCTGGAGTCATTTCGTTGCAAGCGGGTTTTTAAGTGCTCTGGAATCATTTCGTTGCAAGCGGGTTTTTAAGTGCTCTGGAGTCATTTCGTTGCAAGCGGGTTTTTAAGTGCTCTGGAGTCATTTCGTTCCAAGCGGGTTTTTAAGTGCTCTGAAGGCATTTCGTTGCAAGCGGGTTTTTAAGTGCTCTGAAGGCATTTCGTTGTAAGCGGGTTTTTAAGTGCTCTGGAGTCATTTCGTTGCAAGCGGATTTTTACATGTTCTGGAGTCATTTCGTTGCAAGCGGGTTTTTACATACTTCTCAGACATTTCACTGGAAGCGGGTTTTTTTAAGTGCTCTGTAGGCATTTCCTTGCAAGCGGGTTTTTAAGTACTCTGGAGTCATTTCGTTGCAAGCGTTTTTTACATGCTCTGGAGTCATTTCGTAGCAAGCGGGTTTTTACATACTTCTCTGACATTTAACTGGAAACGAGTTTTTTAAGTGCTCTGGAGTCATTTCGTTGCAAGCGGGTTTTTACATACTTCTCAGACTTTTCACTGGAAGCGGGTTTTTTAAGTGCTCTGGAGTCATTTCGTTGCAAGCAGGTTTTTAAGTACTCTGGAGTCATTTCGTTGCAAGCGGGTTTTTAAGTGCTCTGGAGTCATTTCGTTGCAAGCGGGTTTTTAAGTGCTCTGGAGTCATTTCGTTGCAAGCGGGTTTTTAAGTGCTCTGGAGTCACTTCGTTGCAAGCGGGTTTTTAAGTGCTCTGGAGTCATTTTGTTGCAAGCGGGTATTTAAGTGTTCTGGATTCATTTCGTTGCAAGCAGGTTTTTAAGTGCTCTAGAGTCATTTCGTTGCAAGCGGGTTTTTAAGTACTCTGGAGTCATTTCGTTGCAAGCGGGTTTTTAAGTGCTCTGGAGTCATTTCGTTGCAAGCGGGTGTTTAAGTGCTCTGGAGTCATTTCGTTGCAAGCGGGTTTTTAAGTGCTCTGGAGTCATTTCGTTGCAAGCGGGTTTTTAAGTGCTCTGGAGTCATTTCTTTGCATGCGGGTTTTTATGTGTTCTGGATTCATTTCGTTGCAAGCGGGTTTTTAAGTGCTCTGGAGTCATTTCGTTGCAAGCGGGTTTTTAAGTACTCTGGAGTCATTTCGTTGCAAGCGGGTTTTTAAGTGCTCTGAAGGCATTTCGTTGTAAGCGGGTTTTTAAGTGCTCTGGAGTCATTTCGTTGCAAGCGGGTTTTTAAGTGCTCTGGAGTCATTTCGTTGCAAGCGGATTTTTAAGTGCTCTGGAGTCATTTCTTTGCATGCGGGTTTTTATGTGTTCTGGATTCATTTCGTTGCAAGCGGGTTTTTAAGTGCTCTGGAGTCATTTCGTTGCAAGCGGGTTTTTACGTGTTCTGGAGTCATTTCGTTGCAAGCGGGTTTTTACATACTTCTTTGACATTTAACTGGAAGCGAGGTTTTTAAGTGCTCTGGAGTCATTTCGTTGCAAGCGGGTTTTTAAGTGCTCTGGAGTCATTTCGTTGCAAGCGGGTTTTTACATACTTCTCAGACATTTCACTGAGAGCAGGTTTTTTAAGTGCTCTGGAGTCTTTTCGTTGCAAGCGGGTTTTTAAGTGCTCTGGAGTCATTTCGTTGCAAGCGGGTTTTTAAGTGCTCTGGATTCATTTCGTTGCAAGCGGGTTTTTAAGTGCTCTGGAGTCATTTCGTTGCAAGCGGGTTTATAAGTGCTCTGGAGTCATTTCGTTGCAAGCGGGTTTTTAAGTGTTCTGCAGTCATTTCGTTGCAAGCGGGTTTTTAAGTGCTCTGGAGTCATTTCGTTGCAATCGGGTTTTTAAGTACTCTGGAGTCATTTCGTTGCAAGCGGGTTTTTAAGTGCTCTGGAGTCATTTCGTTGCAAGCGTGTTTTTAAGTGCTCTGGAGTCATTTCGTTGCAAGCGGGTTTTTAAGTGCTCTGGAGTCATTTCGTTGCAAGCGGGTTTTTAAATGCTCTGGAGTCATTTCTTTGCATGCGGGTTTTTATGTGTTCTGGATTCATTTCGTTGCAAGCGGGTTTTTAAGTGCTCTGGACTCATTTCGTTGCAAGCGGGTTTTTAAGTACTCTGGAGTCATTTCGTTGCAAGCGGGTTTTTAAGTGCTCTGAAGGCATTTCGTTGTAAGCGGGTTTTTAAGTGCTCTGGAGTCATTTCGTTGCAAGCGGGTTTTTACGTGTTCTGGAGTCATTTCGTTGCAAGCGGGTTTTTACATACTTCTCTGACATTTAACTGGAAGCGAGGTTTTTAAGTGCTCTGGAGTCATTTCGTTGCAAGCGTGTTTTTAAGTGCTCTGGAGTCATTTCGTTGCAAGCGGGTTTTTAAGTGCTCTGGAGTCATTTCGTTGCAAGCGGGTTTTTAAGTGCTCTGGAGTCATTTCGTTGCAAGCGGGTTTTTAAGTGCTCTGGAGTCATTTCGTTGCAAGCGGGTTTTTAAGTGTTCTGGAGTCATTTCGTTGCAAGCGGGTTTTTAAGTGCTCTGGAGTCATTTCGTTGCAATCGGGTTTTTAAGTGTTCTGGAGTCATTTCGTTACAAGCGGGTTTTTAAGTGCTCTGGAGTTATTTCGTTGCAAGCGGGTTTTTAAGTGCTCTGGAGTCATTTCGTTGTAAGCGGGTTTTTAAGTGCTCTTGAGTCATTTCGTTGAAAGCGGGTTTTTAAATGCTCTGGAGTCATTTCGTTGCAAGCGGGTTTTTAAGTGCTCTGGAGTCATTTCGTTGCAAGCGGGTTTTTAAGTGCTCTGGAGTCATTTCGTTGCAAGCGGGTTTTTACGTGCTCTGGAGTCATTTCGTTGCAAGCGGGTTTTTAAGTGCTCTGGAGTCATTTCGTTGCAATCGGGTTGTTAAGTGCTCTGGAGTCATTTCGTTGCAAGCGGGTTTTTTAAGTGCTCTGGAGTCATTTCGTTGCAAGCGAGTTTTTAAGTGCTCTGGAGTCATTTCGTTCCAAGCGGGTTTTTAAGTGCTCTGAAGGCATTTCGTTGTAAGCGGGTTTTTAAGTGCTCTGGAGTCATTTCGTTGCAAGTGGGTTTTTACGTGCTCTGGAGTCATTTCGTTGCAAGCTGGTTTTTAAGTGCTCTGGAGTCATTTCTTTGCAAGCGGGTTTTTAAGTGCTCTGGAGTCATTTCGTTGCAAGCGGGTTTTTAAGTGCTCTGGAGTAATTTCGTTGCAAGCGGGTTTTTAAGTGCTCTGGAGTCATTTCGTTGCAAGCGGATTTTTAAGTGCTCTGGAGTCATTTCTTTGCATGCGGGTTTTTATGTGTTCTGGATTCATTTCGTTTCAAGCGGGTTTTTAAGTGCTCTGGAGTCATTTCGTTGCAAGCGGGTTTTTAAGTACTCTGGAGTCATTTCGTTGCAAGCGGGTTTTTAAGTGCTCTGAAGGCATTTCGTTGTAAGCGGGTTTTTAAGTGCTCTGGAGTCATTTCGTTGCAAGCGGGTTTTTACGTGTTCTGGAGTCATTTCGTTGCAAGCGGGTTTTTACATACTTCTCTGACATTTAACTGGAAGCGAGGTTTTTAATGCTCTGGAGTCATTTCGTTGCAAGCGGGTTTTTAAGTGCTCTGGAGTCATTTCGTTGCAAGCGGGTTTTTACATACTTCTCAGACATTTCACTGAGAGCAGGTTTTTTAAGTGCTCTGGAGTCTTTTCGTTGCAAGCGGGTTTTTAAGTGCTCTGGAGTCATTTCGTTGCAAGCGGGTTTTTAAGTGCTCTGGAGTCATTTCGTTGCAAGCGGGTTTTTAAGTGCTCTGGAGTCATTTCGTTGCAAGCGGGTTTTTAAGTGCTCTGGAGTCATTTCGTTGCAAGCGGGTTTTTAAGTGCTCTGGAGTCATTTCGTTGCAAGCGGGTTTTTAAGTGCTCTGGAGTCATTTCGTTGCAAGCGGGTTTTTAAGTGCTCTGGAGTCATTTCGTTGCAAGCGGGTTTTTAAGTGCTCTGGAGTCATTTCGTTGCAAGCGGGTTTTTAAGTGCTCTGGAGTCATTTCGTTGCAAGCGGGTTTTTAAGTGCTCTGGAGTCATTTCGTTGCAAGCGGATTTTTACGTGCTCTGGAGTCATTTCGTAGCAAGCGGGTTTTTACATACTTCTCTGACATTTAACTGGAAACGAGTTTTTTAAGTGCTCTGGAGTCATTTCGTTGCAAGCGGGTTTTTACATACTTCTCAGACATTTCACTGGAAGCGGGTTTTTTAAGTGCTCTGGAGTCATTTCGTTGCAAGCGGGTTTTTAAGTACTCTGGAGTCATTTCGTTGCAAGCGGGTTTTTAAGTGCTCTGGAGTCATTTCGTTGCAAGCGGGTTTTTAAGTGCTCTGGAGTCATTTCGTTGCAAGCGGGTTTTTAAGTGCTCTGGAGTCACTTCGTTGCAAGCGGGTTTTTAAGTGCTCTGGAGTCATTTTGTTGCAAGCGGGTATTTAAGTGTTCTGGATTCAATTCGTTGCAAGCAGGTTTTTAAGTGCTCTAGAGTCATTTCGTTGCAAGCGGGTTTTTAAGTACTCTGGAGTCATTTCGTTGCAAGCGGGTTTTTAAGTGCTCTGGAGTCATTTCGTTGCAAGCGGGTGTTTAAGTGCTCTGGAGTCATTTCGTTGCAAGCGGGTTTTTAAGTGCTCTGGAGTCATTTCGTTGCAAGCGGATTTTTAAGTGCTCTGGAGTCATTTCTTTGCATGCGGGTTTTTATGTGTTCTGGATTCATTTCGTTGCAAGCGGGTTTTTAAGTGCTCTGGAGTCATTTCGTTGCAAGCGGGTTTTTAAGTACTCTGGAGTCATTTCGTTGCAAGCGGGTTTTTAAGTGCTCTGAAGGCATTTCGTTGTAAGCGGGTTTTTAAGTGCTCTGGAGTCATTTCGTTGCAAGCGGGTTTTTACGTGTTCTGGAGGCATTTCGTTGCAAGCGGGTTTTTACATACTTCTCTGACATTTAACTGGAAGCGAGGTTTTTAAGTGCTCTGGAGTCATTTCGTTGCAAGCGGGTTTTTAAGTGCTCTGGAGTCATTTCGTTGCAAGCGGGTTTTTACATACTTCTCAGACATTTCACTGAGAGCAGGTTTTTTAAGTGCTCTGGAGTCTTTTTGTTGCAAGCGGGTTTTTAAGTGCTCTGGAGTCATTTCGTTGCAAGCGGGTTTTTAAGTGTTCTGCAGTCATTTCGTTGCAAGCGGGTTTTTAAGTGCTCTGGAGTCATTTCGTTGCAAGCGCGTTTTTAAGTGCTCTGGAGTCATTTCGTTGCAAGCGGGTTTTTAAGTGTTCTGCAGTCATTTCGTTGCAAGCGGGTTTTTAAGTGCTCTGGAGTCATTTCGTTGCAATCGGGTTTTTAAGTACTCTGGAGTCATTTCGTTGCAACCGGGTTTTTAAGTGCTCTGGAGTCATTTCGTTGCAAGCGGGTTTTTAAGTGCTCTGGAGTCATTTCGTTGCAAGCGGGTTTTTAAGTGCTCTGGAGTCATTTCTTTGCAAGCGGGTTTTTAAATGCTCTGGAGTCATTTCTTTGCATGCGGGTTTTTATGTGTTCTGGATTCATTTCGTTGCAAGCGGGTTTTTAAGTGCTCTGGAGTCATTTCGTTGCAAGCGGGTTTTTAAGTACTCTGGAGTCATTTCGTTGCAAGCGGGTTTTTAAGTGCTCTGAAGGCATTTCGTTGTAAGCGGGTTTTTAAGTGCTCTGGAGTAATTTCGTTGCAAGCGGGTTTTTACGTGTTCTGGAGTCATTTCGTTGCAAGCGGGTTTTTACATACTTCTCTGACATTTAACTGGAAGCGAGGTTTTTAAGTGCTCTGGTGTCATTTCGTTGCAAGCGGGTTTTTAAGTGCTCTGGAGTCATTTCGTTGCAAGCGGGTTTTTAAGTGCTCTGGAGTCATTTCGTTGCAAGCGGGTTTTTACGTGCTCTGGAGTCATTTCGTTGCAAGCTGGTTTTTAAGTGCTCTGGAGTCATTTCTTTGCAAGCGGGTTTTTAAGTGCTCTGGAGTCATTTCGTTGCAAGCGGGTTTTTAAGTGCTCTGGAGTCATTTCGTTGCAAGCGGATTTTTAAGTGCTCTGGAGTCATTTCTTTGCATGCGGGTTTTTATGTGTTCTGGATTCATTTCGTTGCAAGCGGGTTTTTAAGTGCTCTGGAGTCATTTCGTTGCAAGCGGGTTTTTAAGTACTCTGGAGTCATTTCGTTGCATGCGGGTTTTTAAGTGCTCTGAAGGCATTTCGTTGTAAGCGGGTTTTTAAGTGCTCTGGAGTCATTTCGTTGCAAGCGGGTTTTTACGTGTTCTGGAGTCATTTCGTTGCAAGCGGGTTTTTACATACTTCTCTGACATTTAACTGGAAGCGAGGTTTTTAAGTGCTCTGGAGTCATTTCGTTGCAAGCGGGTTTTTAAGTGCTCTGGAGTCATTTCGTTGCAAGCGGGTTTTTACATACTTCTCAGACATTTCACTGAGAGCAGGTTTTTTAAGTGCTCTGGAGTCATTTCGTTGCAAGCGGGTTTTTAAGTGCTCTGGAGTCATTTCGTTGCAAGCGGGTTTTTAAGTGCTCAGGAGTCATTTCGTTGCAAGCGGGTTTTTAAGTGCTCTGGAGTCATTTCGTTGCAAGCGGGTTTTTAAGTGCTCTGGAGTCATTTCGTTGCAAGCGGGTTTTTAAGTGCTCTGGAGTCATTTCGTTGCAAGCGGGTTTTTAAGTGTTCTGCAGTCATTTCGTTGCAAGCGGGTTTTTAAGTGCTCTGGAGTCATTTAGTTGCAATCGGGTTTTTAAGTACTCTGGAGTCATTTCTTTGCAAGCGGGTTTTTAAGTGCTCTGGAGTCATTTCGTTGCAAGCGGGTTTTTAAGTGCTCTGGAGTCATTTCGTTGCAGCGGGTTTTTAAGTGCTCTGTAGTCATTTCGTTGCAAGCGGGTTTTTAAATGCTCTGGAGTCATTTCGTTGCAAGCGGGTTTTTAAGTGCTCTGGAATCATTTCGTTGCAAGCGGGTTTTTAAGTGCTCTGGAGTCATTTCGTTGCAAGCGGGTTTTTAATTGCTCTGGAGTCATTTCGTTCCAAGCGGGTTTTTAAGTGCTCTGAAGGCATTTCGTTGCAAGCGGGTTTTTAAGTGCTCTGAAGGCATTTCGTTGTAAGCGGGTTTTTAAGTGCTCTGGAGTCATTTCGTTGCAAGCGGATTTTTACATGTTCTGGAGTCATTTCGTTGCAAGCGGGTTTTTACATACTTCTCAGACATTTCACTGGAAGCGGGTTTTTTTAAGTGCTCTGTAGGCATTTCGTTGCAAGCGGGTTTTTAAGTACTCTGGAGTCATTTCGTTGCAAGCGTTTTTTACATGCTCTGGAGTCATTTCGTTGCAAGCGGGTTTTTACATACTTCTCTGACATTTAACTGGAAACGAGTTTTTTAAGTGCTCTGGAGTCATTTCGTTGCAAGCGGGTTTTTACATACTTCTCAGACTTTTCACTGGAAGCGGGTTTTTTAAGTGCTCTGGAGTCATTTCGTTGCAAGCGGGTTTTTAAGTACTCTGGAGTCATTTCGTTGCAAGCGGGTTTTTAAGTGCTCTGGAGTCATTTCGTTGCAACCGGGTTTTTAAGTGCTCTGGAGTCATTTCGTTGCAAGCGGGTTTTTAAGTGCTCTGGAGTCATTTCGTTGCAAGCGGGTTTTTAAGTGCTCTGGAGTCATTTCTTTGCAAGCGGGTTTTTAAATGCTCTGGAGTCATTTCTTTGCATGCGGGTTTTTATGTGTTCTGGATTCATTTCGTTGCAAGCGGGTTTTTAAGTGCTCTGGAGTCATTTCGTTGCAAGCGGGTTTTTAAGTACTCTGGAGTCATTTCGTTGCAAGCGGGTTTTTAAGTGCTCTGAAGGCATTTCGTTGTAAGCGGGTTTTTAAGTGCTCTGGAGTAATTTCGTTGCAAGCGGGTTTTTACGTGTTCTGGAGTCATTTCGTTGCAAGCGGGTTTTTACATACTTCTCTGACATTTAACTGGAAGCGAGGTTTTTAAGTGCTCTGGTGTCATTTCGTTGCAAGCGGGTTTTTAAGTGCTCTGGAGTCATTTCGTTGCAAGCGGGTTTTTAAGTGCTCTGGAGTCATTTCGTTGCAAGCGGGTTTTTACGTGCTCTGGAGTCATTTCGTTGCAAGCTGGTTTTTAAGTGCTCTGGAGTCATTTCTTTGCAAGCGGGTTTTTAAGTGCTCTGGAGTCATTTCGTTGCAAGCGGGTTTTTAAATGCTCTGGAGTCATTTCGTTGCAAGCGGATTTTTAAGTGCTCTGGAGTCATTTCTTTGCATGCGGGTTTTTATGTGTTCTGGATTCATTTCGTTGCAAGCGGGTTTTTAAGTGCTCTGGAGTCATTTCGTTGCAAGCGGGTTTTTAAGTACTCTGGAGTCATTTCGTTGCATGCGGGTTTTTAAGTGCTCTGAAGGCATTTCGTTGTAAGCGGGTTTTTAAGTGCTCTGGAGTCATTTCGTTGCAAGCGGGTTTTTACGTGTTCTGGAGTCATTTCGTTGCAAGCGGGTTTTTACATACTTCTCTGACATTTAACTGGAAGCGAGGTTTTTAAGTGCTCTGGAGTCATTTCGTTGCAAGCGGGTTTTTAAGTGCTCTGGAGTCATTTCGTTGCAAGCGGGTTTTTACATACTTCTCAGACATTTCACTGAGAGCAGGTTTTTTAAGTGCTCTGGAGTCATTTCGTTGCAAGCGGGTTTTTAAGTGCTCTGGAGTCATTTCGTTGCAAGCGGGTTTTTAAGTGCTCAGGAGTCATTTCGTTGCAAGCGGGTTTTTAAGTGCTCTGGAGTCATTTCGTTGCAAGCGGGTTTTTAAGTGCTCTGGAGTCATTTCGTTGCAAGCGGGTTTTTAAGTGCTCTGGAGTCATTTCGTTGCAAGCGGGTTTTTAAGTGTTCTGCAGTCATTTCGTTGCAAGCGGGTTTTTAAGTGCTCTGGAGTCATTTAGTTGCAATCGGGTTTTTAAGTACTCTGGAGTCATTTCTTTGCAAGCGGGTTTTTAAGTGCTCTGGAGTCATTTCGTTGCAAGCGGGTTTTTAAGTGCTCTGGAGTCATTTCGTTGCAGCGGGTTTTTAAGTGCTCTGTAGTCATTTCGTTGCAAGCGGGTTTTTAAATGCTCTGGAGTCATTTCGTTGCAAGCGGGTTTTTAAGTGCTCTGGAATCATTTCGTTGCAAGCGGGTTTTTAAGTGCTCTGGAGTCATTTCGTTGCAAGCGGGTTTTTAATTGCTCTGGAGTCATTTCGTTCCAAGCGGGTTTTTAAGTGCTCTGAAGGCATTTCGTTGCAAGCGGGTTTTTAAGTGCTCTGAAGGCATTTCGTTGTAAGCGGGTTTTTAAGTGCTCTGGAGTCATTTCGTTGCAAGCGGATTTTTACATGTTCTGGAGTCATTTCGTTGCAAGCGGGTTTTTACATACTTCTCAGACATTTCACTGGAAGCGGGTTTTTTTAAGTGCTCTGTAGGCATTTCGTTGCAAGCGGGTTTTTAAGTACTCTGGAGTCATTTCGTTGCAAGCGTTTTTTACATGCTCTGGAGTCATTTCGTAGCAAGCGGGTTTTTACATACTTCTCTGACATTTAACTGGAAACGAGTTTTTTAAGTGCTCTGGAGTCATTTCGTTGCAAGCGGGTTTTTACATACTTCTCAGACTTTTCACTGGAAGCGGGTTTTTTAAGTGCTCTGGAGTCATTTCGTTGCAAGCGGGTTTTTAAGTACTCTGGAGTCATTTCGTTGCAAGCGGGTTTTTAAGTGCTCTGGAGTCATTTCGTTGCAAGCGGGTTTTTAAGTGCTCTGGAGTCATTTCGTTGCAAGCGGGTTTTTAAGTGCTCTGGAGTCACTTCGTTGCAAGCGGGTTTTTAAGTGCTCTGGAGTCATTTTGTTGCAAGCGGGTATTTAAGTGTTCTGTATTCATTTCGTTGCAAGCAGGTTTTTAAGTGCTCTAGAGTCATTTCGTTGCAAGCGGGTTTTTAAGTACTCTGGAGTCATTTCGTTGCAAGCGGGTTTTTAAGTGCTCTGGAGTCATTTCGTTGCAAGCGGGTGTTTAAGTGCTCTGGAGTCATTTCGTTGCAAGCGGGTTTTTAAGTGCTCTGGAGTCATTTCGTTGCAAGCGGGTTTTTAAGTGCTCTGGAGTCATTTCTTTGCATGCGGGTTTTTATGTGTTCTGGATTCATTTCGTTGCAAGCGGGTTTTTAAGTGCTCTGGAGTCATTTCGTTGCAAGCGGGTTTTTAAGTACTCTGGAGTCATTTCGTTGCAAGCGGGTTTTTAAGTGCTCTGAAGGCATTTCGTTGTAAGCGGGTTTTTAAGTGCTCTGGAGTCATTTCGTTGCAAGCGGGTTTTTAAGTGCTCTGGAGTCATTTCGTTGCAAGCGGATTTTTAAGTGCTCTGGAGTCATTTCTTTGCATGCGGGTTTTTATGTGTTCTGGATTCATTTCGTTGCAAGCGGGTTTTTAAGTGCTCTGGAGTCATTTCGTTGCAAGCGGGTTTTTACGTGTTCTGGAGTCATTTCGTTGCAAGCGGGTTTTTACATACTTCTTTGACATTTAACTGGAAGCGAGGTTTTTAAGTGCTCTGGAGTCATTTCGTTGCAAGCGGGTTTTTAAGTGCTCTGGAGTCATTTCGTTGCAAGCGGGTTTTTACATACTTCTCAGACATTTCACTGAGAGCAGGTTTTTTAAGTGCTCTGGAGTCTTTTCGTTGCAAGCGGGTTTTTAAGTGCTCTGGAGTCATTTCGTTGCAAGCGGGTTTTTAAGTGCTCTGGATTCATTTCGTTGCAAGCGGGTTTTTAAGTGCTCTGGAGTCATTTCGTTGCAAGCGGGTTTATAAGTGCTCTGGAGTCATTTCGTTGCAAGCGGGTTTTTAAGTGTTCTGCAGTCATTTCGTTGCAAGCGGGTTTTTAAGTGCTCTGGAGTCATTTCGTTGCAATCGGGTTTTTAAGTACTCTGGAGTCATTTCGTTGCAAGCGGGTTTTTAAGTGCTCTGGAGTCATTTCGTTGCAAGCGGGTTTTTAAGTGCTCTGGAGTCATTTCGTTGCAAGCGGGTTTTTAAGTGCTCTGGAGTCATTTCGTTGCAAGCGGGTTTTTAAATGCTCTGGAGTCATTTCTTTGCATGCGGGTTTTTACGTGTTCTGGATTCATTTCGTTGCAAGCGGGTTTTTAAGTGCTCTGGAGTCATTTCGTTGCAAGCGGGTTTTTACGTGTTCTGGAGTCATTTCGTTGCAAGCGGGTTTTTACATACTTCTCTGACATTTAACTGGAAGCGAGGTTTTTAAGTGCTCTGGAGTCATTTCGTTGCAAGCGTGTTTTTAAGTGCTCTGGAGTCATTTCGTTGCAAGCGGGTTTTTAAGTGCTCTGGAGTCATTTCGTTGCAAGCGGGTTTTTAAGTGCTCTGGAGTCATTTCGTTGCAAGCGGGTTTTTAAGTGCTCTGGAGTCATTTCGTTGCAAGCGGGTTTTTAAGTGTTCTGGAGTCATTTCGTTGCAAGCGGGTTTTTAAGTGCTCTGGAGTCATTTCGTTGCAATCGGGTTTTTAAGTGTTCTGGAGTCATTTCGTTACAAGCGGGTTTTTAAGTGCTCTGGAGTTATTTCGTTGCAAGCGGGTTTTTAAGTGCTCTGGAGTCATTTCGTTGCAAGCGGGTTTTTAAGTGCTCTTGAGTCATTTCGTTGAAAGCGGGTTTTTAAATGCTCTGGAGTCATTTCGTTGCAAGCGGGTTTTTAAGTGCTCTGAAGGCATTTCGTTGTAAGCGGGTTTTTAAGTGCTCTTGAGTCATTTCGTTGAAAGCGGGTTTTTAAATGCTCTGGAGTCATTTCGTTCCAAGCGGGTTTTTAAGTGCTCTGAAGGCATTTCGTTGTAAGCGGGTTTTTAAGTGCTCTGGAGTCATTTCGTTGCAAGTGGGTTTTTACGTGCTCTGGAGTCATTTCGTTGCAAGCTGGTTTTTAAGTGCTCTGGAGTCATTTCTTTGCAAGCGGGTTTTTAAGTGCTCTGGAGTCATTTCGTTGCAAGCGGGTTTTTAAGTGCTCTGGAGTAATTTCGTTGCAAGCGGGTTTTTAAGTGCTCTGGAGTCATTTCGTTGCAAGCGGATTTTTAAGTGCTCTGGAGTCATTTCTTTGCATGCGGGTTTTTATGTGTTCTGGATTCATTTCGTTTCAAGCGGGTTTTTAAGTGCTCTGGAGTCATTTCGTTGCAAGCGGGTTTTTAAGTACTCTGGAGTCATTTCGTTGCAAGCGGGTTTTTAAGTGCTCTGAAGGCATTTCGTTGTAAGCGGGTTTTTAAGTGCTCTGGAGTCATTTCGTTGCAAGCGGGTTTTTACGTGTTCTGGAGTCATTTCGTTGCAAGCGGGTTTTTACATACTTCTCTGACATTTAACTGGAAGCGAGGTTTTTAATGCTCTGGAGTCATTTCGTTGCAAGCGGGTTTTTAAGTGCTCTGGAGTCATTTCGTTGCAAGCGGGTTTTTACATACTTCTCAGACATTTCACTGAGAGCAGGTTTTTTAAGTGCTCTGGAGTCTTTTCGTTGCAAGCGGGTTTTTAAGTGCTCTGGAGTCATTTCGTTGCAAGCGGGTTTTTAAGTGCTCTGCAGTCATTTCGTTGCAAGCGGGTTTTTAAGTGCTCTGGAGTCATTTCGTTGCAAGCGGGTTTTTAAGTGCTCTGGAGTCATTTCGTTGCAAGCGGGTTTTTAAGTGCTCTGGAGTCATTTCGTTGCAAGCGGGTTTTTAAGTGCTCTGGAGTCATTTCGTTGCAAGCGGGTTTTTAAGTGCTCTGGAGTCATTTCGTTGCAAGCGGGTTTTTAAGTGCTCTGGAGTCATTTCGTTGCAAGCGGGTTTTTAAGTGCTCTGGAGTCATTTCGTTGCAAGCGGGTTTTTAAGTGCTCTGGAGTCATTTCGTTGCAAGCGGGTTTTTAAATGCTCTGGAGTCATTTCGTTGCAAGCGGGTTTTTAAGTGCTCTGGAATCATTTCGTTGCAAGCGGGTTTTTAAGTGCTCTGGAGTCATTTCGTTGCAAGCGGGTTTTTAAGTGCTCTGGAGTCATTTCGTTCCAAGCGGGTTTTTAAGTGCTCTGAAGGCATTTCGTTGCAAGCGGGTTTTTAAGTGCTCTGAAGGCATTTCGTTGTAAGCGGGTTTTTAAGTGCTCTGGAGTCATTTCGTTGCAAGGGGATTTTTACATGTTCTGGAGTCATTTCGTTGCAAGCGGGTTTTTACATACTTCTCAGACATTTCACTGGAAGCGGGTTTTTAAGTGCTCTGTAGGCATTTCGTTGCAAGCGGGTTTTTAAGTACTCTGGAGTCATTTCGTTGCAAGCGTTTTTTACATGCTCTGGAGTCATTTCGTAGCAAGCGGGTTTTTACATACTTCTCTGACATTTAACTGGAAACGAGTTTTTTAAGTGCTCTGGAGTCATTTCGTTGCAAGCGGGTTTTTACATACTTCTCAGACATTTCACTGGAAGCGGGTTTTTTAAGTGCTCTGGAGTCATTTCGTTGCAAGCGGGTTTTAAGTACTCTGGAGTCATTTCGTTGCAAGCGGGTTTTTAAGTGCTCTGGAGTCATTTCGTTGCAAGCGGGTTTTTAAGTGCTCTGGAGTCATTTCGTTGCAAGCGGGTTTTTAAGTGCTCTGGAGTCACTTCGTTGCAAGCGGGTTTTTAAGTGCTCTGGAGTCATTGTGTTGCAAGCGGGTATTTAAGTGTTCTGGATTCATTTCGTTGCAAGCAGGTTTTTAAGTGCTCTAGAGTCATTTCGTTGCAAGCGGGTTTTTAAGTACTCTGGAGTCATTTCGTTGCAAGCGGGTTTTTAAGTGCTCTGGAGTCATTTCGTTGCAAGCGGGTTTTTAAGTACTCTGGAGTCATTTCGTTGCAAGCGGGTTTTTAAGTGCTCTGAAGGCATTTCGTTGTAAGCGGGTTTTTAAGTGCTCTGGAGTCATTTCGTTGCAAGCGGGTTTTTACGTGTTCTGGAGTCATTTCGTTGGAAGCGGGTTTTTACATACTTCTCTGACATTTAACTGGAAGCGAGGTTTTTAAGTGCTCTGGAGTCATTTCGTTGCAAGCGGGTTTTTAAGTGCTCTGGAGTCATTTCGTTGCAAGCGGGTTTTTACATACTTCTCAGACATTTCACTGAGAGCAGGTTTTTTAAGTGCTCTGGAGTCTTTTCGTTGCAAGCGGGTTTTTAAGTGCTCTGGAGTCATTTCGTTGCAAGCGGGTTTTTAAGTGCTCTGGATTCATTTCGTTGCAAGCGGGTTTTTAAGTGCTCTGGAGTCATTTCGTTGCAAGCG